>NC_092718.1:44098541-44414163 GCF_047496885.1 Scyliorhinus torazame
CGCCTCATGAGCGCCTCCTTGTCTTCCCCAGGAAGTCCTCCTCTGGAACATCGCTGCCGACCTGGCTGGCGGCCCCAGGACCCATCTTGCTCCGAAAACATGTGCGGGCGCACAAGTCGGACCCGTTGGTCGAAAGGGTTCACCTCCTTCACGCGAACCCGCAGTACGCTTACGTGGAGTACCCCGACGGCCGACAGGACACGGTCTCCCTGCGAGATCTGGCGCCCGCCGGCAACACACACACACCCCCGACACCAATCACCCCCTCCCTGCCACCGCCGCACCCCGCGACCGCCCCCTTCCCGGGAGGATCGGTCCTCCTCCCAGGCCCGACCAGGAGTGAGACCCAAGCTGAAACCGTAAGGCTCTCGGAGACGACAACACCGGAACAAGCACCACCACCACCACCGGGGCCGAGGCGATCGACACGGACGACCAGACCGCCCGACCGACTCGTGGCGTCGATCTAACACTACAATATGTGGACTTTTAACGAGAACATTTTGTCTTTTTCTCCTGACGATTACTGTAAATAGTTCGAAACAAAAAAAAAACCTTGTACATACTGTAATAACTTGCGAAAGTTTTCCTCCCAGGACCAGCCTTGTAAACCCTTACCACCATGCGAAGCATCACCCCGCCGGGTTCATTTTTAACAAGGGGTGAATGTGGTAGTATGCATTAGGGGTCATATGGGACTGTGATGCCGTGATGTCATTGGCTGACAGATCCCGGGTCCTGGTTGGCCGTTGACCTCTAGCTCCGCCCTGAAGGCAGAGTATAAGAACCAGGAGTCCTCCCCCGCAGGCCAGTCTACTACTGAACTGCGGGGGAACAGTCACGCTTAATAAAGCCTCATCGACTTCACTCTATTCGTCTCTCGGAGTCTTTGTGCGCTACACTAGGACATGCTCTGCAGTGCTTCGGCAATGTCCACCTGTGTATGGGACATGTACCTCAGCGACTGAACCATGATGTTGAGGCAGTCAGCCATGGTTGTCACAGACTTAACCATGTCTTGGACACCACTACTCAAGACGCTGACCTCGTGCTCCAGGCTTTCCACTGAGATCTCCACCCGAGCAATGTTGGCCTCAGCGCCATGCATTGTTCGCATCACGTCCAGCACACAGAGTATTTGCGACTCCTCCAATCGGCTATGCACTTGCTGGAATGTCGCTGACTTCCCCTCCAGAATGTCCTGGCCATGTCCTAGCACCTGCTTCAGCTCTGGGATAACCTTATCCAGGGGCTTGGCATCTGACCGGGATCCAGCAGACTTCCGACAGCTGACTCCCTTCGATGTTCCTGCCTCCATCTGATGTCCATCAGCAACTGTGTGGTGCTTACCAGAAGCCTGTCCACTAATGTCACCCACTGAGGTGTGTGTCTCTGCACCGGTGGAAGGTGGGGATGATAGCTGTGACACTTCAATGGTGGTCTCCTCGGAGTTCTCCTCTGAGGTGGTCTCTTGGGTGGCGGGGGTGAGGGGCGGAAACTGGCCTGGTATCAGATGAAGATCCTACGAGAGATAGGGCATGTGGTCAGTGAGAGGGAAGGATAATTTTGTCTGACATGAACAACTCATTTGGGCGAGGGGGCAGCGGATTCTCACATCTGCGATGCAGGCCAACATTGCTGTTGGTGACTGCTTCTGCCTCGATCAACCCGCGATCTCCATGGCCCGTTCCTCATATGGAATGAGAAGTTGGATTTCTGGTACTCACCCCCTGTCTTGGCCCTTTCCCGCTTATTATGGGCTATCTTTTACTGTGGGGGCAGAGAGAGCATTGTGAACCGCGCACTTGATTGGTCAGGGGGTATCTATGGCAGATGGCATGTGTGGGCACCACAGCTTGACATGAAGGGGTTGTGCTAGTGGGTGCCCCATGGGTTATGAGCAGCAAGCATGAAGATCGGAATGGGGAGAGTGCGAAGGGTCAGCCAATGATTTGAGGTGGGGGGGGGGATGGAATTTGAGGGGTGGCAGGCGGAACTTTTGCCAGGGGAGGGGTGGTAACTTATCCTTGCAGCTCGGTGGAGGTCGTAGGTCTTCCTACATTGGTCCTCCTCGTCATGTCATGCGGCCCGCTGCCACTGCCTCCCAGGCGGTATTGATGGCCCTGATGCTGGTCCTCTGACCTCTTCAGGAGAACAGGATGTCCCGTCTCGCATCCACAGCATCCAGAAGCCTGGTCAGGTCGGCATCACCAAAGCGAGGAGCAGGTCTGTGCACAGCCATAATTGTGTGTCGACTGGAGTGAATGGTGAGGTGGCGCTTAATAGCAGCGCCCCCTTGTTAGCAACAAGATGCTGAAGTACGAATCTGGCGAATTAGACGGCCAGACAGTCATTAATGGCAGGAAGCTCGTCGGGACTCATTTCCGGCACTGAGTACCGCTAAATACGAGCCATGGTCCCGCCAATGTGGCCGTCGAGCTACACCCGACCAATCGCACCCAAAATGACACTTCAAAATATTTCCGTAAAATCACGCCCTAAGGTTGATGCCAGGACTGAATTGTGTGAGGGTCGCGTGCCTTTAGGGTCGCTATTCAAGGAGCAATTCAGTACATGCTAATGGGCCAGCACTCTACTAGCCCAAAAAACGAGCAATTTCAGCCAGTGGGCATTCTAACTGCTGGGGAAGGAGTTAGCACCCAAGAATCTGGCAGCTGGAGTTGTTTTTAAGCACTCCACTTACCTCTCACTCACTTCAGCCACCAAGATACTCAGAGAAGACCTGTCCCCCGAGTTCAGGAGTCCTAGGTGGACCCACAGCTCCATGCCAGTGAGGAGCGGAGGGACACCCTCTTCCCCAGGGTGGGCCGCAAACTCAAGCCCGCCCTCCTGAACACTGCCTGGGAGGTGGTGGCAGAGGACGTCAGTGCTGCCAGTCTCACCAGCAGGAGACACCTGGTGATCTGGGGAAGCGGGGGGGTCACTGGTGAGTCCTCTGCCCTGAGTGGGGCAGAGAACTACAGAGGGTTCCAAAGGCAGCGGTGCAGATGTCCTCTGGTTGGGGTGAGTTCTGATGATCCTCTACTTCCTCTGCAATGGGGCAGTGCATCTGAGGAGTGCAAACACCTGGTGGGCTCCAGATTGAACTTGGCCCTTGATGATACAACTGGGATATGAGGGTGTCCAGAGGGGCGACCTGGGTGGGCTCCCAGATGACCAGAGGCCTTCTGAGCATTTAAAGGGCACTGGCAGCACTCAGCAGTGTGAGCAGCCAGGACCCTGTAAGTAGCACCAAAGGGGTGAGTTTAAAAGACAGACTGCAGTAATGGTAGTCTGAACCAGGCCATACCGATGCCGAGGGGGACACCCCAGGTCCGCGGATCTGGCACCAAGTCACTACCCACTCCTCAGTAAGCCCATTTTCAGCGATTTTTCAGTGTTTTTTCCAGCCTCCAGCAGCAGCTCCCCCCCCTGCCCCCACCTCCGCAGTCATGGTGCCAGTCTACATCTGTCAACACGTTTAGTAATCCACGCCCACAAGACTTCCGCCTGAGAGGAGCGGGACATCGTGGAACGGCAGAGCACGAAGTGTCCAACCCGCTAATCACATTGCAAACCTCGTTATCGGCGCCAGTGAGGGACCGGAGCATGGCGCCCAAATTGGCAGCGGGCACAGATCTTGATTTTGGCCGGATGCCCGATTGCGTTTTGCGCCTTCGCGAGGCGGAGAAGTTTGAACAGTGTTGCTGCAATAATTTATATATTACATTACTGCTCTTGTCACCACTGATCAACAACTTTAATAGCAAACTATAATGAAAACACTGCCTTGTATAAAACGATGGCAGCTAAATGTGCTTAGAAATTGAATGCATTTAAGAAAATACCAGGGCGAGTACGTCAAGACATGAGAGGTCTAAAGTAAAGAGAAACAGCCCCAACACACAATCAAGGTATATTATGTGCAGTTTAGAAAGATATGACAGCAAAGGTTGAGTGTGAATAATATTCTTATTGAAGAAAAACAATACTTGCTGAAAAGCTAAACATTGAAAAGATTACTTGTCAACTGCGTGGTTGCAGAGATTTATAGTAAGGAGTATTTTCACAAAGTTTCAGAACCTGCCTACTTTGCTGCCACTAGCACAGGGCTAAATCGCTGGCTTTGAAAGCAGACCAAGGCAGGCTAGCAGCATGGTTCAATTCCCGTACCAGCCCCCCGAACAGGCGCCGGAATGTGGTGACTAGGGGCTTTTCACAGGAACTTCATTTGAAACCTACTTGTGGCAATAAGCGCTTTTCATTTCATTTTTTCATTTCAGTCTGGGAAAGGATCAGGAAAACTTAATCACGACAGGTCCTCCACGATGTGCACCACCGCCGGAGGTGGGTATGGTCTACAGGGGAGAGAGGGTCATGTCCAGGCAGTACCCTGGCAGTGCCACCCCGGCAGTACCGGGGAGAGGTTCTGTGGGGGCGGTGTCAGGAAGGGGGGGGGGGGGGGGTTCTGTGGGATATTTCTTTTCCAATTTTATTACATCGGGGATGCCGTTTGGCGGGCTCATTCAGAATCCGCTCAGCCAACATGACGTTGTGGTTTCTGCACCTTGGAAAATACGGCGGGAAAAGCCAGGTCCCCTCCACTTTTCCATCCCGCGATCACACTTTGCCAAAAGGTGGCAAAATTCCGCCCAATGATTTTAGTTTATGCGAGAAGCAATGTTTCAAGAAGTTTAGACTAAAATGGCCATCACAGATAAGAACCTGAGAAATGTTTTTATTCTTTCATGAGATATAGGTATCACTGGTAAAAGCAGCATTTGTTGCCCATCTCTAATTGCCCTCAAGGACGTGCTGCTGAGCCATCTCTCGAACCGCTGCATTCCATCTGAAATAGGTACAACCACACTGCTGTTAGAAAACTAGTTTCAAGGCTTTGATCCAGCGACACTGAAAGAATGGTTTGCGGCTTTGGAGGGGAGCTTGCAAGTGCTGATGTTCCCATGTGTTTGCTGCCCTTGTCCTAGATGGCAGAGGACACGAGTCTGAAAGGAACTGTTGAAGGAGCCGCTGAAGTGCATCTTTTATGTAGTGCACGCTGCTGTCACTGTGCAGCAGTGGTGGAGGAAGTCAATTTTTAAGCTGGTAAATTGGATGCCGAGTAAGAACAAAGAACAAAGAAATGTACAGCACAGGAACAGGCCCTTCGGCCCTCGAAGCCTGTGCCGACCACGCTGCCCGACTAAACTACAATCTTCTACACTTCCTGGGTCCGTATCCCTCTATTCCCATCCTATTCATGGATTTGTCAAGATGCCCCTTAAATGTCACTATCGTCCCTGCTTCCACCACCTCCTGCATTTTCCTGACTGGGGTTGAACTTCTTGAGTGTTGTTGGAGCCACCCTCATCCAGGCAAGTGGAGAGTATTCCATGACACTCCTGACTTTTTGCTTGTAGATGGTGTTATGGGTCCGGGTTTACAGAACCCCAAGGTGTTTCATGGAGTTCAACCGACCTCCAACGTTTAATAGATTGTGGTGTGGGAAGCACACGGCGTACTCTCCAGGTGTGATACAGCAGAAATGGACAAATGGTTTTTAAAACAAAACAATGTTTATTCTATGAACTCAAGTTAACCTTTTAAAAACAAACATTGAATATCTTAACATCCATTACTTCAAAGATAACCCCAAAAGACCACAACACTAAATAATCCTTCAAACTAAAAACATTTCAAAAGGATGTAAAACATCCTTTAAACATCCAAAAGACTTCAAACCTTCAGACATTAGGTTACATTCAATATATTTATAGTCTTTGGATTGCAGACATCAACAGACCAGCTCTGTGTTTCTTCCTGCAGCTCACAGCAAAACACACAGACACTCCCAGCTGCCTTCTCAAAACTGAAACTCAAAAAAGCAGAAGTGAGCTCAGCTCCTCCCACCCTCTGACATCACTTCAGTAATATGATCAGCTCCATTTCTTAAAGGTACATTGCTTAAACATCCATTTGTTAAAGGTACTCTCACATGACAATGGTCAGCAAACCTAGTGGGGTCAGTAATTACTTGCTGCAGATTTTCCATCCTCTGACCTGCTCTTGTACCACGGTATTCATATATTTGGTGCAGTTCAGTGTCTGATCAATAGTAACCCCCTTGTTAGTGGGGACTTCAGCAATGATAATGTCATTGGATATTAAGGGGAGATGGTTAGATTCTTTCTTGTTGGAAATGGTCAGTACCTAGCACTTGTGTGGCACGAATATTACTACAGATCTTGCTGCATATGGACAGGGACTATTTCAGTATCTGAGGAGTTATGAACGATACTAAACATTATGTAACCATCAGTGAACACCTCCACTTCAGACCTTATGATGGAACGAAAGTCATGGATCAAGCAGCTGAAGGTGGTTGTGACAAGTACAATATCCTGAGGAGCTCCTACAGTGATGCCCTGGGACTGAGGTGATTGGCTTCCAAACACATCTTCCGTTGTGCTAAGTATGACTGCAACCAGTGGAGAGTTTTCCCCCTGATTCCTGTTGACTTCAATTTTGCCGGGGCTACTTGATGCCACAATCGGTCAAATGCTGACAAGGATTGTGTGGTTGCCGTAGTTACCTACTCTGCAAGAAAAGGTGCTTCAGCAACAGATATATTGGTGAGGACAAGGTGGAGTAGGTTTTTCCCTCATTGGATTCCCTTACCACCTGCCACAGGTCCAGTCTGGCAGATATGGACTGCAGCCAGCTCGGTCAATAGCGGTGCAGGAGCAGGAGTAGGCCCTACGAGACTGCTCTGCCATTCAGTACTATCATAGCTGATCTTCTACCTCAACGCCACCTTTTCACATTTTCCCCATATCCAATAATTCCCTTGTTTTCCAAAAATCTAACGATCTCGGTTAGAATATATTTAACGACTGAGCACTCATTGACCTCCCAAAGAAGTTATCGCTTGGTTTATTTATTATGATAGTCAATGGCAGTGTAATTGCTTTAACCTGTTTAGCAACTGGCCAACAATAAGGTTCTGAAGAGAGGGTATGAGATTACCCAAGCGCTCAGCATGGTGTACGAAAGAATAAAATGCTAAGTCCTCATGAGCTGTTGGATGTTGGTGACACCATCGACTCGGACTGAAATAATGCCTCACGCTACAGCAGAAGTCAAAAGACCATAAAGACATAGGAGCAGAATTAGGCCACTTGGCCCATCGAGTCTGCTCTACCATTCAATCATGGCTGATATTTTCTCATCCCCATTCTCCTGCCTTCTCCCCATAACCCCTGAGCCCCTTATTAATCAAGAACCTATCTATCTGTGTCTTAAAGACACTCAGTGAATTGGCCTCCACAGCCTTCTGCGGCAAAGAGTTCCACAGATTCACCACCCTCTGGCTGAAGAAATTCATCCTCTCTTTTAAAGGATCGTCCCTTTAGTCTGAGATGGTGTCATCTGGTTCTAGTTTTTCCTACAAGTGGAAACATCCTCTCCACATCCACTTGTAAGTTTCAATATGACCCCCTCTCATCCTTCTGGACTCCGAGTACAGATCCAGAGTCCTCAAACGTTCCTCATACGACAAGTTCTTCATTCCAGGGATCATTCTTGTGAACCTCCTCTGGACCCTTTCCAAGGCCAGCACATACTTCCTTAGATATGAGGCCCAAAAATGCTCACAATACTCCAAATGGGGTCTGACCAGAGCCTTATACAGCCTCAGAAGTACATCCCTGGTCTTGTATTCTAGCCCTCTTGACATGAATGCTAACATTGCATTTGCCTTCTTAACTGCCGATTGAACCTACACATTAACCTTAAGAGAATTGTGAACAAGGACTTCCAAGTCCCTTTGTGCTTCTGCTTTCTGAAGCATTTCTCCATTTAGAAAATAGTCTATGCCTAAATTCCTCCTTCCAAAGTGCATGACCTCACACTTTTCCACATTGTATTTCATTTACCACTTCATTGCCCACTCTCCTAGCTTGTCCAAGTCCTTCTGCAGCCCCCTTGCTTCCTCAATACTACTTGTCCCTCTACAGATCTTTATATCATCTGCAAACTTAGTGACAGTGCCTTCAGTTCCCTCTTCCAAATCATTAATGTATATTGTAAAAAGTTGTGGTCCCAGCACAGACCCCTGACGCACATCACTAGTCACCGGCTGCCATCCTGAAAAAGACCCCTTTAACCCCACTCTCTGCCTTCTGCCAGTCAGCCAATCCTCTATCCATGCCAGGATCTTACCCTGAACACCATGAGCTCTTAACTTATTTAACAGTCTCCTATGGGGCACCATGTCAAAGGCCTTCTGGAAATCTAAATAAATCACGTCCACTGGTTCTCTTTTGTCTAACTTGCTTGTTACCTCCTAGTCACTCAGATCTCTTTGCTTGTTTTGCCATGTGGGCTTCCCAAGGTTCGGGCAAAATATTGACATCACTGAATGTCAAATTGTATACGTGAAGGAAACAAAGTTAATATGGGAAGTTTTTACAAGCTTCAAATATTCTTTGAAAACCAAATCGAACAAGAAGGCAGCAGAAACTATGGATGGAATTTACTCCAGCTGTTATGTCACAAAATGTGGCAGCAGAGCCCATTTACTCACAGGAGAGGCCACACATTAGTCTCCACGCAGTGGGAAAATATTCTGCAATTGAGTCGGAGGCAGGAATGGGATGATGAGAGAAACTCAAATGTCCGTGTGCAATGTCAATTAATTGGAATTTAGAGATTAGATTAAATGGAAGTTACACAACTTTCATGTGCCTCTCGAAGGCCGCCCAGAAAACCCAGCAAGGTTTGCCAACAATCTACCTGCAAAGGGGTGGGGAGGAGCATATTATCAAGCACTCTGTGGCCTGATTGAGGGACCTGATCTCTGGATAGAATGGGGGGGGGGTTGCTGAAAGCCACCACCTGTTCTCGACTCTGCCTCGACTCCGACCCGCCGTCTCCTGTGGCCATTTCCCCACAACCCCCAACCCAGCCTCACTCACCTGAGTGTAGGAATTCAATAACTATCTCCGGTCAGGTTGTGGGTCATTACTGGCAGCACCCATCTCTCCCACAGCTACTCCCAGCAATGGATAACTGCCAGTCTCTAATTGACCAGCAGATCTCAGTGGGCAGGACTTCCAGTACCAGGGTCCTAGGTCCTGGGGGAGGGACTAAAACTGGTCAGTTAAGTACCTGACAGTGTTTGAACTGATGCGCAAGGCAGGGAAAGACAGTTTGGACCAGTATTCTTATCTTCCAGTTTTACTGGTGTTCTATTTCAAGGTATTCAAGGCCGATTCGGACCAATATTCTTATTTCCCAGATTTTACTGGTGTACCGTTTCACAGTATACATGACCAGTGCAAGGTATACAAGACCAGTTCGGGCCAGCATTCTTATTTCCCTGTTTTTTCCTTCTGGGTGGGCTTCACGCTGGTTCACCTGCCAGTGGGCAGGACCCACATCAGCAACACGAAGTTAATTCCTATGTACAACCATTAGACACCCAGAAGAACTGCTTGTGCAAATTGCCACGAGAATATTTAGTGTTTAATATCAATTCTGCTAACATAACATGCTGACTCTAACCAAACCCTCTGGGTTTAATTATTAAAACTCAGTGCATTCCGGCACAATTCAAACAGAATAAATGCCAGCAAGATAGCTGTTGGGATTTAACGTACACACATTAAAATTATCTCATGACAGCTTTACGCATCTCACAAAATGAACTTGAGCGTAATTGCCACCTATAAACATTCAGATTGTTGATATAAAAATGTTGAGATATCTTTATTCCGTGAACTGATAAAAGACTGCTAAGTGTTTGTGATTTTCTGCATATGCAGCACCTGATAACTCACTGGGCATTGCAACTCTAAATTAATGAGAAGTGGATGTGAATCAGGCAGCATTCCTTCAACAGCTTGCTTCGGGGGCGATATCCTGACACTGATGAAAGAGATGTACAACCAACTGACAGAAAAAACATTTCAAGTCAATGTTCATACTAAGTGAAATGATGAACTATTTATCTTGGTAGCATTTGACATTGCTTAAAACAATGCAAGTTAAAGGTGACTATAATCTCCCCAATGATTATCTAAATCATGAAATTTCCCAGCACAGTGGAAAACGGGGAACGGGCCGTGACATTTTAAAAATTAATTCACGGGATGTGGGCATCGTTGGCTCGGCCAGCATTTATTGCCCATTCCATGGTTGTCCTTGAGAAGGTGGTGATGACTTCCACCTCCTGGTGTCCCTGAGGTGTAGTTCACTCACCATGTTGTTAAGGAAGGAGTTCCAGGATTTTGACCCAACGACAGAAAAGGAACAGCGATATTGACTCTCCTCCCCGCTTCAGATGACTCTAGGATTTCTGCAGCCTGCCCCAAAGGTGTTGGGGGAGCAGAATATGTGTACTTACAACAGTTGCTCTTTCCCCATCTTCCTGGAGGTTCACCAGAAAAGCTCCAAGGCACGTGAACAACTAAACTAGCTAATGTTAACCTTTATACCTAACCTGCTCTCCTTTACTTCAAATCAGTGCACCTGAGATGGACAGATGGTATAGTGAAAACAGGTCAACAATAGAGTCCTCTTTTATTTTTCAAAGAAAGCCATCAGATGATCGGGCTGGAGGCCATCCAACTGCTGCCTCTGACAGCACCCTGGGAGCCCCACAGTCACTTCCACTGCCGCAGGCCCTTGAAGCTAGATTTCCATTCCCAGTCTGAGCATAGGTCTCTGCCAGGGGTTTGAGCAGTGTCATTGATGCCTTGCAGCAAAGCAAAAGCTGAGCCCACAAATCTAGGCAGGTGGAAGTTTGAACATCTGAAGCAAACTTGGGAGGAAAGCATAAATAGAAACAAAAAAGTGCTGGATAGACTCAGCAGGTCCGGCAGCATCTTTGGAGAGAAGCAGAGTTAACGGGCAGGATTCTCCGGAATCCGGCGGACGGGCCGTACCGGCGCCAAAGAGTGGCGTGAACCACTCCGGCGAAGGGCCGCCCGCACCTTCGGGGTCTAGGCCGGCGCTGGAGTGATTGGCGCCGAAGGGCCTCCGCCGGCCGACGTGAGTTGGCGCATGTGCAGGAGTGCCAGCATGTTCCCAGAACCGCTGCCGTGATTCCTGCGGATGCGCAGTGGGTTTCTTCTCCACGCCGGCTATGGTGGAGTTACAGCGGCCGGCGCAGAGGGAAAGAATGCCCCCACGGCACAGGCCCACTGGCAGATTGTTGGGCCCCGATCGCGGGCCAGGCCACTGTGGGCCCCCTCCCCACCCCCGGGCCAGATCCCCACACGCCCCCTCCAAGGACTCCGCAGGCCACCCTCAGAGCCAGGTTGTCCTGCCGGTACAAACCTTGTGTAATTTACGGCGGCGGGACTGTCCGAAAACGGGCGGCCGCTCGGCCCATTGCGGAGCAGAGAATCACCGGGGGGGCCGCTGCCAACGGCCCCCGACTGGCACGTTGCGATTCCCGCCACCGCTAAAAAAAAAGGCGCAGGAATTCGGCAGCCGGCTTCGGGGCAGGATTCACGCCGTTCCACGGCGATTCTCCGGCGCGGTGGTGGGTCGGAGAATCCCGCCCAACATTTTGGATCTAAATGATCCTTCCACAGAACTGAGAAAAGAATGTCTGACTGGGACCCGGGGCAGGTAGGGAAGAGAAAAACAGAGCAGGCTGGATTCTCCACTCCCTTACGCCAAAATCGCGTTTGGCGACGGGGCGGAGAATCTATTTTGGCGGCGAAAACGGGAGCGGCACCGGATTCTGAATTCTCCGCCCCCTGAAAAGCGGCAATTATCCACCGCCTCAGGCCATTGCCTGAGGCCTGCCCCGCGATGCTCCATCCCCGTCCGGTCAAAATTCCGATGACTTGATTTACGTGTGCTTACACTGTTTGTGAACTCAGCGTGGTGGCTGCGGACTCAGTCCAGGGCCGCCGGAGTCGGGAGAGGGCCAATTGCAGCGCAGGGGGGGGGCTTAATTCGGGGCTGGGGGCAATGTGGGTGGGCGTTCTGGGGCGCGTGAGCGGCCGATGGGAGGCACTACTTTGCCGGTCCAAATCCGCAGGCTGAGCCTGCCATGGAGCACGGTGCGGCCACGGCAGGCCGCCGCTGTGCGCATGCACTGCCCTCAGATCGACCTTCCTCTGTCTGCGGCGGCCCCAGACTGAGTCCGCAGCCGCCACGCCGAATTCACGAACGGTGTGAGCACACGTAAATTACGCCGTCGGGAATTCGGCCGGACAGGGACTGAGCACCACACGGCGGGCCTCAGGCAATGGCCTGAAGCAGTGGATAATCGGCGCGGCGCACTTCTAGAGTACGTCGCTTTTCAGGGGGCGGAGAATTCAGAAACCGCCGCCACTCCCGATTTCGGGCGGGGGCCGTACCGGCAGCTAGAGCTGCGAGCTCCATGCTGGGTTCCTGCTAGCCACCAGCAAAATGGGGAATCAGTGGCCATTTAACGCCAGTTTTCCTGGCGTAGAAGGCCAACGTTTCCATGCCGGCGTGGGGACTTAATCTCCAAAACAGAGAATCCAGCCCAATGGTGTTTTTCCTGAGTTGTGGTGAACCAGCACAGATTTGCCATAATATAAATATTTTAAAAATATATAATAGAAATAACCTCATTCTGTAGATTTTTGTTTCGACAAACCTTAAAATAGCGAAATCAAATATGATAAATTAATTGCCAAACCATTGTAGTTACTGATTTCTAAAAATGTGTGGAAATATTTTACATTAGTTACCCGAGCTTTACATGGAGCGCAACCCAGAGGAGGAATTTGAATTGGTCAACCTTCTTCACCGCCCACAAGTACAACAATATCAGCTGAGGAGGTCATCAACAGTCAGGTGCTGGATTTGTAGGTATGGATAACAGCTGGAGTAATAACACCTGCTAATAACCTGCATCGCAGCAAAAGTGTTTTTAACCACTGGAATGGAAGTGCCAACGTACTTCACGTATTGTTTTTTTAAAAATATATTTTATTCAAAATTTTTGGCCAACCATCACAGTACATTGTGTATCTTTTACACAGTAATATAACAATATAAATAACAATGGCCAGTTTTTTAAACAAGGAATAAATAATATATAAACAACATCAAAATTAAAAAACAAAACTAAATGGCAACTGCCTTGTCCCAAATAAATACTCTCCAAAAATACAATTCAGCAGTCCAGTATACAATTACCTATAACAACAACCTATACATATTATACTTATACACTAACATCCCTGAGAGTCCTTCTGGTTCCTCCTCCCCCCACCCCCCCCCCCGCCCCCCACCCCCCCGGGTTGTTGCTGCTGTCTTCTTCTTTTCCATTCCCTCTATCTTTCTGTGAGGTATTCGACGAACGGTTGCCACCGCCTGGTAAACCCTTGAGCCGATCCCCTTAGGACGAACTTAATCCGTTCCAGCTTTATAAACCCTGCCATGTCATTTATCCAGGTCTCCACACCCGGGGGCTTGGCTTCCTTCCACATCAACAGTATCCTGCGCCGGGCTACTAGGGACGCAAAGGCCAAAACATCAGCCTCTTTCGCCTCCTGCACTCCCGGCTCTTCTGCAACCCCAAATATAGCCAACCCCCAGCTTGGTTCGACCTGGACCCCCACCACCTTCGAAAGCACCTTTGTCACCCCCACCCAAAACCCCTGTAGTGCCGGACATGACCAGAACATGTGGGTGTGATTTGCTGGGCTTCTCGAGCATCTCGCACACCTATCCTCTACTCCAAAAAATTTACTGAGCCGTGCTCCAGTCATATGCACCCTGTGTAACACCTTAAATTGTATCAGGCTTAGCCTGGCACACGAGGACGATGAGTTTACCCTACGTAGGGCATCAGCCCACAGCCCCTCCTCAATCTCCTCCCCCAGCTCTTCTTCCCATTTCCCTTTCAGCTCATCTACCATAATCTCCCCCTCGTCCCTCATTTCCCTATATATGTCTGATACCTTACCATCCCCCACCCATGTCTTTGAGATCACTCTGCCCTGCACCTCCTGCGTCGGGAGCTGCGGGAATTCCCTCACCTGTTGCCTCGCAAAAGCCCTCAGTTGCATATACCGGAATGCATTCCCTTGGGGCAACCCATATTTTTCGGTCAGCGCTTCCAGACTTGCAAACGTCCCATCTACAAACAGATCTCTCAATTGTGTTACTCCTGCTCTTTGCCATGTTCCAAATCCCCCATCCATTCTCCCCGGAGCAAACCTATGGTTATTTCTTATCGGGGACCACACCGAGGCTCCCGTCTTTCCCCTATGCCGTCTCCACTGCCCCCAAATTTTCAGAGTAGCCACCACCACCGGGCTTGTGGTGTATTTCTTCGGTGAGAACGGCAACGGCGCCGTCACCATAGCTTGTAGGCTAGTCCCCCTGCAGGACGCCCTCTCCAATCTCTTCCACGCCGCTCCCTCCTCTTCTCCCATCCACTTACATACCATTGAGATATTGGCGGCCCAGTAGTACTCACTTAGGCTCGGTAGTGCCAGCCCCCCCCTATCCCTACTACGCTGCAAAAATCCCTTCCTCACTCTCGGGGTCTTCCCGGCCCAAACAAAACTCATGATACTCTTCTCAATCCTTTTGAAAAAAGCCTTCGTGATCACCACCGGGAGGCACTGAAACACAAAGAGGAATCTCGGGAGGACCGCCATTTTAACCGCCTGCACCCTCCCTGCCAGTGACAGGGATACCATGTCCCATCTCTTGAAGTCCTCCTCCATCTGTTCCACCAACCGCGTTAAATTTAACCTATGCAATGTACCCCAATTCTTGGCTATCTGGATCCCCAAGTAGCGAAAGTCCCTTGTTACCTTCCTCAGCGGTAAGTCCTCTATTTCTCTGCTCTGCTCCCCTGGATGCACCACAAACAACTCACTTTTCCCCATGTTCAGTTTATATCCTGAAAATTCTCCAAACTCCCCAAGTATCCGCATTATCTCTGGCATCCCCTCCGCCGGGTCCGCCACATACAACAACAAATCGTCCGCATACAGAGATACCCGGTGTTCTTCTCCTCCCCTGAGTACTCCCCTCTACTTCCTGGAACCCCTCAATGCTATTGCCAGGGGCTCAATCGCCAGTGCAAACAATAATGGGGACAGAGGACATCCCTGCCTCGTCCCTCGATGGAGCCGGAAATACGCAGACCCCCGTCCATTCGTGACCACGCTCGCCATCGGGGCCCTATACAGCAGCTGTACCCATCTAATATACTCATCTCCAAAGCCAAATCTCCTCAACACCTCCCACAAATAATCCCACTCCACTCTATCAAATGCTTTCTCGGCATCCATCGCCACCACTATCTCCGCTTCCCCCTCTGGTGGGGGCATCATCATTACCCCTAGCAGCCTCCGTATATTCGTATTCAGCTGTCTCCCCTTCACAAACCCAGTTTGGTCCTCATGGACCACCCCCGGGACGCAATCCTCTATCCTCATTGCCATTACCTTGGCCAGAATCTTAGCGTCTACGTTCAGGAGGGAAATAGGCCTATAGGACCCGCATTGCAGCGGGTCTTTTTCCTTCTTTAGGAGGAGCGATATCGTTGCCTCTGACATAGTCGGGGGCAGCTGTCCCCTTTCCCTCGCCTCATTAAAGGTTCTCATCAGTAGCGGGGCGAGCAAGTCCACATATTTCCTGTAAAATTCAACTGGGAATCCATCCGGTACCGGGGCCTTCCCCACCTGCATGCTCCTAATTCCTTTCACTACTTCCTCCATTTCGATCTGTGCTCCCAGTCCCACCCTCTCCTGCTCCTCCACCTTAGGAAATTCCAGCTGGTCCAGAAAACACATCATTCTCTCCTTCCCATCCGGGGGCTGAGCTTCATATAATCTTTCATAGAATGCCTTGAACACTCCATTCACTCTCTCCGCTCCCCGCTCCGTCTCTCCCTCCTCATCCCTCACTCCCCCTATTTCCCTCGCTGCTCCCCTTTTCCTCAATTGGTGGGCCAGCAACCTGCTCGCCTTCTCCCCATATTCGTACTGTACACCCTGTGCCTTCCTCCACTGTGCCTCTGCAGTACCCGTTGTCAGCAGATCAAATTCTACGTGTAGCCTTTGCCTTTCCCTGTACAGTCCCTCCTCCGGTGCCTCCGCATATTGCCTGTCCACCCTCAGAAGTTCTTGCAGCAACCGCTCCCGTTCCCTACTCTCCTGCTTTCCTTTATGTGCCCTGATTGATATCAGCTCCCCTCAAACCACTGCCTTCAGCGCCTCCCAGACCACTCCCACCTGGACCTCCCCATTATCATTGAGTTCCAAGTACTTTTCAATACACCCCCTCACCCTTAGACACACACCCTCATCCGCCATTAGTCCCATGTCCATTCTCCAGGGTGGACGCCATTCTTTTTCCTCCCCTATCTCCAAGTCCACCCAGTGTGGAGCGTGATCCGAAATAGCTATAGCCATATACTCCGTCCCCCTCACCTTCGGGATCAACGCCCTTCCCAAAACAAAAAAGTCTATTCGCGAATAAACTTTGTGGACATAGGAGAAAAACGAAAACTCCTTACTCCTAGGTCTGCTAAATCTCCATGGGTCTACTCCTCCCATCTGCTCCATAAAGTCTTTAAGCACCTTGGCTGCTGCCGGCCTCCTTCCAGTCCTGGACCTCGATCTGTCCAGCCCTGGTTCCAGCACCGTGTTAAAATCTCCACCCATTACCAACTTCCCCACCTCTAGGTCCGGGATACGTCCTAACATGCGCCTCATAAAGTTGGCATCATCCCAGTTCGGGGCATATACGTTCACTAAGACCACCGCCTCCCCCTGTAATTTGCCACTCACCATCACGTATCTGCCCCCACTATCCGCCACTATGGTCTTTGCCTCAAACATTACCCGCTTCCCCACTAGTATAGCCACCCCCCTATTTTTCGCATCTAGCCCCGAATGAAACACCTGCCCCACCCATCCTTTGCGTAGTCTAACCTGGTCTATCAGTTTCAAATGCGTCTCCTGTAACATTACCACATCTGCCTTAAGTTTCTTAAGGTGTGCGAGTACCCGTGCCCTCTTTATCGGCCCGTTCAGCCCTCTCACATTCCACGTGATCAGCCGGGTTGGGGGGCTCTTTGCCCCCCCCCCCTTGTCGATTAGCCATCCCCTTTTATCCAGCTCCTCACCCGGTTCCCACGCAGCTGTGTCCCCCCTAGGCGGTGCCCTCCCGCCCCGCCCACCCCACCCCATACCAGCTCCCCCTTCTCCCCAGCAGCAGCAACCCAGTAAATCCCCCCTCCCACCCCCCCCCCCCCCCCGCTAGATCCCCCACTAACATAGTTACACCCCCCATGTTGCTCCCAGAAGTCAGCAAACTCTGGCCGACCTCGGCTTCCCCCCCGTGACCTCGGCTCGCACCGTGCGACGCCCCCTCCTTCCTGCTTCCCTATTCCCGCCATAATTATCATAGCGCGGGAACAAAGCCCGCGCTTCCCTTTTGGCCCCGCCCCCAATGGCCAACGCCCCCAGCTCCTCCACCTCCCTCCCCCACAACCTGTGGAAGGGAGAAAAGTTACCGGGTCGCAGGATTAACAACATAAAAATCATCTCTCCCCCCTTTTTCCCCCCTCTTCGCCCCCCATATTCGCCCCACCACTTTGTCTCAAACGTTCTTTTTTAATAACCCGCTTATTCCAATTTCTGTTCAACAATAAATGTCCACGCCTCATCCGCCGTTTCAAAGTAGTGGTGCTTCCCTTGATATGTGATCCACAGTCTTGCCGGCTGCAGCATTCCAAATTTAATCTTCTTTTTATGAAGCACCGCCTTGGCCCGATTAAAGCTCGCCCTCCTTCTCGCCACCTCCGCACTCCAGTCTTGATATACGCGGATCACCGCGTTCTCCCACCTACTGCTCCGAGTTTTCTTTGCCCATCTGAGGACCATCTCTCTGTCCTTAAAACAGAGGAATCTCACCACTATGGCTCTGGGAATTTCTCCTGCTCTCGGTCCTCGCGCCATCACTCGGTATGCTCCCTCCACCTCCAGCGGACCCGTCGGGGCCTCCGCTCCCATTAACGAGTGCAGCATCGTGCTCACATATGCCCCGACGTCCGCTCCTTCTGCACCTTCAGGAAGACCAAGAATCCTTAAATTCTTCCTCCTCGCATTATTCTCCAGCACCTCCAGCCTTTCCACACATCTTTTATGGTGTGCCTCGTGCATCTCCGTCTTCACCACCAGGCCCTGTATATCGTCCTCGTTCTCGGCAGCCTTTGCCTTCACGACCCGAAGCTCCCGCTCCTGGGTCTTTTGCTCATCTTTTAGCCCTTCAATCGCCTGTAATATCGGGGCCAACAGCTCCTTCTTCATCTCCTTTTTAAGCTCTTCCACGCAGCGTTTCAAAAACTCGTGTTGTTCAGGGCCCCATATTAAACTGCCACCTTCCGCGCCATCTTGGTTTTTGCTTGCCTTCCTTGCCGCTGCTCTAAAGGATCCACCGCAATCCGGCCACTTTCCTCTCCTTTTTCCATCCGTATCCAGGGGGGATTCCCTTCTGGTTTACCGCACAGTACCTTTAGCCGTTAAAATTGCCGTTGGGGCTCTTATCAAGAGCCCAAAAGTCCGTTCCACCGGGAGCTGCCGAAACGTGCGACTTAGCTGGTCATCGCCGCACCTGGAAGTCACTTCACGTATTGTTGATCTGCCAAGAATTATTCCAGAATAGTTTATAATTGAACCAAGAAGCCAAAGCTATTTCAAAACAGTCTCACCTGGTTCCCCAATGTATTTATTTTTTCAGATCCTAGGATGCACAGGGAGGTGATCGAGTGCAGCGTGGAGCTCGAAGGGTTGGTCAGGATGCCATGTCAGAGGTCATCTGAATCAGAAACATTTCAAAGGATGCCCTCTGACCAAGGAAGAATGGCATTGTGTGGAACACACTCTGAAATGTTTGTGCTCATACTTCCATTGAACACTGCAGCCTGGAACGTGTAAACATTCAATAAAGGATGCACATCTGCAGAGGGGTTTTGCTGTCCCTATGAGGAACCCTTGATTTTCTTCACCATTCATAAGTCTTTTCTTGCTCCAGCCTCAATAAAAAGAATGTCACAGATGTGGTTTCAAGTATCATTATTTACATAGTCCTCAGAAAGGAAAACATTGCAGTTAGAGCAATGCTCAGTGTGACACAATGGCCTCCCCACTCACCCAAGTTGATGCGCTGCTCGCCTGTGGCCTTGAAGGAGGTGGAAGCAGCCTGTTCACTTGCGGCTGAGATACATGTGACGGTTGTCCTTATTGTAAAGGTGCGGGGAGGGGGATCATCCACGGAGGCTGCTGCACCTGCCCTGCTCAAATGCTCCAACAGTCAGAGGAATTAAAAAGGCCCAAGGGTGACGATGGCAACCTGTGAATGGTGACACCCTCATCATGTTCAGTGTGTCATCCTCAGTCGGTGCTACAGATGCTGGGTGGGGTGCAAATGGCATCCCTCCCAAACATCTCTGCCCCACCAGTGCCTCTCCAGCTACATTGTGTGGCATGCATCATCTGCACATCAATGGGCAGTTCCTGCACGAATCCTAAAATGTTGCCAAATATGACACTTCACGAGGATGAGTGCTTGTGCTGAAATCCTGAAGGCTTGGTAAGACACGTGAGCTTGATGGACTCCTCCAACCTCTGCTATGATCCCGCACTACCTCAAGAAACTCTAACATGGGGGTACACCTGCTGCTGCTAATTTACATACAGACTCCTTTTCAGTGATGTCTGAGGCCCTGCAGTTGTGCCCTGCTGATTGGGGATATGTCTGCCCTCTCTCCTCCGCAGGAAACTGACCACAGTTCCCTTTGGCTCTCTTCTCTCCGCCTGCACCCTAGTGCTCCAAAACCCAGGCCCCTAAAACCCCGGTATCTAAACATGGGCAAGGGCCACCAAGGTTAATGTATCTGCGCAGGTGGATGATGCACTTGAAGATGTGACGGTGCATCCTCAGAGTTTGACTGGTCATCTCAGCCTGGTGATGAAGAGGGTGAAGATCTCCGTGGGTGGACGTATGACCCTGTGGGAGACGCAAGAGATCGTGAGAGATAGCCTTGGAAAGAACTGGCCTCCACAGTGCTGAGACGGCCCATTGCAACTATGGGTTCGGCATGCTGTAGCACAGGTTGGAGTTCAATGTATCTTTTAATGACCAATTTACTCTCTTGTAATCACCAACTCTAGTAAGAGTGTCCATTTTGCTCTGGTCATGGTCAGTGATCCTGACTACCTCCGTTGGTGTGACACCTTAGACACAAGATACATCTTCATCCATTTGAGCTCTTACTTGGGTATTATGTGTCCATTTCTTCTGCAAGGACAAAAAAGAATGAGATAAGGCACTACAGGCCTCAGGCCAATGGCAGCTGCTCAATTCATTAAGAGATACTTTTATCAGTGGTTACAGGTCCTCAGCAGCACTATGGCTCAGGGCTATTCTGAGCGGTTAGTAAGTAACCTCAGTGAACAGCCCTCCCATGTTCTGGAACAGCCTGCACTCAGGGAGCTCTTAGCTAGTGTCTCTGCTGGAGGATGGATAACCAGACGCCTGTCCTGGGGATTGAGGGTAGCACTTACCTTGCAGGAGCACATCAGGTGATTAAACCTCTTTTGAAAAGTGGACCCACACTCTTCGAACCACTATTCTGCCGCAGATAGTGGCAGGTGCCTCCAATCAGGCCCGTTCGGTCTATGTGGGTGCCAATCTCCAGGAAGAGGACTTCCCTCCTCTCCCTCATGGCCTCCGGCATCCCTTCAAGGTCCACGTCTGAAAAACAAAAGCTGCCCGGCCCTGAAGGCCTAAGGCTCTCCTCTTGAAACGCCACAGAAGTGAAAAATCCAGCCTAAAATTTTCCGTAAATCTTCACTGTCCAATCACAGAACTCAGATGACAGCCATAGTAATGATAACCTGGGGCAGATTTGGGACACAGAAAAGGTCTTGACTTTTGTTTCCCACCCCGCAGTGAAAATGCAATCCCAGAAATCACACTGGAGACCTTACTGTCTTTGATTCATTGTTAAAACATGCTACACATTTACTTACTTATGGTGCGTACTATTTTTAAACAAATTTGTGCACTCTTGCAACGGCATAAATCACTACCTCCAGGAAAGGTGGTGGTGGTGCACGAAGCTAATGGGTCGGCAAAGTACACAGAAGAATTAATAGTAAATGAGTCAGAAAATAAATACTTATGCGGATACGAACATACGAATTAGGAACAGGACTAGGCCACTCAGCCCCTCAAATCTGCGCCACCATTGAACAAGATTATGGCTGTTCTGACTGTGGCCTCAATTTCGCCTTCCTGCCTTTCACCGATAACTTTTCATCCCCTTGCCTATCAATAATCTATCAAGCTCCGCCTTAAAACATCTGCCTTTTGAGGAAGGGAGTTCCAAAGACTCACCACCCTATGAGAGAAGAAAGTTCTCCTCATCTCTGTCTGAAATGGGCGACCCATTATTTTTAAACTGTGTTTCCCCCCCCTTGTTCTTGGTCCTCCCACAAGTGGAAATATCCTCTCCACATCCACCCTGTCACCCCTCAGGATCTTAAAGGTTTCAGTCAAGTCTTTACTCTTCTAACCTCTAGTGGATATAACCTAACCTCTCCAACCTTTCCTCATAAAACAAACCATTCCTGGTATTAGTGTAGTAGACTTTCTCTTCTGAACTGCTTCCGAAGCATTTACATCCTTTCTTAAGTAAGCGCACCAATAGTGTACATGTTTTTCCAGATCTGGGGCGTCATTCTCCGACTCCCCGCCGGGTTGGAGAATCGACGGGGGCTGCCGTGAATCCCGCCCCCGCCGGTTGCCGAAGTCTCCGGTACCGGATATTCGGCGGGGGCGGGAATCGGGCCGCGCCGGTTGGCGGGCCCCCCCCGCTGGATTCTCCGGCCCGGATGGGCCGAAGTCCCGCCGATAAATTGCCTGTCCCGCCGGCGTGGATTAAACCACCTTTTGAACGGCGGGACAAGGCGGCGTGGGCGGGCTCCGGGGTCTTGGTGGGGGGGGGGGGCGCGGGGCGATCTGACCCCGGGGGATGCCCCCACGGTGGCCTGGCCCGCGATCGGGGCCCACCGATCCGCGGGCGGGCTTGTGCCGTGGGGGCACTCTTTCCCTTCCGCCTCCGCCACGGTCTCCACCATGGCGGAGGCAGAAGAGACTCCCTCCACTGCGCATGCGCGTGAAACTGTCAGCGGCCGCTGACGCTCCCGCGCATGCGCCGCCCCGATATGTCATTTCCGTGCCAGCTGGCGGGGCAACAAAGGCCGTTTCTGCCAGCTGGCGGGGCGGAAATCCCTCTGGCGTCGGCCTAGCCCCTCAATGTTGGGGCTCGGCCCCCAAAGATGCGGAGCATTCCGCACCTTTGGGGCGGCGCGATGCCCGTCTGATTGGAGCCGTTTTGGGCGCCAGTCGGCGGACATCGCGCCGTTTGGGGAGAATTTTGCCCCTGTTCTCACCAATGCTCTACATAACCGAAGTATAACCTGTCTACTTTTACCTTCAGTCCCCTCGTAATAAACGATAACATGGATGGCAGCATTAATATTCAAAATAATTTATCATAATAGCAGTCAAATACCTAACTTTATATAAAGATAAATCTGCAAAGCAAAAACAGAAAAATTACTTTTAATGCATTAAAATGGACTTTGACATTTTGAGATCAAAATACAACAACGGTAGAATAAATTGCCTTGACGCCCTTACTGAAATCTCCTTCAGCATTTATGCAGATTGCAACTGTGGATGTTTTTACTGTGCGCTATATGAAGTTATCCCATTGAAACTACTTGAAACAAAATAACAACAAAAATCTGCTGAAATTTCGAAGGAACCCGATTAAGCTCCCTGCTGGTAATAATAGTTATTAGTGTCTTTAATGAGGCTTCTGTAATTAGAACGCCGAAGGGAAGGTGAAAATGCACAATATTCTGAAGGGATAAATATTGTTCAAATAAGGTGATGGTTAAACATGTTTCCAGAACTCAAGCACAGCTTCACGAGCCTGCTTCTCAAGGATAGAATCGTGAACCATATTCTGTAAGTTCACATCTGCAGAATACAGAAACAGAAAACACTGGGCAATCTCAGTAGGTTTGACAGCATCTGTGGAGAGGGAAGGGAGCTAACATTTTGTGTCTGGGTGACTCTTTGTCAAAGCTTTGATTTACATCATTGAAGAGTCGGAGGCTCCAATGGTCATTGTTTCAGCAGGCCCAGAAAAATTCAGAAGAACATTCACCAATTGAATTGCCAGCACCACAGGTTCAATATTGTTATCAGACAATAAAGTAGAAGCATGTGGAAAACATGCAGCAGAAAATAAATAAGAGAGATAAGTAATTGAGATCATAAGAAACTTTGACAAGAGTGCACACAGTAAATAGTCAAGGACGTTTCCAGAATGCATCAAGTCCACTGAAGATGCAGCAGTAGTAACTGGCAAATGCCACTGTTCTGCATCTTCAGAAGGGCTTCGATCACAAAAAAACTGACCAGTCAGATTATCATCCCACCCTATGTTAAATAATTTTAAGTACAAATAGGGTGGAGAAATAAATTACATTAATAACCGCAAACACATTTGCTTCCTTGCAGTTAAGACACTGTGATTTATCGTGGAACACCAGGAACAATTCATTTCTGTAGTCATGTCACCACATTCTTCACGTGAACCCCCATGACATAGCTAACCTCAGAGTGGCTGCTCATTAACAATGCACAATGGAAGATTGACCAATCTATTAAAAATTGTATCATGTAATAAATTACTTTATATTGCATAATTATTATAATTGCTTCATGTTAGTCATATCACACTTGCCATGACAGACCTTGGCTAAACTTCAAAAGGCAAATTCGTAATAACCCATAGAATTTACCAAGCCAGAAATTCACCACAGCAAGTCACACATCATTTCAAAGGCCTTTCAGCTAATATCCTTCAGTTGGAAACGAATAATGACTGGAATATCTCAGCATGCACAAGTTAATTCTGGCAGTGTGGCTGGAAGCATGCCATTCCTCATACTGAAAGAGGATTTGTGCTTATAAGTTTTCAACCAATGAGAAAATGAGCTGGAGAATGAATCTTGGGAGTTCATTCAGGCAACGCAGATTGAAATAGCTCTTAATTTTAAATCAGAAAACTCAGGGACAAGCATAAAATAAATAGACATAAAGTGATTACTACATTTTTGACAAATCCTAAATTGGTGTTTGCAGAATTGTATTTTCTTCAGTGCAGATGAATTTAAGCTTCATGGGGCCTTCAAGGATTTCATTCATGCACCCCAAGCGCACACAGTATCAGAATTAATTTGTCCGAAAGATTTGAAAACAAGCTCAAAGATACATTTGGGAAGCTTCTTGGGAGTGGAAGTTTTGCGTCAAAATTATTTTCAATTTTCTTTAAACTTCAGTGTCTGGTTCTGAGGATTCTAGACAAAAGGCAAAGGCATATAACAGGGGGCCAACTGTGCTCTATCATGGCCAACGTTAGGATAACTTACCACAAGACTGATATTAAAACTCAACCCTATCTGGCCTATGAGATCCTATGCCACATCATGCATTTCATTAATCCACATAGC
The DNA here is from genome assembly GCF_047496885.1 of Scyliorhinus torazame. Classification (NCBI taxonomy): domain Eukaryota; kingdom Metazoa; phylum Chordata; class Chondrichthyes; order Carcharhiniformes; family Scyliorhinidae; genus Scyliorhinus; species Scyliorhinus torazame. The sequence goes on from NC_092718.1 coordinate 44,123,156, forward strand.
AAACATTGGGACAATAACTCCGTTAGTTTACTTCTCATTTGAGATACCTCCATAACTATGTCCGTTCCTTTTATCTCAATTTTCTTGTGATTGGATAACTGCCGATTACCTTTTAAAAAAAAATGCTATGAATCTATGTGCCATAATTGGTGGGAGTTACAAAAGTAGTTGAATTTTGTGTTTTAATTTAGATTATTGCTGAAAAAAGAGGCATGCTGTCGAAACTCTTTGTCTTGCACTCACCAGGACAGAATCTCAAGAATGCAAAACCTCAAAGGTAACAACAATTTATACTACATGAGAAAGAGGTGCCAACTGATTGGCAAGTGGACTGGTAGAGGCATTGCCATGGAGAATGCACCAGGGAACAGTTATCTGTCAAGTAAAAGCAAAATACTGCGGATGCTGGAAATCTGAAATATACACAGAAAATGCTGGGTAAACTTAGGTCTGGCAGCCTCTGTGGAGAGGTTTTTGGATCATATGGACTTGAAAAGTTAACTCAGTTTCTCGCCCCACAGATGCTGACCTGAGTTTATCCAGCAATTTCTCTAGTTATCTGCCAAGCTGTTGTTTAAATTCAAACAAGGCAAGTCAACTTTGATTGCTCAAGGCATTGCAATAGAGAATGCACCAAGGAATGACTGTTCCCCAAATTTTTATTTAGCTGTAAAAAGTGCAATGCATGAACACATTCTTAGTGTTTGCAAAGGACAGGGCCCTAAGTGTGATATATGCAACACCTAGCATGAGTTTATAATAATAATCTTCATTGTCACAAGTAGGCTTACATTAACACTGCAACGAAGTTACTCTGAAAAACCCCTAGTCGCCACATTCCGGCACCTGTTCGGGTACACAGGGAGAATTCAGAATGTCCAAATGACCTAACAGCATGTCTTTCGGGACTTGTGGGAGGAAACACCGGAGCACCCGGAGGAAACTCACGCAGACACAGGAAGAACGTGCAGATTCCATGCAGACAGTGAGCCAAGCTTTGGAGGAACAGGAGTTTCTTGGACTGAAATGGATAAACACTCTGCAAAGGCATTATTAAATTCCACATATACAACACTCAGTTCTACCTCACCTCATCTATCTTTATCCTTCCACCATCGGCCATTTGTCACACTACTTGTCTGAACTCCAATTTTTTATGAACATCAGTTTTCTCCAACCAAATATTGGGAATACTGAAGTCAGTGGGCAGGGTTTTCTGACCCTTCCCATTTGCGGGATCTTCCGGTCTCACTGAAGTTGAAACACCCCCCGCACCGGATCCCCGCTGGCAGGGCAGGTGAGCCATGCAAAAGGACCAGAAAATCCACCTGGGAGGGGCCAGAAAACCCTAGCCACTGTCTTTGATCCCCGCCACAAACTCCATTTCTTGATCTCTGTTTTCATCCCTGGAAACAGCTTAAAGCTGAACCACAGCAATCACAACATTGGTATTGTGCTGGCCCTGAGATAAGCTACTGACCACATATGCACTCCCTCACCTCCATGGGATCATCTGATTCTGACCCTTCCTCAGTTAATTTAATGCTGAAGCCCTCATAAACATCTTTATTCCCTCTAGACATGACTATTGTAATTCTCTTTCAGTTCAAAAAGAGATGGGATTCTCCAGTCCCCCAGCCACGTGTTTCTTAGCGGCGCACCATTCACTGATGGAGGTATTCTCTAATCCCAGTGCTTGTCCCTGGGATTTCCCACTGAAGCTACCCCACATCGACGGGAAACCCTCGGGCGGGGGTATGCTGCCGGCGGAAAAAGAGATTCCAACTGTTGGACAATTCAGGACCAGGGGCGGGATTCTCCCCTACCTGGCGGGACGGGGGGTTCCGGCGTAATGGAGTGGCGGGAACCACTCCGGCATCGGGCCGCCCCAAAGGTGCGGAGATTAGGGGCCAAGCCCTCACCTTGAGGGGCTAGGCCCACGCCGGAGTGGTTTCCGCTCCGCCGGCTGGCGGGAAAGGCCTTTGGCGCCACGCCAGCTGGCGCCGAAAGGTCTTCGCCGGGCGACGCATGCGCGGGAGCATCAGCAGCCGCTCACAACATCCCCGCGCATGCGCAGGGGAGGGGGTCTCTTCTGCCTCTGCCATAGTGAAGACCATGGCGAAGGCGGAAGATAAAGAGTGCCCCCATGGCACAGGCCCGCCTGCGGATCGGTGGGCCCCGATCACGGGCCAGGCCACCGTGGGGGCATCCTCCGGGGCCAAATTGCCCTGCGCTCCCCCCCCCCCCACGACCCCGGAGCCTGCCCGTGCCGCCTTATCCCGCCGTTCAAAAGGAGGTTTAATCCACGCCGGCGTGCAAGGGTTGACAGCGGCGGGACTTCGGCCCATCGCGGGCCGGAGAATCGCCGGGGTGGGCACGCCGACCGGCGCGATTCCCACCGACCAGCGCGACGCGATTCCCGCCCCCGCCGAATCTCTGGTGGCGGAGAATTCGGGACACGCCGGGGACGGGATTCACGCCAGCCCCCGGCGATTCTCCGACCTGGTGGGGGGTCGGAGAATCGCGCCCCAGGTTTCTATTTTAAAACACTCATCCTTATTTTCCAATCCCTCTTTGGCCTCAAATCTCTTCTCGCACCACAAACCTTTGAAATCCCCATGCTCCTCCAACACTTACCCCCTGCCCTGCCTTGATTTTAATTACTGCATGGCTGCCAATTGTTGAATTAGCTGCCTTGGCCAGACACTCTATAATTTGCTCCCTAAACGTCTGCACCTCTGCTTAAAATGCTTCCGAAAACATCTTTCTTCATCCGAACTAATGATTCACCTGTCCTCCATCCTCTTCTGTGTTTCAGTGTCATATGGTTAAGATTCTTGGGTCATTTTACTACATTAAAGTTGCTGATATAAATGAAAGTAGTTGCTGTTATTTAGAGGCATTGTTGTGATACTGAGCTTTGGAAACTAGGGTAGCTGCAAGTTTGGTCTCCGGATAATGTTGAGCTTTCTAATTTTAGCGGGTCAATATAGGGGCACTTTAAATTAACCCCCACTATTTCTGGAGTTGGGCAAAGTGAAGAAAAGGTCAGCCATATAACTGTTGCTGCTTGCTCACCAACTAGACCTGCTGAAAAGTGTCTAGTTTCAGATTAGGTTCAATTACGATGTCCTTTTAGTCAGATAATCCCTCAGCATTCATTATCCAGGCTCATATGTGGAGAATGATTAGTCAAGTGAGGAACTGAAGAGTTGTCTAAACAGCACCACAACAGAATGAGGCTCCTTTATATAAATTCCCTCAGTGGGCACATATCTTGTGATAGGTTTATTTTTTCCTCCTTCATTTTAGAATAAATCAGTAGGAACTACGAAAAATTATAAAGCTTGCTGCGACAAATTCTCTCTTAGTTACTAATGCGGTTCATTGACTATATGTTGGCATCATATTAAATAAAATGGTAGGCTTTTCTTTCAAAAATGGCATAAATAATAATTGGTGGGAGAAAAGCAATGTCGTGCAAAAAGCGAGACTTATGGAGGTAAAACAAATTTGTTTCCTTAGCCTTACAGTAATAATGCCTCCAGATATACATACATGTTGTCTTCTCTTTCAGGCGTATGGTTACAGGATCCATCAGGGTCCTCCTCCATTTTCAGAATGTCCCGGGAAACGCAGCTGCAGTTAGAATTGCATTGACTACAGCACGTACTATTCTCTTGGTCACTGGGCTGCCCTTGTGAATTCTGCTGGTAGCTGTACATAGTAGAGCGGGATTCACAATCACTCTCCACAGTAGAGTTATGTACAGCATCACTCTCACTTCCTTCAGAGTAACTTGGCAGGGAATTGCCATGACTGGGGGTTGTAGACAGATGTTGCCTGCTTTCCACTGATCCACTGCAGAAATCACAAATAAATCTTCCGCATCATATTTGGCACAAAGTATTCTGCAATTTATTTTTTTTTGCCTTCCTATGAACAAACTGTTCTTTTCATATAAAGCGCAGTAGAATGAAGAAACAAAACAAACAGCAATTCCCAATGGACCACAATGTTATTCATCATTTTAACTTCAGCATGGAGAAGATAATAAAGGCTAAATTAGACAGGCAAATTAGATATTTATCATTTACAATCAAGTTCCCAAAAAGCTGAGAATTTAATTGTTCTTGAAGAGCAGTTTGATAATATATTTTAATACATGAATTATAAAATATATGGTACACCTTCTAATTAGCGCAGTCTTAGGAAGCCATGTGTTAAAAATGATGCTTTCAGATGCTTTGTTATTGAATAAGTGATAAATAACTAGTAGGAGTTGTGATAAGTCACATGACATAACAAGACACAATTAAACATTTATTTATAAAACTCCATTTTTAAATTTTAATTTGACACACCGGGGCAAAAGCACCTTGAATTATTGTTTTCCTTTCAAATGCCACAATGTCAAACTGAAGCGAGAAAGCTCATACATAATGCACAGTTCAACATTTTAATAAAAGCGCTCTGCTTTAAGTATGGTTCTTTGCAACAGAAATCACCAATAGCAACCAAATAAGTTGATCAATAAATCACTATATAGTATTGACCAGGAAAAAAAGTCTTCATTCCTACTCTGCTCAGAGGTAACCTAACTCACCCCATCCACTCCTTGCCTCCAGTATACTGGGCTGAATTCTCCGCCGTCGGGTTTCTCCATTTTGCCGGCAGCCCGGGGTTTTCCCAACGGCGCGGGGCTGCCCCACAATGGGAAACCCCATTGATCAGCCGGCGAAACGGTGAATCCCGACAGCGTGCCACACCAGAAATTTGGTGCGGTAGGACGGAGAAACCCGCCCCCTTTCTTTTATGTTTCCAACCTCCCCTGGCATATCCAAATCCCCTTCCAAACAATGAAATCTTGCTTCCTGTTCAGGAATTTTTGTTTTTAAATGCAACTAGCTACTAACTTTACAGAAGCAGAAAGGAAGCCGAAGAGGATTCGTGTAAGTTATAAGAAATAGTTTTGCGAGGTTGCTGGATTATAGGTGGTCAGAAAAAAAGCAATTGATATTTTTGTTCAGTAAATTTGCATTTAGCAACTGCAGAAATGGGTTTACATGGGACACGTGCAGGTAAAGGTTGGCCTGGGATGATTCAAGATGTTCAAGATGTCAGGCGCAACAGCAAAATCCTTACTTTAGCTAATAGAATAGCAGGTGACATGAAACCAAAGTAGTGCAGTCACCGTAACAACTAACGTTTGTGATAAAATATGAAGGTCCACTTGGAAATTTGTTTAAAGCCCTGATATTCTTTTCAAATGGCCAATCAAGCGGTCAACAAGATGGGTTTGTAGATTTTTTTTTTTTTTAAATCAGCATTTTAAACACAAAATCCAGGGCTGCCAGGGCTTACACGCAACAAGTCTTAGAATGTACCATGTCCCAGGGGCGGCACGATGGCCTAGTGGTTAGCACTGCTGCCTCACAGCATGAGGAGCCCTGATTCGATTCCGACTCGGGTGACTGTGTGGAACATAGAACATAGAATATTACAGCGCAGTACAGACCCTTCAGCCCTCGATGTTGCGCCGACCTGTGAAACCACTCTAAAGCCCATCTAAACTATTCCCTTATCGTCCATATGTCTATCCAATGACCATTTGAATGCCCTTAGTGTTGGCGAGTCCACTACTGTTGCAGGCAGGTCATTCCACGCCCTTCCTACTCTCTGAGTAAAGAACCTACCTCTGACATCTGTCCTATATCTATCTCCCCTCAATTTAAAGCTATGTCCCCTCGTGCTAGACATCACCATCTGAGGAAAAAGGCTCTCAAGTTTGCAGATTCTCCCGTGTCTGCGTGGGTTTCCTCCAGGTGCTCCAATTTCCTCCCACAGTCCAAAGAAATGTAGCTTAGATGGATTGGCCAGACTAAAACTTCCCCTTAGTGTCCAATTGTTAGGTGGGGTTACGGGGTTACGAGGATAGGGTGGGGTGCTCTTTCAGATGGTTGGTGCAGATTGGATGGGCCGAACGGCCTTCTACTGCACTGTATGAATGTTCTTTGGATTCAGAGGCGAACGATCTATATTTGTCGCTTCAGAGCCAAAATGAAGTTGGTAATGGCTTGCTGTGATTGATGGAAATTATCGTCAATTATGAACCATGGGCGAAATTCTCCGGAAACGGCGCGATGTCCGCCGACTGGCGCCCAAAACGGCGCAAATCAGTTGGGCATCGCGCCGCCCCAAAGGTGCGGAATGCTCCACATCTTTGGGGGCCGAGCCCCAACCTTAAGGGGCTAGGCCCGCACCGGACGGATTTCCGCCCCGCCAGCTGGCGCGGAAATGACATCTCCGGGCGGCACATGCGCGGGAGCGTAAGCGGCCGCTGATGGCGTTCCCGCGCATGCGCAGTGGAGGGAGTCTCTTCCGCCTCCGCCATGGTGGAGACCGTGGCGAAGGCGGAAGGAAAAGAGTGCCCCCCACGGCACAGGCCCGCCCGGATCGGTGGGCCCCGATTGCGGGCCAGGCCACCGTAGGGGCACCCCCCCGGGGCCAGATCGCCCCGCGCCCCCCCAGGGCCCCGGAGCCTGCCCGCGCCGTCTTGTCCCGCCGGTAAGGTAGGTGGTTTAATGTACGCCGGCGGGACAGGCATTTTAGCGGCGGGACTTCGGCCCATCCGGGCCGGAGAATCGCGGGAGGGGGCCCGCCAACCGGAGCGGCGCGGCGCGATTCCCGCCCCCGCCGAATCGCGGGGCCGGAGAATTCTGCAACCAGCAGGGGCGGGATTCACGCCAGCCCCCGGCGATTCTCCGACCCGGCGGGGGGTCGGAGAATCTTGCCCCTTGTTCTTACAAAATAAATAATTAACAAAGCTCACATCAATAACTGAATCTTCAACCAAAATATAACCACAACATTATAAACAACACTGCTTGAATTTATGTAGCACCTTTATTTTTAAAATTTCTTTCACGGACTGCTGGTGTTGCTGGCTAGGCCACCATTTTTATTGCCCATCCCAATTTGGCCTTGAGAGGGTAGTGATGAGCTGCCTTCTTGAACTGCTGCAGTCCATGTGGTAAAATGGCCCATAATATATCACAGGAACGTAATCAAACAAAAGAAATTGGAGGTGGGGGGGGGGGGGGGGGGGTCAGAGTTTGGATTGAAGAAAATCTTCTAAGAATCAGTGCCTTGTAGAGCTTTAGCGAGTGAACACCAGGGCCGATATGGCTGAAGGCATAGCTGTCAATGATGGAGCTCAGAGTTCAGAAGTCGCACAAGAGCCCAGAGTTGGAGGAATACAGAGATCTGAGCATGGTAGGGCTGTAAGAGATTATAGGGAGAAAGGACATGGCAATGGAGGGATTCAAAGATGAAGATGAGTATTTCGAATTTGTGTCGTGTTGGTGTAAACTTTCTGCCTTTGTAACATGCAAGGATATGAATTAATGTTTGCTTTTAAGTTGCTCCATGGTGTTTTCCTGCTGAGACAGTGAACTTTAGACGAAGAGTGACTCTAACAGATGTATCCTCCAAAAACAATGGGTCAATGATGGCCAGTGCTCCATGGACTGCAGGAGCTGTTATTCTAAGCAGTCAAAACAGTTGCGACCACATCCAGGACTGGCAGCTCATGACCTTATGACTGGCAGTTCATGACCTTATGTAACCACGCGATAAGAATTGATAACGAGACTTCCGGTTGCGGCTATGCCTAGGTAGGTCGCATGGTCGGCAGCTTTCGCTGATAACGGACTTTTGGGCCCTTTTACGGAGCTCCAGCGGCACTTTGATGATGATTCTCAGTGTGGGAAGGAAACAGTGAGGGTCCCCCAGCGCTGTATGGAGTGGACCAGGAGTGGGGCGATCAAAAAAGCGGCTTTGGAGAAGAGAGGAGAACGGGCGCGAAAAAGCAAGATGGCGGCTGGCAGGGATCAGGCAGTGTGGGCCCAGTGGTCACGGGAGCAGCAGGAGTTTTTAAAAAACTGCTTTGTGGATTTAAAGGAGGAGCTGCTGGCCCTTATGCAGGCGTCGATTGAAAGGTTGGTGGAGACCCAGAAGATGCAGGGGACGGCGATCAGGGAGGTGCAGCAGAAGGCCTCTGATAATGAGGACGAGATTCTGGGCCTTGCGGTTAGAGTGGAGGCGCACGAGGTGCTGCACAGAAAATGGCAGGAGAAGCTGGAGGACCTGGAGAATAGGTCAAGGAGGCAAAACCTGCGGATTCTGGGTCTCCCTGAAGGCGTGGAGGGGTCGGATGCTGGGGCATATGTGACCACGATGCTAGGTTGATGGGCGCTGGGGCTTTCCCGCAGCCCCTGGAGCTGGATGGGGCGCACAGAGTCCTGGCAAGGAGGCCGAGGGCGAACGAGTCGCCGAGAGCTATGGTGGTAAGGTTCCACCACTTCACCGATAAGGAGTGTGTCCTGCGATGGGCGAAGAAGGAGCGGAGCAGCAAGTGGGAGAACACCGAGATCCGTAATTATCAGGACTGGAGTGCAGAGCTGGCCAAGAAGCGTGCGGGATTCAACCGGGCCAAGGCGGTCCTCACGGAAACAGGGGTGAAGTTCGGGCTGTTACAACCGGCGAGGCTGTGGGTTACATATCAGGACCGGCACCACTATTTCTACACACCGGACGAGGCGTGGACTTTCATCAAGAATGAGAAGCTGGACTCGAGTTAATGGACTGCAGTATGTTGTGGGGATTGTTGGTGGGGGGGAGGGGGCGGTGTTATGTTGGGGTTTTCCCCGTGTTTTCTTGTGGTTTTGTGGCCCCTTTGCCCTGGGCCCTCGAGGCTTTGGGCGAGGTCGCAGTTGGGAAGAGCTACGTCACAGGAAGTGGGGTCGTCCCAGATAGGGAGCGCGGTTTACCCGCGAAATGGTGGGGGTGGCACATGAAGCTGGAGGTTTGAGTGTACGGTACTTTGTTTTGTTTTTCTTTCTCTGTTCACACGGGGTGTAGGGGAGGGACTCTCTCAACCCCACTTAGGTGGGGGGAGGGGGCGTTTTGTAAGGGGAACCCACAGGGGGATTGGAGGTGGAGGCGAGAGCGCCGGGGTCAGCATGAGTCAGCTGACTTATGGGAGTGCAGTGGGATGGGGGTAGGGGGGCTAAGCGGATGCTGGACTGGGGGGGGCGGGGGGTTAAGGGTGGGGGCTGGGATGCTGCTGTGCTGTCTGAGGGGAAATCGATGTTAAGGGGGAGAGTCGGGGCGTGGAGCCTCCGCCTGGGGGGCTGGAGTGTGCGGGAGGCGCGGGCACGTGGCTGGCCTAAAAAAGGAGATGGCTAGTCGGCGGGGGGGTGGTGAGCAAGCGGGTGGCATTTGAGGCGGCGGGTATTGTGGCGGATAAAGGGGGTCGATATGTTATGGTGAGTGGCAGGTTGCAGGGGGCCCGGGTGATGCTAGTGAATGTGTATGCTCCGAATTGGGACGACGCAGGGTTCATGAAGCAGATGTTGAGTAGGATTCCGGATCTGGAGTCATACAGTTTGGTAATGGGGGGGACTTGAACATGGTCCTGGACCCGGCACTGGATCGGTCTAGGTCGAGATCGGGTAAGAGGCCGGCAGCGGCCAAGGTCCTGAGGGGGTTCATGGACCAGATGGGGGGAGTGGATCCGTGGAGATTTGCCAGGCCAAGGGCGAAGGAGTTTTCCTTCTTCTCCAATGTGCACAAGGCTTACTCGCGGATTGATTTTTTTGTGGTAAGTAGGGCGCTAATCCCGAGAGTGGAGGGGGTGGAGTATTCGGCCATTGTGGAGTTGGGGCTGGGGGAGGAGAGAGTCCCACGCCCTCTGTGGAGAATGGACGTGGGACTACTGGCGAACAAGGAGGTCTGTGGGCGGGTTCGGAGGTGTATTCAAAGCTAAGTGGAGACCAATGGTAATGGGGAGGTTTCGGTGAGTGTGGTCTGGGAGGCGCTGAAGGCAATTGTCAGAGGGGTGCTAATTTCAGTCAGGGACCACAGAGAGAATAGGGATAGGATGGAGAGGGAGAGATTGGTGGGGGAGATACCTAGGGTGGACAGGAGGTATGCGGAATCCCCCGAGGAGGGGTTGTTGAAGGAGCGCCGGAGCCTGCAGGCGGATTTTGACTTGCTTACCACGGGGAAGGCTGAGGCTCAGTTGAGGAAGGTACAGGGAGCAGTGTACGAGTATGGGGAGAAGGCAAGCAGGATGCTGGCGCATCAGCTGCGGAAGAGAGAGGCGGCCAGGGAGATTGGGGGGATTAGAGATAGGGGGGGTAACACGGTGCTGAGCTCGGCTAGGATTAACGAGGTCTTCAAGGACTTTTATGGCAAATTGTATGAGTCAGAACCCCCAGGGGGGGGGGGGGGGGGCAGTTCCTGGACCAACTGAGGTTTCCACAGGTGGAGGAGGGGCGAGTAGAGGGATTGGGGGCCCCAACTGAGATGGAGGAACTGGTTAAGGGTGTGGTAGTCGGTATTAGGGGTATTACGGTACCCAGGTTGATGTGAGACCATTGGTATGGGAGGTACCTGAGACAGCAATATCATTGGTGACGCCTGCCTGCTGGTTCCGCCCAGTAGGCGGAGTATAAGAGTCTGTGTCTCCCTAGCAGCTGCATTCAGTACCTGTGCTATTGGGCGAAACATCTAGTCCAATAAAGCCTTCAATTGTCTTCCAATCTCGCTTCTCGAGTTATTGATCGAGCATCAAAGGGGTTAGGGGGTATGCAGGCGGGCAAGGACCCGGACCGGATGGGTATCCCGTAGAGTTTTATAGGAAATTCTCGGAGCTGCTGGTTCCGCTGTTGTTGAAGACTTTTAATGAGGCTAAGGAAAAGGGAACCCTTCCCCCGACGATGTCGCAGGCTCTGATCTCGCTTATCCTCAAGCGAGATAAGGACCTGTTGCAATGTGGCTCCTATAGGCCGATTTTGCTCCTTAATGTGGATGCCAAGCTGTTGGCCAAGATTTTGGCTACTGGGATTGAGGACTGTATCCCGGGAGTGATCAATGAGGATCAGACGGGGTTTGTGAAGGGCAGGCAGTTGAACACGAATGTGCGGAGGCTCCTGAATGCCCTCGGAAGGGGGGGATGCAAAGGTGGTAGTGGCAATGGACGCGGAGAAAGCCTTTGATCGGGTGGAGTGGGAGTACCTGTGGGAAGTGTTAGGCAGACTTGGGTTTGGAGAGGAATTTATAGGGTGGGTCAAATTGTTGTATCAGGCCCCGGTAGCGACTGTGTCGACGAACCTGCTGTGGTCAGGGTACTTCAGATTACATCGATGGACGAGGCAGGGGTGCCGCCTGTCCCCCCTGCTGTTTGCCCTGGCAATCGAGCTGCTGGCCATGGCGTAGAGGGAGTCCAGAAACTGGAGGGGGTTGGTTCGGGGGGGGGGGGGGGGGGGGGGGGGAGGAGCATCGTGTTTCTCTGTATGCGGATGACCTACTCCAGTACATTGTGGATCCGGTGGAGGGGATGGGGGAGGTCATGCAGATTCTTAGGGATTTCGGAGACTTTTCGGGGTATAAGCTGAATGTTGGAAAAAGCGAGATTTTTGTGATACATGCGAGGGGCCAGGAAAAGAGACTGGGAGAGCTACCGCTTAAGATAGTGGAGAGGAGCTTTTGCTACTTGAGCATTCAGGTGGCTAACAGCTGGGGGGTCCTGCACACGCTCAATTTAGCGCGGCTGGTGGATCAGATGGAGGAGGATTTTAAGAGGTGGGACATGCTGCCACCCTCCCGGGCGGGCAGGTTGCAGTCCGTAAAGATGACGGTCCTCCCCAGGTTCTTGTTCGTCTTCCAGTGCCTTCCCATTCTCATTCCCAAGTCCTTTTTCAAACGGGAAATAGAATTATTACGGGATTTGTGTGGGCAAACAGGACCCCGCATGTTAAGAGACTGTTCTTGGAGCGCAGTCGGGGGGGGGGGGTGTGGAGGCGGTTGGAGGCGGCATCTTGTAAAGATACTAGCTTGGGGGCACTGATAACGGCACTGTTGCCACTTCCGCCGACGCGGTATACCACGGGCCCGGTGGTGGCGGCGACATTGAGGATCTGGGGGCAGTGGAGACGGCACAGGGGGGAGGCAGGGGCATCAGTCTGAGCCCCAATACGGAACAATCAGAGTAGAGTTCCAGGTAGAATACACAGCAGTCAAGACTAAAGGGGTTGGTGTAAGATCCTGGACTGGATTCACTGTTAAAAGTGGAGTCGAAGCTTTGTTTAAAAGTGTCATTTGATAACCTGGTCTGGATTTCGGAATACAAACTGCCAAGGGAAAGTGTTATCATGAAGGAAAATTTTAAAGCATGTTTTTGGGAAGGGAATTTGGAAACTCTCATGTGACAATCATCTCGAGGGATTCTGAACAAAAATCCACAAACACTAACTTGGGTCCAGAGCAGAGTATGTGTATCTGACCACAATCATCTTGTGTACTTAAAGGGGACTTTGTGTCAATGAGACCATTGTAGATTAAGATGTACTTTGTAATCCGTGTTAGTCCTAAAACCTGTGTGTAATTGCTAAGACAAGAGAGGAGGGAAGGAGTATTTTATCATAATCACTGAGTGTCTTTAATACAGAGATAGATAGGTTCTTGATCAATAAGGGGATCAGGGGTTATGGGAGAAGGCAGGAGAAAGGGGATTAGAAAAATATCAGCCATGATTGAATGGCGGAGCAGATTCGATGGGCTGAATGGCCTAATTCTGCTCCTGTGTCTTATTGTCTTATGTTCTTATAATCCAATTTTTTCATGTTTAATAAATGTTTTTTTCCTGTTGTTAAAAATAATTAGCAGTCCTGTGACTGTTTTCCTCCCCGTTTATTAAAAATACATAAAAGTTATGGTCTTTTGAGCCAGGGATCCATTCTGGGATCTTCCCACGCAAGTATAACATCCATTGGGATCGTAACAATTGGAACTTGAACTCACAACATTCAGACTCTGAGACGAGAGTGCCCTTTCAATCATAACTGATGAATTGCTGCAGATAGGTGACACTGACAGTCAGTTAAAATCTATTGCCAATTGCCACACGCTTGTAAATGTCAGGCTCCAAGTCAATTTACAAACTTCAATGGCAGCAGCTGCAGCACTGGATTCTACCAGACGGTGTGGAAGATCTCCCAGGTATATCCTGTCCACAAAAATCAGAACAAATCCAAACCAGCCAATTGAGGCTTCATCTGTCTACTATTGATCTTCAGTTAAATGATAGAGGATATCTGTAGTGATCCTTACATGGGTATGTACAGAAGGGGCTCATGGGTAATGGAAAGACCACCAGGGGGCAGCACTGGTGTGTATAAAAGTGAGACGCAGACAGCCTTCCCCCTCTCTTTGGCTGATGTGACTGTGAGGAGAACAGGAACAGAAATTTAGCTCAGGGCTGCTAGTGTGGTCAGGCCTAGTTGCAGAGCATATAAAAGTTTTAACCTTTTTACTAGTGCAGTTCTTTAAGTAAGAGCTCACGCAGTTATTTAAGTTGTGTTGCTCAATAAACCTTCTATCAAACTTCTGGACGACTTCTAGCCTTCTTCCAGAGCATCTACTGTACCTGAGTTGAGTAGCTCAGATTACCATCTCTACAGGTAACAAAACAATATCGACGACAATGTTCTCAAGTGCACTTACTCAGCAATAACTTACTCACCAAACTCCGCTTCCTTAGTTCCAACAGGTCACTCAACTCCAGACCTCATTACAAAGCCTTGAATCAAGCATAGACAAAAATGCTGAATTCAAGAGGTGAGATGAGAGTGGTTGCCTTGACATGGTAGCCGCATTTGACTGAGTGTGGCATTAAGGAGCCCTAGTAAAATTTCAGTCAACCGGAATTGGGAAAAACTATCCACTGGTTGGAGCTGTAGCTATCACAAAGGGATATGGTTGTGGTTGTTGGAGGCCAGCCATCTCAGCCCCAGTACATCCTTGGATGTTCCTCTGGGTAATGTTCTAAGGTCAAATACCTTCAGTTTCATCAATGGCCTCCATTCAACAAGTTAAATAATCAGTCCCTCTACCCTCAATGCACTGTGTCAATAGTGTGCACCATTTACAAGATGCACCGAAGTGACTTGTCAAGGCACCTTTAAAAGTATTTTCAAAACACGTGACTTCCATCAGCTAGAAGGGCAAGGAAAGGGGATACATGGAAACACCACTACATGCAAGTTCCCCACCAAGACCCATACTATCCTGACTTGGAAGTACATCATCATTCTTCCTCTGTTGTGGGTCAAAAAACTAGGGCCGGGATTTTACGTTATCCGGCGGGACGGGCCGTACCGGTGGCGAGGAGTGGCGTGAACCACTCCAGCGTCATGCCGCCCGGAAGGTGCAGAATCCTCCGCACCTTCAGGGGCTAGGCCGGCGCCATTGGGATTGGCGCGAAGGCATCCGCCGGCTGGCGCGAGTTGGCACATGCGCGGGAGCGCTAGCGTGTGCTGGCGTCATCCCAGCACATGCACAGGGGGGTTCTTCTCCGCGCCGGCCATGGCTGACCGTTACAGCGGCAGGCGTGGAGGGAAAGAGTACCCCCCACGGCACAGGCCCGCCCGCGGATTGGTGGGCCCCGATCGCGGGCCAGGCCACCGTGGACCCCCTCCCCCCCGGGGCCCCCCCGAGGACTCCGCAAGCCACCCGCAGAGCCAGGTCCCGTCGGTAAGGACCTGGTGTGATATACGCCGGCGGGACTGGCCGGAAACGGGCAGCCACTCGGCCCATCGCAGAGCGGAGAATCGACGGGGGGGGGGCCGCTGCCAACGGCACCTGACCGGCGTGACGCGATTCCCGCCCCCACCGAAAAATCGGCACCAGACAATCCGGCAGCCAGCGGCGGGGCGGGATTCACGCCGCCCCCCGGCGATTCTCCAGCCCGGCGGGGGGGTCGGAGAATCCCGCCCCAGAACTCTAACAGCCTTGTGGGTGTACCCGCACATATGGACTGCAATAATTCAAGGCAGAGGCTCATCACCACATTCAAAAGGGAAATTAGGCATGGCAACAAATGCTGGCCTTGCCAGACCACTCATATCATATGAATGATTAATGAATGTAACAAGGAATCTACAACTGCGCCTGGTACTTTTGACAACCACACAAACGCACACACACGCAGGTACACACACACGCATGCACACAGGCACACACACGCAGGTACACACACACGCATGCACACATACACACACACACACTTCATCCCCCTCTTGCTCTGACTTTTTAGATTGCTGATACTTTACATAATCATTAAGCAAGAAAGAACTAAAACAGCAAACCCACTATACTGGCTGCAGGTTAAATCTGAAACATTTGCATACAGAAGGAAAAGCAAAAGGATAATATATTAAACAGAGTTCATAGAAAAGTTTTCAAACTCTCATAACCATTTCTCCAAATGCGTCAGCAAGTCGGCATCTAGACATGCACTGCTCTAGCAAACACTTTACTTTGAAAACAGTCAGATGGTTCAATTCATGGCTGCAGGAGTGTCACTGTCTGGAACTAGAACTTCATATGTGCCACAAAGGTTTTTTTTACAAACTCTTCCCGTATTGATTATGGCCAAAAGAATTATTCTACATATAATTGTACATCAGAAAGTTTCCTGAAGTTCATCTCATGCATTTGATGGGGAGGTGGTGGCATAGTGATATCGTCACTATCCTGGTAATCTAGAGATCCAGGATAATGCTCGAGGCACTCGGGTTTGAATCCAACCACGGGAGATGGTGGACTTGGAATTCAATAAAAATCTGATATTAATAGTCTAATCATTGTCACAGAAACCCACCTGGTTCACCAATGCCCTTCAGGAAAGGAAATCTGCCACCCTTGCATGGGATGTAGGTAATTCCCAGTAACGCCCACAGCACACAAGACCCACAGCAATGTGGGTGACTCTCAACTGCCTTCTGAAATGGCCCAGCAAGCCACTCAGTTCAAGGGCAAATAGGAATGGGCAACAAATTCTGGCCTTGCCAGTGACGCCCACATCCCATGGAAGAATAAAGGGTGTTGTAAATCAACTCAGAATATGGATTTTTAAAATTCACACATACCACCAGATTTTCCATCTCGAATGAATGGATTTCAACTATTCCTGCCACAAGTCATTTTCTAAGGAGCAACAGCAGTAGAGATTGTTTTCATTTCCCCCCCATAATACCTGCCATCACTGTGTCACCTCCACAACCTGTGTGACCCTGGGGACCAGGACGTACAGGGCGTTAGGCAGAGGAAAGGCAGTCGTGAAGTACTAGCTCAGCAGAGATTATTACTTTAAGTATTAAAAAGCCGTTTACCAGACAGTGTCACTGTGTTAAGCAAAAGATCACCACAGTACAGTGAGCTTAAACAATAAACATTGAGCTATTCAAACCTCTTGTTCCTGCTTCTGAATGAAACATTCAGATTTAATGCAGAAGTGAAATGAATGAGATTGATGAGTTTTCTGGCCTCGGAAAGGAGCACCCCACCAAGGCCGCACTTACCTCATTTCCTGCAATGTTGCCCCGATCTCTCGGCCAACTTCGGACACCACACCGCAGCCTCTAGACCCAACCACTGCCCCAACTTACCTCTTCGGAGGTGCTCAAGCCCTCCCCTCACTCCGCCTCTTAAAGGCAGGGCACCCCCGGGCCCGATCCCTGTCTCAGGCAACCTGGCACAGAGTGACACTGCCAAGGTTCCAGTGTCAAGGTGTCCAGTTGTCAGCGGGAGAGTCAGTGTACCACCCTGCCCAGAGCCTGACCACCCAGGGCCTATGATGGCGTGGGGGACACGTCCAGGTGCAATTACGCCTGGTCCACGTTTGTGTGGACCAGCAGTAAACAGTGCAATGGCGAGGTCTCCCAAGTGCGGGCATTTGATCACGGGCCTCGGGAGAATCGGGCACCTCATATTTCAATGAGCCTAATGGCTCACTTAAATATGTTAATCGAGATCTTGCCCAGTGAGGATGAGATCCAGATTGCGATGTCTCACGAGAGGTCGTGAGGCATTCTGAGCGTCGAAAATCTCGCGAGAGGCCTCTCACAAGATGTAACAGCCTTGACGCGTCACTGAGTAGGGTGTGACGAGGCCGTCCAATCACGCCCAATGTATTTGTTGACGCCCATCATTGGGAATGTGTTCACTGTGAATTCCGAAGAGAAAGCTCTGAAGTGGGAAGGAAAAATCTAATTGCTATTTTTTTTCCTTAGTCTAATGGAATAAAAAGTTGCTATTTATTTTTGTAAGGAGAAAGTGCAACTTGTTAAAAGTACTGCTCATACTTTGTCCAAAGAAGCGTGCCTGCTTTGGGCCAAATGATTGATCAGTAACCAAGTCAATCTGAAGCCAAGACACCACTGCAATCAATGGCGTTGTTCAAAGTTACAAGAGCTATTCTGCAGCATTATTAGAGTAAACTAGATGTATGACGATTCTACACTGCAGGGAGAAACTATTAGTATTCATCACCATTATTCTGTGCAACGGAGCAACCTTTGGCTTCTGCATTTAAATATGGAAATCCAGAAGCTGCCATCAGAAATTTCCCACTCGGCCACACAGAGCAATATTGAAGACTTTGCAGATAAAAATCAATGAGAAAACACTAAACTGAAGTGAACTTCCACTTTTAACACAATTATTTTCACTGTTAAACTTTGAAAAACCTATGCCTGTTTAATGGGGTTTTTAAAAGGCATTCTCAGTCATAATTAATGCTGAACAATCTTGCTGGCCCGGAGAAAAAAAATTAATATTTATGGAATGTCAAATTTCTCCATTCCATGGTCAAAATTATACAAACTTCTGAAATACTAAAAACATTATTTTTAAATTTATGATATTTTAGTTTCTATATTAACCTGCTCAACCAATTGGGGGCCCTGTGCCAACCGGTGCCTGTGGGCACCAATCAGAGCTTGATAGCTCTGCATTTGCCGATGCTCATTTGAACCTATCAGCAGTCATAGAATCATAGAATCATAGAAGTTTACAGCATGGAAACAGGCCCTTCGGCCCAACCAGTCCATGCCGCCCAGTTTTTACCATTAAGCTAGTCCCAGTTGCTCGCACTTGGCCCATAACCCTCTATACCCATCTTACCCATGTAACTATCTAAATGTTTTTTAAAAGACACAATTGTACCCGCCTCTACTACTACCTCTGGCAGCCCATTCCAGACACTCACTACCCTCTGAGTGAAGAAATTGCCCCTCTGGGCCCTTCTGAATCTCTCCCCTCTCACCTTAAACCTATGCCCTCTAGTTTTAGACTCCCCTACCTTTGGGAAAAGATGTTGACTATCTACCTTATCTATGCCCCTCATTATTTTATAGACCTCTATAAGATCACCCCTAAGCCTCCTACGCTCCAAGGAAAAAAGTCCCAGTCTATCCAGCCTCTCCTTATAACTCAAACCATCAAGTCCCGGCAACATCCTAGTAAATCTTTTCTGCACTCTTTCCAGTTTAATTATATCCTTCCTATAATAGGGTGACCAGAACTGCACACAGTATTCCAAGTGTGGCCGTACCAATGTCTTGTACAACTTCAACAAGACATCCCAACTCCTGTATTCAATGTTCTGACCAATGAAACCAAGCATGCCGAATGCCTTCTTCACCACCCTGTCCACCTGCGACTCCACCTTCAAGGAGCTATGAACCTGTACTCCTAGATCTCTTTGTTCTATAACTCTCCCCAACGCCATACCATTAACTGAGTAGGTCCTGGCCTGATTCGATCTGCCAAAATGCATCACCTCACATTTATCTAAATTAAACTCCATCTGCCATTCGTCGGCCCACTGGCCTAATTGATCAAGATCCCGTTGCAATCCTAGATAACCTTCTTCACTATCCACTGTGCCACCAATCTTGGTGTCATCTGCAAACTTACTAACCATGCCTCCTAAATTCTCATCCAAATCATTAATATAAATCACAAATAACAGTGGACCCAGCACCGATCCCTGAGGCACACCACTGGTCACAGGCCTCCAGTTTGAAAAACAACCCTCTACAACCACCCTCTGCCTTCTGTCGTCCAGCCAATTTTGAATCCAATTGGCAACCTCACCCTGGATCCCGTGAGCTTTAACCTTCTGCAACAACCTACCATGCGGTACCTTGTCAAAGGCTTTGCTAAAGTCCATGTAGACAACGTCTACTGCACTGCCCTCATCTACCTTCTTGGTCACCCCCTCAAAAAACTTAATCAAATTTGTGAGACATGATTTTCCACGCACAAAGCCATGCTGACTGCCCCGAATCAGTCCTTGCCTCTCTAAATGCTTGTAGATCCTGTCTCTCAGAATACCTTCTAGCAACTTACCTACTACAGACGTTAGGCTCACCGGTCTGTAGTTCCCAGGCTTTTCCCTGCTGCCCTTCTTGAACAAGGGCACAACATTCGCCACTCTCCAATCTTCAGGCACCTCACCTGTGGCTGCCGATGATTCAAATATCTCTGTTAGGGGACCCGCAATTTCCTCCCTAGCCTCCCACAACACCCTGGGATACATTTCATCAGGTCCCGGGGATTTATCTACCTTGATGCGCTTTAAGACTTCCAGCACCTCCTCCTCTGTAATATGCACACTTCTCAAGACATCACTATTTATTTCCCTTAGTTTCCTAACATCCATGCCTTTCTCCACCGTGAATACCGATGAGAAATATTCATTCAGGATCTCACCCAACTCTTGTGGCTCTGCACATAGATGCCCTTGTTGATCCTTAAGAGGCCCTACTCTGTCCCTAGTTACTCTTTTCCCCTTTATGTATTTGTAGAATCTCTTTGGATTCTCCCTTGCATTATTTGCCAAAGTTAATGCAGAGTGATATCAGGCTCTGGTTGGTTGAGTGCCCAAAGAGTGGAAAAACACTGGTGAAGGTTGAGGTGACTTTGAGGGAGCGAGGCGGCTGCTAAGGCGAAGATCTCTTGTGTCTGCTTAACTAACGTTGCGAATTGGCCAAGAAGAACCACAAGGGATGGAGGTGGAGTACCATCCAGCCGGGGGCAGGGGCACCTCGACCCCCTGGCCAGGATTGAGGAGGACTGGGCAGGCCAAAGTCAGGCAGCCAGCAGCGAGGCAAGGTCGTCAAGGTGAGGTGCGAGGCGCCGCCGGAGTTGGATGAATTAGCAAAAAAGAAAGCCACTCAGGTGGTGGTGAATGAGCCAGCCTGCTGGTCGGGATTCGGGGTAGCCATCGTCGAGCAACGATGGCGCAGGAGCAACTCGACCCCCCCACCCCCAGGGCTGAGGAGGGCAAAAAAAAGCCTGCTCTTTCAAAAAATTCATTAAAATCAAGAAAGATTAGTTAACCTGAAGCGACACTAGCAATCTCGCTGTCCAAAATGCTGATTCTTCCATCTCATTGCTCATCAGCATTTCTTTATTTGCTCACCTCAAGTCACACATCGCAATATCTATCTTTGCAGTCATTCTGACCAGAGGTAAGCATGCATTTCAATTCAGCAATTATTCACACAGGTGTGTTGTTCACAAAGCACGCCTACAGTGCAGAAAGAAGCTATTCGGCCATTCAAGTCTGCACAGACTTCCGAAAGAGCTCCCCACTCAGGCCCACTCCCCTGCCCCACCCCTGCAACCCCACCTAACTTGCACATCTTTGGACATTAAGGGGTTGATTTCCGAAAAGCAATTCACTGTGGCGCAACATGGCTGATAAAAGCAGGGAGACCCTGCTCCCAAGATCCACCGCGCTCGCAATGCCTCGCGAGATCTAACAGCATCTCGCGAGACGTCACAATATGACTTTTTAGCAAATCTGCATTTTAAAGCGAGACAGCTAGTCTCACTTTAATATGCAGATTCCTGGTTAACCCGAGGAGTGGGATCAATTTCCCTCGCCTCGGAGACCTCCGGTGAGCGCCATTCAGTACTGCTCTCAACAAGCAGGGATCAAACAGAATGGCACTTGTGAAAGTTTCCCCGGGGATCGGAGGCCCCCAGGTGCATGCCTTTTGGGCATGGTGGCACCCTTGAACTGCTGGTGCCAAAAGAGCACCCTGGCAGTGCCAGTTTGGCACCCTGGCAGTGCCACTTTGGTGTCAGCCTGGCACTGCCAAACTGTCCAGGTGGCACTGCCAGCTGGCAGGGGCACTGCCAGGTTGGCACTTCAAGGGTACCACGCTTGCATTGTTTGCACGGGTGGGATCTGGCCAGGGTTTCCCAACATGGGTGTTGGTGGGTTGTGCGTGGCAGCGGGGGGAGGGGGGGGGGGGGGGGGGGGGGGAGTGGGCACTCCCATAGTGTGTTGGGGCTTGGGGTCGCTTTGGGAACATCCCAATCTCTCGATACACTGAAGAGTTCTGGCAAGCGGAGCTCTTTAGTGTGCAAAATGGGCTATATAGAGGCTTTGGCCACGTGTTCCCGTTGAGGCCCCTTATCAAACCTGAGTGTTGAATAGCCTTGTGTTTAGCGACACCGCGAACGCTGGGAAACACAAGGCTAAACGCGCTCGCTATGGGACTTTGTTCCCATTTAGTTAAATCCAGCCCTAAGGGGCAATTGAACCTGGTCAACCACCTGACCTGTACATCGTTGGACGGTGGGAGGAAACCGAGAAATCAGAAAGAAACCCAGACAGACATAAGGAGAACAAGCAAAGTCCACACAGACAGTTACCCAAAGCCAGAATTTAACCTGGGTCCCTGACGTTGTGAGGCTGCAGGGCTAACCGCAATGCCACTGTTCAAAAGCACTACAGCAGTTAAGCAGTGATAATTTTGTGTATATTTGTGGCTTGCATCTTTGTGTGCTGTGGGGCGAGGGTGGGCGGGGTCTGGGGTGTGACATCATGGGGAGGGGGACAGGCTGGACTTCATGGGGAATGAAGGTGAGTGCGGGGTCGCACAAAGAATAAGTCCACCACTGACTCCACGTCCTAATCATTATTACTTTCTGTAAAATCATGAAAAGTAAATGATAAAGCCTGTTTGCTACTTCCCGGAATGCTGCTTGTGAGAAGAATTCAATGGAATTGGCTGCTTAGCCTTGTTGATAGCATCTCTGTTGCTAGACCTGAGAGATCCCCAATCGCAAGCGGCAAATTAAATTAAGGCATGTTGCTTTGCATTGACCAAAAATTCCAACCTTTTAATGCTCATGTTGCATTACAGTGCACAATAGAAAAATAAGGCTTTGAATATGTATAAAGGTTGAGACAACTCACCTATTAGTTAATTCTAATGAAGGTTTACTTTCCAGTGAGTGCTGTTGACTAGGTAATTGGCTGCGACTTGAGAATGATTCTAAATCGCTTTTGCTGTCAAAAGGGTTTTCGCCACCTTGCTTTCTGTTAATAAAAATACAAGATCAATATAATGGTAAATAGAAACAGATTAAAATACCAGATCTGATCATCCACTAAAATAGAGCTGGTTAACTTATGGAGCAGTTCTTTGTTTAAGACAAGTTTAATTTTGTAATCTTTTGCAAAAGAGCACAGCAATTAATGGACTGGTTGACATAGTGATTGAGACAATGAATTGAATTGAATTTGATTTATTGTCACGTGTACTGAGGTACAGTGAAAAGTATTGTTCTGCAAATAGTCCACACAGATCGTCCCATACATGAAAAAACATAGGACGCACATAAATACACAATATAAATACATTGGTACAGGCATCAGGTGAGCATACAGAGTGTAGTACAACTCAGTAGAGAAAATGTGTGAGGAGATCAATTCAGCCCATAAAAGGGTCATTCAGGAGTCTGGTAACAACAGGAAAGAAGCTGTTTTTGAACCTGTTAGTGCGTGTCCTCTGACTTTTGTAGCTCCTGCCCGAAAGAAGAGGTTGCAAAGAGAATGACCCGGGTGGGAGGGGTCTTTGATTATGCTGCTCAATTTCCCAAGGCAGCAAGAGATAGAACATAGAACAGTACAGCACAGTACAGGCCCTTCGGCCCACGATGTTGTGCCGACCATTTATCCTAATGTAAGGTCAACCTAACTAACACCCCTTCAATTTACTGCTGTTCATGTGCCTGTCCAAGAGTCGCTTAAATATCCCAAATGACTCTGACTCCACCACCTCTGCTGGCAGTGCATTCCACGCACCCACCACTCTCTGCGCAAAGAAGCTACCTCGGACATCTCCCCTATACCTTCCTCCAATCACCTTAAAATTATGTCCCCTCGTGTTAGCCATTTCCACCCTGGGGAAAAGTCTCTGGCTATCCACTCTGTCCGTGCCTCTTATCACCTTGTACACCTCTATCAAGTCACCTCTCTTCCTTCTTTGCTCCAGTGAGAAAAGCCCTAGCTCCCTCAATCTTTCTTCATAAGATATGCCCTCCATTCCAGGCAGCATTTGGTAAATCTCCTCTGTACCCTTGCCAAAGCATCTACATCTTTCCTATAATGAGGCAACCAGAACTGAACACAATATTCCAAGTGTGGTCTAACTCGGGTTTTATAAAGCTGCAGCAAAACCTTGCGGCTCTTAAAATCAATCCCCCTGTTAATGAAAGCCAAAACACCATACGCCTTCTTAACAACCCTATCAACCTGGGTGGCAACTTTGAGGAATCTATGTATGTGGACCCCAAGATCCTCTGTTCCTCCACACTTGCAAGAATCCTGCCTTTAACCCTGTATTCAGCATTCAAATTCGACCTTCCAAAATGAATCACTTCACATTTATCTAGGTTGAACTCCATCTGCCACTTCTCAGCCCAGCTCTGCATCCGGTCAATGTCTTGTTGTAACCTGCAACAGCCCTCAACACTATCTAGAACTCCCCCAACCTTTGTGTCATTGGCAAACTTACTAACCCACCCTTCCACTTCCTCATCCAAGTCATTTATAAAAACCACAGAGATCCCAGAACAGATCCCTGCGGGACACCACTGGTCACCGACTTCCAGGCGGAATACTTCCCATCCACCACCACTCGCTGTCTTCTTTCGGCCAGCCAATTCTGTATCCAGACAGCCAAATTTCCCTGTATCCCATGCCCCCTAACTTTCTAAATGAGGCTACCATGGGGAACCTTATCAAATGCCTTACTGAAATCCATATAGGCCACATCCACTGCCCGACCTTCATCAATGTGTCTCGTCACATCCTCAAAGAATTCAATGAGGCTTGTGAGGCATGACCTGCCCCTCACAAAGCCATGCTGACTATCTTTAATCAAACTATGATTTTCTAAATAATCATAAATCCTATCTCTCAGAATCTTTTCCAATATTTTGCTCACCACAGACGCAAGACTGATGGGTCTGTAATTCCCAGGGATTTCCCTATTCCCTTTCTTGAACAGGGGAACAACATTCGCCTCCCTTTAATCATCCGGTACTACTCCAGTGGAGAGTGGGAACACAAAGATCATTGCCAATGGCACAGCAATCTCCTCCCGTAGTAACCTTGGGTATATCCCGTCAGGCCCAAGGGATTTATTTTTTCCTGATGCTTTTCAAAATTTCCAGCACATCCTCCTTCTTAATATCAACCTGTTTGAGTCTATTAACCTGGTTCATACTGTTCTCATGAGAAACAATGTTCTCCCTCTCTCGTGAATACTGAAGAAAAATATTCATTTCGTACCTCCCCCATCTCCTCAGACTCGAGGGGCGCGATTCTCCGACCCCCCGCCGGGTCGGAGAATCGCCGGGGGCTGGAGTGAATCTCGCCCCCGCCGTGTCCCGAATTCTCCGCAACCAGAGAATCGGCGGGGGCTGGAATCGCGCCAGCCCCCGGCGATTCTCCAGCCCGCGATGGGCCGAAGTCCCGCCGCTGTCAACCCTCGCCAGCCGGCGCGGGCGGGCTCCGGGGTCCTGGGGGGGGGGGCGCAGGACGATCTATCCCCGGGGGGTTCCCCCCGGTGGCCTGACCCGCGATCGGGGCCCACCGATTGGCGGGCGGGCCTGTGCCGTGGGGGTACTCTTTTTCTTCCGCCTTCGCCATGGTCTTCACTGTGGCGGAGGCGGAACAGACACCTTCCACTGCGTCACCTGGTGAAATCCTTTCGGCGCCGGCTGGCGTGGCGCCAAAGGCCTTTCTCGCCAGCCGGTGGGGCGGAAATCACTCCGGCGCGGGCCTAGCCCCTCAAGGTGAGGGCTTGGCCTGTAAAGATGCGGAGAAATCTGCACCTTTGGGGCCGCCCGACGCCTGAGTGGTTCCCGCCACTTCATTACGCCGGATTCCCCCGCCCCGCCGGGTAGGGGAGAATCCCGGCCGAGGTAGAAGTTCCCTCCACTATCCCTGATCGGCCGTACTCTCACTCTGATCATCCTCTTATTCCTCACATAAATGTAGAATGCCTTGGGGTTTTCCCTAATCCTTCCTGCCAGGACTTTTTCATGCCCCCTTCTAGCCCTCCAAGTCCATTTTTGAGTTCCTTCCTGGCTACCTTGTAACCCTCTAGAGCCATGCCAGATCCTTGCTTCCTCAACCTTACGTAAGCTTCCTTCTTCCTCTTGACTAGAAGCTTCATTTCTCGGCATCCAAGGCTCCTTCACCTTACCATTCCTTCTTCGTCTCAGTGGGACAAAACTATCCAGCACTCGCAGCAAGTGCTCCTTAAACAACCCGCACATTATTGTTGTGCATTTCCCCAAGAACAATTGTTCCCACTTTATGCTCCTCAGCTCCTGTCTAATAGCAGTATAATTTCCCCTCCCCCAATTAAATACCTTCACAGACTGTCTGTTCCTATCCCTCTCCATGACTATGGTAAAGATCAAGGAGTTGTGGTCACTGTCACCGAAATGCTCTCCCACCGAGACATCTGACACCTGGCCTGGTTCGTTGCCGAGCACCAAGTCAAATATGGGCTCCCCCCTTGTCGGCCTATCTACATATTGAGTCAGGAAACCCTCCTGTACACACCTGACAAAATCTGCACCATCCAAACCATTTGCAGTAAGGAGGTTCCAGTAAATATGGGGGAAGTTGAAGTCACCCATGGCAACAAGTCTGTTACTTCTGCACCTTTCCAAGATCTGCTGCCCAATCTGTTCCTCTATCTCTCTGCTGCTATTGGGAGTTCTATAGAAAACTCCCAACAAAGTGACAGCTCCTTTCTTGTTTCTGACTTCCACCCATACTGACTCAGTAGACAAAACTCTCCTCAACTACCTCCTTTTCTGTAGCTGTGTTGCACTCCCTAATTAACAGTGCCACACCCCCTCCTCTTTTACCTCCCTCCCTATTCTTCTGAAAATATCTACGCCCCAGAACATCTAGCAACCATTCCTGCCCCTGTGAAATCCCTGTCTCCGGAATGGTCACAACATTGTAGTTCCAAGTACTAATCCATGCTCGAAGTTCATCTCCTTTATTCCTGACACTCCTTGCATTGAAACAGACACAGTTTAACCCATTCCACTGAGTGCAACTTTGCCCTATCAACTGTTTAACCTTCCTCACAGATTCACTGCATACTATTTCTACCTGTTCAACAGCTGCCCTATCCTTTGATCCATAGCTCTGGTTCCCAGCCCCCTGCCAAACTAGTTTAAACCCTCTCAAAGAGCGCTCGCAAACCTCCCACCCAGGATATTGGTGCCCCTCCAGTTTAGGTGCAATCCGTCCTTCATGTACAGGTCCCATCTTCCCCAGAAGATATCCCAATGATCCATATATCTGAAGCCTTCCCTCCTGCACCAGCCCTGTAGCCAAGTGTTCAGCTGCACTCGCTCTCTGTTCCTTGCCTCACTTGCATGTGGCACCAGTAGTAATTCTTAGATCACTACTCTGCTTGTCCTGCTCTTTAGCTTCCAACCTAACTCCCTAAAGTCACTTTTTAGATCCTCATCCCTTTTCTTAGCTATGTCGTTGGTGCCTATGTGCGCCACGACTTCTGGTTGCTCCCCCTCCCTCTTAAGAAGTCAATGGTTGGGATGCGGGTTCATGTGATAGAACATAGAACAATACAGCGCAGTACAGGCCCTTCGGCCCACGATGTTGCACCGAAACAAAAGCCATCTAACCTACACTATGCCATTATCATCCATATGTTTATCCAATAAACTTTTAAATGCCCTCAATGTTGGCGAGTTCACTACTGTAGCAGGTAGGGCATTCCACGGCCTCACTACTCTTTGCGTAAAGAACCTACCTCTGACCTCTGTCCTATATCTATTACCCCTCAGTTTAAAGTTATGTCCCCTCGTGCCAGCCATATCCATCCGCGGGAGAAGGCTCTCACTGTCCACCCTATCCAACCCCCTGATCATTTTGTATGCCTCTATTAAGTCTCCTCTTAACCTTCTTCTCTCCAACGAAAACAACCTCAAGTCCATCAGCCTTTCCTCATAAGATTTTCCCTCCATACCAGGCAACATCCTGGTAAATCTCCTCTGCACCCGCTCCAAAGCCTCCACGTCCTTCCTATAATGCGGTGACCAGAACTGTACGCAATACTCCAAATGCGGCCGTACCAGAGTTCTGTACAGCTGCAACATGACCTCCCGACTCCGCAACTCAATCCCTCTACCAATAAAGGCCAACACTCCATAGGCCTTCTTCACAACCCTATCAACCTGGGTGGCAACTTTCAGGGATCTATGTACATGGACACCTAGATCCCTCTGCTCATCCACACTTTCAAGAACTTTACCATTAGCCAAATATTCCGCATTCCTGTTATTCCTTCCAAAGTGAATCACCTCACACTTCTCTACATTAAACTCCATTTGCCACCTCTCAGCCCAGCTCTGCAGCTTATCTATATCCCTCTGTAACCTGCTACATCCTTCCACACTATCGACAACACCACCGACATTAGTATCGTCTGCAAATTTACTCACCCACCCTTCTGCGCCTTCCTCTAGGTCATTGATAAAAATGACAAACAGCAACGGCCCCAGAACAGATCCTTGTGGTACTCCACTTGTGACTGTACTCCATTCTGAACATTTCCCATCAACCACCACCCTCTGTCTTCTTTCAGCTAGCCAATTTCTGATCCACATCTCTAAATCACCCTCAATCCCCAGCCTCCGTATTTTTTGCAATAGCCTACCGTGGGGAACCTTATCAAACGCTTTGCTGAAATCCATATACACCACATCAACTGCTCTACCCTCGTCGACCTGTTCAGTCAACTTCTCAAAGAACTCAATAAGGTTTGTGAGGCATGACCTACCCTTCACAAAGCCATGCTGACTATCCCTGATCATATTATTCCTATCTAGATGATTATAAATCTTGTCCCTTATAATCCCCTCCAAGACTTTACCCACTACAGACATGAGGCTCACCGGTCTATAGTTGCCGGGGTTGTCTCTGCTCCCCTTTTTGAACAAAGGGACCACATTTGCTGTCCTCCAGTCCTCTGGCACTATTCCTGTAGCCAATGATGACATAAAAATCAAAGCCAAAGGTCCAGCAATCTCTTCCCTGGCCTCCCATAGAATCCTAGGATAAATCCCATCAGGTCCCGGGGACTTATCTATTTTCAGCCTGTCCAGAATTGCCAACACCTCTTCCCTACGTACCTCAATGCCATCTATTCTATTAGCCTGGGGCTCAGCATTCTCCTCCACAACATTATCTTTTTCCTGAGTGAATACTGACGAAAAATATTCATTTAGTATCTCGCCTATCTCTTCAGACTCCACACACAATTTCCCATCCCTGTCCTTGACTGGTCCTACTCTTTCCCTAGTCATTCGCTTATTCCTGACATACCTATAGAAAGCTTTTGGGTTTTCCTTGATTCTTCCTGCCAAATACTTCTCATGTCCCCTCCTTGCTCGTCTTAGCTCTCTCTTTAGATCCTTCCTCGCTACCTTGTAACTATCCATCGCCCCAACCGAAACTTCACACTTCATCTTCACATAGGCCTCCTTCTTCCTCTTAACAAGAGATTCCACTTCCTTGGTAAACCACGGTTCCCTCGCTCGACGCCTTCCTCCCTGTCTGACCGGTACATACTTATCAAGAACACGCAGTAGCTGATCCTTGAACAAGCCCCACTTATCCAGTGTGCCCAACACTTGCAGCCTACTTCTCCACCTTATCCCCCCCAAGTCACGTCTAATGGCATCATAATTGCCCTTCCCCCAGCTATAACTCTTGCCCTGCGGTGTATACTTATCCCTTTCCATCATTAACGTAAACGTCACCGAATTGTGGTCACTGTCCCCAAAGTGCTCTCCTACCTCCAAATCCAACACCTGGCCTGGTTCATTACCCAAAACCAAATCCAACGTGGCCTCGCCTCTTGTTGGCCTGTCAACATATTGTTTCAGGAAACCCTCCTGCACACACTGTACAAAAAACGACCCATCTATTGTACTCGAACTATATCTTTTCCAGTCAATATTTGGAAAGTTAAAGTCTCCCATAATAACTACCCTGTTACTTTCGCTCATATCCAGAATCATCTTCGCCATCCTTTCCTCTACATCCCTAGAACTATTAGGAGGCCTATAAAAAACTCCCAACAGGGTGACCTCTCCTTTCCTGTTTCTAACTTCAGCCAATACTACCTCGGAAGAAGAGTCCCCATCTAGCATCCTCTCCGCCACCGTAATACTGCTCTTGATTAGCAGCGCCACACCTCCCCCTCTTTTGCCTCCTTCTCTGAGCTTACTAAAACACCTAAACCCCGGAACCTGCAACATCCATTCCTGTCCCTGCTCTATCCATGTCTCCGAAATGGCCACAACATCGAAGTCCCAGGTACCAACCCACGCTGCCAGTTCCCCTACCTTGTTTCGTATACTCCTGGCATTGAAGTAGACACACTTCAAACCACCTACCTGAACGCTGGCCCCCTCCTGCGACGTCAAATCTGTGCTCCTGACCTCTATACTCTCATTCTCCCTTACCCTAAAACTACAATCCAGGTTCCCATGCCCCTGCTGCATTAGTTTAAACCCCCCCAAAGAGCACTAACAATGGGCTGGACTCTCCGCAGCTTCTTACGGTCTTAGGCCAGGCAGTTGCTATACCAGGCTGTGATTCACCCATATAGGATGCTTTCTATGGTGCATCTATAAAAATTGGTAAGAGTCAATGTGAACATGCCGAATTTCCTGAGGATGTATAGACACTGTTGTGCTTTCTTGGTCGAAGTGTCGATGTGGGTGGACCAGGACAGATTGTCGGTGATGTGCACACCTAGGAATTTGAAGCTGTCAACCATCTCCACCTCAGCACCATTAATGCAGACAGGGGTGTGTACGAAACTTTGTTTCCTGAAGTCAATGACCAGCACTTTAGTTTTGCTGACGTTGAGAGAGATTGTTGTCATTACACCACGCCACTAGGTTCTCTATCTCCCTTCTGTATTCTGACTCATCATTGTTCGAGATCTGACCAATACGCTGATGTCATTAGCAAACTTGTTGATGAACTTGGAGCTAAATTTTGCCACACAGTCGTGTGTGTATAGTAGGGGGCTAAGTACGCAAACTTGCGGAGCCCCGGTATTGAGGATTAACATGGAGGAGATGTTATTGTTTATCCTTACTGATTGTGGTTTCTGGGTCAGGAAGTCGAGGATCCAGTTGCAGGGGGTTGAGCCAAGTCCTAGGTTTTGGAGTTTTGATTATGAGGTTAGCTGGATTATGATGTTGAAGGCAGAGCTTAGTCAATGAATAGGCATTTGATGTAGGCGTCCTTGTTGTCGAGATGCTCCAGGGATGAGTGTAGGGCCAGGGAGATGGCGTCTGCTGTGAATCGGTTGTGACGATATGTGAATTGCAGTGGATCAAGGCATTCTGGAAGCACACAGTTGATGTATCTCATGACCAACCTCTCGAAGCACTTCATAATGATAGATGTCAAGGCCACTGGATGTTAGTCGTTGAGGCACATTGACTGGTTCTTCTTTGGCAACGGTATGATGGTAGTCTTCTTGAAGCAGGTGAGAACTTTGAAATGGAATAGGGAGAGGTTGAAGATGTCCACGAACACACCTGCCAATTCGTCCACACATAATCTGAGTACACGACCGGGACTCCGTCAGGACCTGTCGCTTTCCGAGGGTTCACTTTCAAGAAGGCTGATCTGACTTTGAAGCTGTGATAGTAGGTATGGATGTGTCCGAGGTTGCTGGGGCAGCTGACAGCAGTTTGATGATTGTTCCAGTGATAATTCTGATGTGAATTGACAGTAGGGCATAATCCAAGTCCATTGTCAGTTACCTGCCACTAATAAACTACTAGTTTACTTTTTTGCAATAATGCTTTTCCTCGGATGTAATGCTTTGTTGATTCCAAAGAGGGCAGGTTCAGTCACACTTTTATGTCAGATTTGGCTTCATTTTCCCTGCATCCCTGAACGTTAAATCATATTCATTATGGTGTCATTTCAAGTTAACCTTGAAAATTTACTTTGACTCTTCTATCCTCTTTTTGACAGCAGCGGGCTGTGGATTTAATATATGCTACTGTTTCCTTACAAGTGATGGAATCTTCCAAGTCATGCAAACCTTTGCACACTTCTTGCCCTGGAGTATTAAGCGCATACAACAACAGTGACTTCCAGTTTCAACTTAAGTGATTTGCATTTTCTTCTCAAATTAAGTTCTCCTGCCCACAGCATAAAACTGTCTTCAACATTTTACTTTCTGCTATTAAATTATAATAGTCAAATGAAAGACAGCAAAAGCTTGGAGTTTAATATTATTACCCATGCCCTTCCCAATTCAAACATTCCCTTCAATGTCCACATACAAATTTATAGATTGTCAAGTAACAAAAAGCTAAAACACAATCAAAAGATCTCATTTTACATTTCGATATCCAAACAATTTCATTTCTTTCTAATCTATTTTCAGTAATCATATATTTCCATGTCTTTTAGAGCGGCACACCAATTTAGGTCTGGCAGATTCGGTCAAAACAACATTTAAATGCAGATTCAAGGCAGTATTTAATGGAGGTGACGAGGGTCTCGCACAAGAACTGAAGAGGCAATGAGAGCCTCACATCCTCTTTTAGGGGAGGCCCATTGAATTAAGTGCCACTCAGGCACTCACCTGGACAGCAGCAAATGTTCCCCAGGGTCAAGGAGCACGGAGGCAAACAAGGAGAGCCAATCAAAGGTCAGTAGGTCTATGGATGGCAGGGCCAATCGTGGTGGCTGCTGCCAGCATAACACCTACCAGGGGCCTCGGACTGTTGCTGAATTCCAGTGTTGGCAATGGGGGGTGGGGGGTAAAGAGGGGAATGTGGTGAGCGAGGTTGGCAGCAAGAGAAGACGATGGCTCTGTATCCAACATCCCCCTTACATTGAGTCCAGTGAATAGACGCCTAATGCTTTTGAAGGGATCTCCCTGCTGGGTACCAACAAGCAACACTGAACAGGTTTTTTTGCCATGCTCCCTGCATGGGTCACTGTGCGTATGGAGTTTGCACATTCTCCCCATGCCTGTGTGGATCGCACCCCCACAACTCAAAGATGTGCAAGGGAGGTTGATTGGCCATGCTAAGTTGTCCCTTAATTGAAAAGAAAAATTGGGTAAATGAAATTAGACAAAAGGACCAGAAATAAATGGCCACACACCATGAATAAAAAGAATCCCTCTTTATAAACTATGAAAATGATTTAAGTAAAGTAGGCATGGGTATGCAGAAAAGTTTAAGTTAAATAATTATTTACAATTGGTTTTAGTTATGTCCAATGGTTATAATGAATAAGTATAATAATCAATTCACCCAATATTGTGATAACCCTCACGAAGACCACGAGGGATTACTCATCGA
Organism: Scyliorhinus torazame; assembly: GCF_047496885.1. NCBI lineage: Eukaryota > Metazoa > Chordata > Chondrichthyes > Carcharhiniformes > Scyliorhinidae > Scyliorhinus > Scyliorhinus torazame. The sequence goes on from NC_092718.1 coordinate 44,155,781, forward strand.
TCTCCCCGTGGAACCCGTGGATTACGAGTTCCCATGGTAACAGGCGAAGGCCCACCCAGCTAGGACTGATTATCGAGCTCTTTAAATACTGTCCCAGACTCGCACCGGAAGTTCTCTTAATTTTGGACTGGGACAGTGTGGTGTCTCCGCGGGTGTGGCTTTACCTTTTGAGTTTAAAATACATTTAGTTAAACCTTCATCTTCATATCAACTGGATTACTACCCAGGCGACGAGGATGGAATTCGAACCCATGTGTACAAAGGCTGGCAAGGTGACATACCTCGGCTACTGTGTGTCGACAAAGGTGGCCTGCACCCTGAAGAGGACAAGTGAAGGCCATAAAAGGGGCACCGACGTGAAACACGACTGAATTTAAATCTTTCCTAGGCCTCATCAATTATTATTGGAAATTTATCCCCATCCTGGCCACCTTACTGCCACCCCAAGAAAAAACAGCAGTGTTTTTTTTATAATCTTTATTGTCACAAGTCATTAACACTGCAATGAAGTTACTGTGAAAAGACCCTAGTCGCCATATTCCGGCGCCTGTTCAGAAAGTCCAAATTACCTAATAGCACATCTTTCGAGACTTGTGGGTGGAAACCGGAGCACCAGGACGAAACCCACGCAGACACAGGGAGAAGGTGCAGACTCCACACAGACAGTGAAACAAGCCGGGAATCGAACCTGGGATCCTGCCGCTGTGAAGCCATAGTGCTAACCACTATGCTACCGTGCTGCCCACGGTGTCACAGTTGCAGGTGTCACAAGACGAAGCATTCACAAGAGCGAACCAATGGCTACTGTCACCTAATAACATGGCACACTATGATCACACAAAACCATTGGTACTACCATGCGTTGTCTCTCTCTATGGAGTAGGGGCAGTCCTCTCCCATCGATGGTACGATGGTACTGAGCGACTGATTGCATATGCATCACAAACCCTAGCAGATGCGGAATGATGCTATGCACAAATCAAAAAAGAGGGTTTGGCCACAATATTCGGAGTGAAGAAATTGCTTCCGTGTGTCTACGGCAAACACTTTACAATAATCATGGACCATAAGCCACTGTTGGGTCCTTTTAAGAAGGTCAAAGTGATCCCACCCATCGCATCAGCTCGGATTCAGCACTGGGCATTATTGTTGGCAGCATATGAAAACTCCATTGAGCACCACCTGGGAACATAGCCAATGCTGACACCCGGAGTAACTTACTGCTGTCCACAAGCTCGGCCCCGACACCAAGAATCGCTGAAGTCATCATGACTTAAGATTTTATAGGCACCCTGCCTGTGTCCACCAAACAGATCCGGACATGGACCCAGAAGGACTCCATGCTGGCAAAACAGCTCCATGTGATCCTAAGTGGCAGAATTCAAGGACACCCGACAGAGGACCTGAAGCCTTTCCTGTCTAAATGCCAAGAGTACAGCATGGTACATCATTTTGCCCCTCGCCCAGGCCAGCGCCCAATCTTGAAGGAGGTAGACACCGGTCACCCAGGAGCTATGTTTGGTAGCCCAGGTTTGATTCCGACAATGAAAATTTGGTGAAACAATGTCGATCATGTCAGGAAAATCAAAGACCCCCGCCATCGGTCTTGCTACACCCGTGGGAATGGCCAGGATGGCCTCGGATACGGGTAAACATGGACATCGCCGGGCCATTCATGGGGGCAGTATTTACAATCTTGGTCGACCGCCAATTGTAAATGGATGGACATACATCCGCTATGACTTCCAGCGCCACTATGGAGAAACTCCAGCAATCATTTTGCACTCATGGGATACCGAAGGTCATTGTCTCCAACAACAGGAGCCCCTTCACCAGTGGAAAATTCCAGGCGTTTACGAAGTCCAATGGAATGAAACTCATCCGCACGCCGTCCTACCATCTTCTAATGGCCTGGATGAGTGGGAGGTCCAAGCATCTAAAAACGCTATGAATAAACAGACCACCGGTGCGCTCGACACCAAATTCACTCAGTTCTTCTTCAACTACCACTCCACATGTGATGACGGGGGTTGGACCAGCGGATTCGCTGATGGGCCGACACCTCCGGACTAGACTCAGTCTATTGTTTCCCAACATAGGTCGGATAGTGGAGTCAAAAAAGGAGGCTCAGAAAAACATTTATGACACCCAGCCACCTGACAGGACTTTCAGGCCGCGAGATACCGTTTACATTTGCAATTTTGGAGATGGGTCCCCTTGGATCCCGGGTGTGATTGTAGAAAAAGACTGGCAACATGCCGCACAAGGTCCGGGAGTTCTGTTAGTCCTGGGCAGGGACACATGTGTTGGCCACCACGCGTGCGGCTTTACTTTTGAGTTTAAAATACAATTAGTTGAACCTTCATCTTTGTGTCTCCTGGATTACTACAAATATGATATTCAGCTTCATCGTGGTCAATGCAGGACATGAGTACATCACATGACTATGTCCTTGTTAGCAGCCACATCCACACTTGCCAATTGAGAAATACTACATGGCCCCAAGCCAGTGCTGTAAATACGACAATTTTGAGCATTCCTAGTCAGACATCATCACAATTCCTTGCAAGTCAATGACATCAGTTTGTAGTCCCTAAGATTCAGAATGAAGTAAAACAGCTGTGAGTTTCAGAACGGTCAATCCCAGTTCATGAGAATTAGTTTAACTTGTAGTATTGTTTGAAAAATTAAATCTCCTTGACAACATGTAACAATCTTTGGTTCTGTAACTTTAGGGTTAAATGCTACAATCAGGTTTTGTAGTTCTTGTGACTTTTATTCTTGAGGAACATGTAATGTATTATCCTGTAATTTTAAGTTCATCTTGCTACTTTAACATTAACACACCAATCATCTTTATGCACTGATTGTAAATGTATTCTGTCCAGACTTTGGTTTAATTTCTGCAACTTTGTAATTTCTGTAAGGCTATACATCACTCTGTATTCTATTACTTTGTTTAATTAACTTGTCCCAAGCACAGGGAAATACTACAAAACATATAATAGCGAAGCTGTTGTCTTAACCAAAACATATTGCTAGGCATCTTCCATCGAGTTCTAAAGGACATACAACACTCCAATCAGAAGCTGGGGCGTCATTCTCCGACCCCCCAGCGGGTCGGACAATGGCCGTTGGCCGCCGTGAATCCCGCCACCGCCGGTTGCCGAAGTCTCCGGTACCGGATATTCGGCGGGGGCGGGAATCGGGCCGCGCCGGTTGGCGGGCCCCCCTGCTGGATTCTCCGGCCCGGATGGGCCGAAGTCCCGCCGATAAATTGCCTGTCCCGCCGGCGTAAATTAAAGTACATATTTACCGGCGGGACAAGGCGGCGTGGGCGGGCTCCGGGGTCCTGGGGGGGGGGGGCGTGGGGCGATCTGACCCCGGGCGGTGCCCCCACGGTGGCCTGGCCCGTGATCGGGGCCCACCGATCCGCGGGCGGGCCTGTGCCGTGGGGGCACTCTTTCCCTTCCGCCTCCGCAACGGTCTCCACCATGGCGGAGGCGGAAGAGACTCTCCCCACTGCGCATGCGCGGGAAACTGTCAGAGGCCGCTGACGCTCCCACCCATGCGCCGCCCCGACATGTCATTTCCACTCCAGTTGGCGGGGCAACAAGGGCCGTTTCCGCCAGCTGGCGGAGCGGAAATCCCTCCGCCGCCGGCCTAGCCCCTCAATGTTGGGGCTCGGCCCCCAAAGATGCGGAGCATTCCGCACCTTTGGGGCGGCGCGATGCCTGTCTGATTGGCGCCGTTTTGGGCGCCAGTCGGCGGACATCGCGCCGTTTGGGGAGAATTTTGCCCCTGATCATGAAACACTCAAACCAAACAGTAAAGAGAAAATGCTGGAAAATCTCAGCAGGTCTGACAGCAACTATAGGGAGAGAAGAGAGCTAACGTTTCGAGTCCAATGACTCTTTGTCGAGCTTTGACAAAGAGTCATTGGACTCGAAACGTTAGCTCTTTTCTCTCCCTACAGATGATGCCAGACCTGCTGAGATTTTCTAGCATTTCTCTTTCTTTTCAGATTCCAGCGTCAGCAGTAATTTAAGAACATAAGACCATAAGAACTAGGAGCAGGAGTAGGCCATCTGGCCCCTCGAGCCTGCTCCACCATTCAATGAGATCATGGCTGATCTTTGTGGACTCAGCTCCACTTTCCGGCCCGAACACCATAACCCTTAATCCCTTTATCTTTCAAAAAACTATCTATCTTTATCTTAAAATTTGCTTTTATCCAAACCAAACAGAGACTGGTCATGTGCTGCCTGACTCAATCAGAGTTTTAAAAAACAGGGGGCAGAATTCTCCCCCCCCACGCCGGGTGGGAGAATCACCGGGTGGGAGAATGCCGCCCCAGCACCCGCACGCGATTCTCCCACCCCCCCACCCCAAACCGGCGTGGCGAGAATCATGGCTGGCCGCTGGGAGAATCGCCGCTCGCCGTTTGTAACGGGTAAGTGGCGATTCTCCAGCCCAGATGGGCCGACCGGCCTGCCCAACACAACAGGTTCCCGCCGGCTCCGTCCACACCTGGTCGCTGTCGGCGGGAACAGCGCGGGAACGCTGAGGGGACGGCCTGTGGTTGGGGGGGGGGGGGGGTTCTTGCACCGGCGGGGCCTCAAAGGGGGTCTGGCCCGCGATCGGTGCCCACCGATCGGCGGGCCGGCCTCTCTGAAGGAGGACCTCCTTTCTTCCGCCGCCCCGCAAGATCTATCCGACATCTTCTTGCGGGACGGCCGCGGGGGGGGGGAGGCAACCGCGCATGCGCGGATGACGTCATTTACGCGGTGCCGGCCGCGTCATTTACGTGGTGCCGGCCGCGTAATTTACGCAGCGCCGCTTTTACGCGCCGCGTAAATGACCAGGCGCTGCTCCTAGCCCCCCGGGGGCGGGAGAATAGGGGGTTGGGAGCGGCCTCCGACGCCGGAGTGAAACACTCTGGTTTTCACTCCGGCGTCGGGACTCAGTCTCCCGATGGGAGAATTGCGCCCAGGACATCATGCACATGAGTTGTAGGTTTGGAAAGTGTTGAAAAGAACCAGCTTTCAGCTACCAGCATGCACTGCAATTCAAACAGAAGACAGGCGACTGCTTTCCAACTGGGAGCAGAAAATCACAGAACTGATGGAGCGAGAGGGAGAGGGGAGAGAGAGGCCATGTGTCGCCTAGCGCCATAGGCTAAATCGAAAAGCAAAAGAACCACATTGAGCCAGTAAAGCTGATGCCTGGTTTTGTTAAGCATTACTTTTGGTGCTTTGTAACATTTCCTGAGTTATATCACTAGATTGTCTCCTACTGCCTGAATGATTGAAGTCTCAAAAGAACAAATTAATCTTGAGTGAGTGCAGACTGATGGATTTGAAGGTTAAATACCCTACCAAAATACTTCCAGACAGGAAACAGATTGAGGACTCCTTTCACCAAAATCCAGTTTATTTGTGCATTTTTTTGTAAGTTTCCTTCCATTAGCGAGACAGTATGAAAAACATCAACCCATATATATATTGCAATGTTGGAAATATATCAGCTAAAATATTTTCCACCATCTGAGCTGTAGCAACATTTTGTTTTTGTATTTCATATCTTCACACACACACTTTGTTCCCTTTGGGGAAGAGTGAGGAAGTGTTGGAAGGATTAGCAGGTGGCTCAACAACCTGTTTGATCACGTCATGAATGTCCTTCCATGGCCAAAAAGTCCTGGAGTCGGACTTCAACCTGGAGCTCAAAACAGAAAATGTTGGGTAAACTCGGTAGGTCTGGCAGCATCTTTGGAGAAAGAAACAGAGTTAACGTTTCAAGCCCGTTTGATCCCCTTGAAGAGATGTAGAAACATAATTAATTATACTACCACCAGCCCGCATGGCCACCTGTCCCTTGTTCAGTTTTACTCCCACTCAGCACTGAACTTTGTTCTCCTATTAACACATTCTGCTACCTTACATTTTGACACTATTGGTTCTTTTTCAGTCCTTAATGGCACCATTAACACCCCCCTTTGTCTTATGCCCATGACACCTTTATCAATCTCTCCTTTTCTCCCACCCATCCCTGTCTTTCTATTCTGCCCCACCTCCTTCGCCCATATATAATTCATTACATTTCTATCTCTCTTCAGTTCTGTGGAAGAGTCATATGGATTCAAAACATTGACTCTGGTTCTCACTCCATGATGCTGCCAGATCTGGTGACTTTACCCAGAGTTTTCTGATTTTATGTCAGATTTCCAGGATCTGCAGTATTTTGCTGTTAGTCAAACTGGAGTCTCTGGCTCAGAAACAAGTGCGTTACCTACCACACCACAAGATCTCCTCCAGAGTAACACTGAGAGCAAGAGAAATTCGATGTTGAGACCGGAAGGCTGTAGCGCCATCTTCCAGTTAGGCACGCCACAGCCTTCCGTTCTCAACATCGAATTCAACAACTTCAGATGATTAGCTCTACCCCACTTCAACCCATTTGTTATCATCCCATTTCATTTTAAATTACTTTTACCATTTCTCTCTTTCTTTATATATATTTACCCCCCCCCCCCCATCTTACCCACCTTTCCTTATCCTTTCTCCCTTTTGCTTCCCCCTTCTCCTCCCCCACATCTACATTTGTCACAGAGTACCCTCTGATGTTAATTTCTCTGCTGTTAGGCCTTTCACACCTTTTGTTCTCTCTGGGGACTGCCATTAGCACTCTTTCCCCTTGGTTTCTGTGGCTAACGTAGATGCATTATGTGACTGTTGTAGTGTTCAACTATTGTGAGTTTTGGTCTGTGAGGTTTGCTTGCTATTGACCCGATTAAGTTTTGAAGAAAGCAGTTCCGTTTTATTTGACTTCAGGAATTTCCTTGCCACACCATGGGTTAACTGTTCAATATTGTGTGGTGTTCAATATCGCCTGGTGTCCATGTGCTGCAATGGCAGTTGAACTTTGAAGAGGGTACATCCCGCAACCAGCAGAATTCGTATCATACAGATCCGAACCACAGGGCTCAACCACAACTTCAGAGGGCAGTGTGCCAGCATGTGACTCCTCTTTGTCTGTGTGTCCTTGATGCTGTGCTGCAGGGCATTCATCTCAGCATTTTGCTACTTTATGATCAGCCAATTATTTTCTATGATTCTTTTGTTTTGGTTTAGTTGTTCTTGCCGCTGCTGAGATATGCGTTGCATTATGTTTATTATCTCATTTGACTCATGATTTTAGTCGCTGCGTTGTTGCATGCTCTTCTGTGCTGTGGCTATTAGCACCCCGTTTCCCTGGGTTTCTGTAGCTATGACTCATCTTTCATTCTCACTCCACAGTATAAATATTTCCCACTTTCTCTGTCTTTTAGCTTTGACAAAGGTTCATCTAGCATTGAAACGTTAGCTCTTTTCTCTCCCTATAGATGCTGCCAGGCCTGCTGAGATTTTACAGCAGTTTCTCCTAGGCAAGATGAGTATACCATTGCAACAGATGGCGACGAAGATTCATTGTTCATCGATATCGTCGAGGAAGACACGGAACGATTCTTCGAGATGGAAGAAACGGGAAGAGGCCTAATAGACAATTGGGCAATCCAGTTAATGATAAATCAAACCAGCACATTCATTAAAATTGGACACCGGTGCCAGAGCAAATTTAATAAACGAGGCAGACCTCAAGAAGATATGCATTCAGCCACAAATTTAGCCAGACAATAAATGCAGTCTCACAGACTACCACGGCGTACCAATGCTTGGAAAATGACTCTGTAAGTAGAGGTCAACGAACAATCATATTTGGTGGAATTTGCAGTTGTAGAGGTGGATAATAGATCACTGCTAGGTGCGACAGCATGTGAGACCCTATAACTAGTCCACCAACTATACGACCAAGACGACGATTTCTTTGAACTCGGCGAATTGCACAGCGACTATGCAATCGCCGACACAGAAATTCAAGGCATAGCCGACTGCATACAGATGGCACACACAGCAGCCATAGATGAAAAGACACAACAGACTCCGGAGAACAAATCCAAAGCTCAGGCAGCCGCTCTGCTCAGAAAAAAGCACTGCCAAGCTGCTATCGAAAGCATGGTGGGCCCAGAAGACACGGTTAAAAAGATTTTAAGAATTCCTTTTATTTTGAGAATTGTCTGTAATAGTTTAATGAGGTGCCGTTTCTCCTCGGTTTAGGAAGCAGGTTTTGTTTTTATGAAATGGAAGGCGTGCAGCTAATGCAGTGCATTATTTTTGCATGTTACACTGTACATTGTATCCTTGAATCCATTTAAAATTGTGCAGTTTTCCAATGGAACCGAAGAGGGAAAAAAAAACTTTCTTAAAAGACTTTTTTTCATGTATGACCTTGAATCTTTCAATCACTTGAGGTTCGTTATTGCAAGCTTCACAGTGAATAATTATGTACAAAATATTTTTCCATGTTTTGCATCCACTGTCTGGCCGCTTCCACGTGAGCATGCTCAAACCCAGATATCAGCAGGAGCATTCTTGCAACAGGGCACTCCAGTCCTGTTGAAGATACTTCCTAAATCTACGCCCAGTGAAGGCCAGGTCCAGATTGCGCCGAGCTGAGTGAGTCCGGTGCGGAGCTGGATTTGAGGTTCTGGCGAGATTCACCCATTGCACCCAGCTCCGCGTCAGGCACAAGTCGGTGGCAGAATCGCGCCCTTGGTGTCCTGGTTTGTTTCAATGTGAACAGCTTGTGCCTTTTGACCGACCTTGATTTCATTCAGGTAATTTAAATAGCCAATAGATTAATTAATAATGAAAAGAAAACCTAAAACTTCTGTCATCTGTCAATCTGCGGAAAAATGTGAATTAGCTGCATCATCGAAGGTTAAAACATTTTTTTTGATGGAGTAGAATCAATTTCTTTGTGATTTACGCTGCATATATATCCATTTGCAGCAATTAAATTATCAATCTGAATGTCATACTGTTGAGATATCTCGAGAAATCTGAAATGCAAAAGAATTTCCCATCCCACCATTTACAGCAGGGATATTTGTGAATGTGATTTGTCCCCTTAACTTGAAGACCAGTAGAACATGGTGTCGCTATTAAAGTTGTATTACAGAGGAACTGCGTAGATCAAAATTACATGCAATGCAAATAGCTCTATTTAAATTGCAGTCAATGTTTAGATCAAACTAACCATACACCACTAGAGGGATTTTGTAAAAATGTTCACGGAGTATGGGCATCACGACCTACGTCAGCATTTATTGCCCATCCTTGATTGCTGCTTTCTTGAACCGCTGCAGGCCATGTGCTGTAGATACACCCTCATCCTGGCAAGTGGAAAATATTCCATCACACTCCTAACTTGTGCCTTGTAGATGGTGTGGTGGAGAGACTTTGCTGCAAAACTCACCTCTTAACTTCCCAAAGCCTGTCCACCATCTACAAGGCTATTAAGAACTGAACTCCTTAATAGAAATGAATTATAGCCAGCCTACCTTGTATCATACAATTGCTGCAGAAAAGGTATTTTATTGTAACCTTTTATCAAAAATAAATCCCAGCAGAGCCATTTTCAATTAAATACATTTTTCAACAAGTTTAATTACACACGTGGCTGAACTACAACAAGATGTTATTTACTTATGTTTGTTCTTGTATTCAGTGCATCCCAATCAGGCATGAACTGGTAAGACAGCACATCTATAACAAAAACATCAAATGGTGGAAATGCTCTGCTGGTCCCACAACATCTGGACAGAAAAACCATGTTAACGTTTCAGATCACAAACCCGAAATGTTAGCTCTCCGCATATGTTGCCTGACCCTGCTGGGCATTTCCTGCATTTTCGGTTTTCACTTTGGATTTCCAACACCTCCAGCATTTCACTTTTGCATAAGCAAGCCCAGCAGTTTCGGCCCAAAATAACCAGCAAATTTTGCAACTGACATTAATACAAGTTGACAAATTGATGTGCTCTTTGGCATGGAGAGGCAAATACCTGTTCTAAGTAGTGGGGAATGCACAAGCTTTAAAACAGAAAAGTGCTTCAGTTCAGCTGTTCTCACACTTACTGACGAAAGATCAGATGGAAGGCTCATTTATAACTTACTACTTGAGGGAGATGTTTGGATGTGATAGATTACATCAATACCAAAAGGGATATGAAAAAATGTAACAAATGAAATTCACTTTGGCAATATGAGACCTACTAATAAATAATAACTACATTGGAGAGCATTCCTGCTGAAGGAGTTGCATCTGGGGAAAATGGCTCATTACAGGATCTTTGCAATGTACCTGCACTTTTAACGTCAAAATGCCAGTGAATCATGTTTTTGCGTTTATTTTTCCAGCTATTATAGTGCCAAAATTTCATGAGTTTATTATCCACCATTTCAATGGGAATGTTGTTGCACAAAATTATATTTAATCCAGTGAGCAAATTTTGCAAGCAGAATAATTGGAGGGTTTTCTGGATAACAGAGGTCAAAAGCGAGGTGAACTATTTTCCCCTCACCTAAATTCTCCGGAAACAATTTTCATCCCCTTTACTCATTGAACTCCATGGGCGACATTCTCCGTTATCGGCGGAAAGTCCGCCGATCGGCGCAAAAAACGGCGCAAATCTGACTTGCGTCACGTCGGAAAATGGGTCGAAAGTCTCCGGCCCGAAATGGGCTAGCAGCGACGTAACGGGATCCGCGCTTGCGCAGTGGTTCACGCCGTGCAGCGTCATACGCGCCGCACGGCGTGGCGGCTCATAAGGCCGCGCTGCTCCCCCCACCCGACCGCAACACCCGACCGCAACACCCGACTGGATGGCTGGCCGCCGCTCAGCCCCGAGGTTCGAGTCACGGGATGTGGAGGCGCTCCTGGACGCGGTGGAGCTAAGGAGGGACGCCGTGTATCCCGGGCACGGCCGCAGAGTTGCCCCACGCCACAGCCGGCGTCTGTGGAGGGAAGTGGCAGAGGCCGTCACCGCTGCGGCCCTGACACCACAGACAGGCACCCAGTGCCACAAGAAGGTGAACAACCTCGTCAGAGCAGGCAGGGTGAGCCTCCCCATATCCCCCCCTCCCCCATATCCCCCCTCCCCCATATCCCCCCTCCCCCATATCCCCCCTCCCCCATATCCCCCCCTCCCCCATATCCCCCATATCCCCCCTCCCCCATATCGCCCCTCCCCCATATCCCCCCGTCCCCCATATACCCCATATCCCCCCTCCCCCATATCCCCCATCCCCCATATCCCCCTCCCCCATATCCCCCCTCCCCCATATCCCCCTCCCCCATATCCCCCATATCCCCAAGTGAATCCAGCCCTAACCTTAACCTCTGCAATGCACGCGCAACCGATGGCGTGCAATCATATACCTGCCTAACAGTGTTGCCTTTTACCCCTGCCACCCCCCCCCCCCACAGGATAAGCGCGCACACAACAATAGGGAGCATGTGAGGACTGGAGGAGGCCCCGCTGATGAGAGGCCACTGACCGAACACAAGGAAAGGGCCTTGGAACTGGCTGGCGGACCTGAGGACCGGGAGGTTGCTGATGCAGAGGTCGGGGCCCCACGAGCAAGTGAGCCACCAACAGCCCGTCCCCATATCCCCCCCTCCCCTATATCCCCCTCCCCCATATCACCTGATCACTGCCTGATGTCTAACCATGCATGCTTCATTGTGTATCGCAGGACCAAACGTCCAGGCACCCATCCCCGCAGATGCAGACCGCCCGCAGGATGCCCCTCGGAGGCCACGGGAGACGGAGAGACCCGGATCCTCCAGCATGCGACGCCCGCAGGATGCCCCTCGGAGGCCACGGGACACGGAGAGACCCGCACCCTCCAGCATGCGACGCCCGCAGGATGACCCTCGCACACCACGGGAGACGGATAGACCCACACCCTCCAGCATGCGACACCCGCAGGATGCCCCTCGGAGGCCACGGGAGACGGAGAGACCCGCACCCTCCAGCATACGACACCCGCAGGATGCCCCTCGGAGGCCACGGGAGACGGAGAGACCTGGAGCAACAGGGAGACGACACCCCCGTCACGTGCGGGAGCGACCACCCAGCGACGAGGGGGGCAGCCACGGGCCCCCGTCACATCCGAGCCAGGACACCACTACCCAGGACACCACTACCCGGGACACCACTACCCGGGACACCACTACCCGGGACACCACTACCCGGGACACCACTACCCAGGACACCACTACCCGGGACACCACTACCCGGGACACCACTATCCGGGACACCACTATCCGGGACACCACTACCCGGGACAGCACTACCCGGGACAGCACTGCCCAGGAAGACGATATACCGGACAGTGACTCAGAGTGGATGGGTGGAGACGAACCCCCACCCCAAAGTGCCATGGACTCAGAGTGGGACGAAGAGCACGACACAACGCCACTGCTGTCACCAACAACCTCCACCATCGCAGAAACACTCACCTCGGTTGGGCACTTTAGTGATGAGGCGTCTGGTACACTCACTGGTGCGCACAACGCAGCCGTCCCGGTACAGCAGGTGGAGGTAGGAGCAGCAGAGGGGCGGGGCGGTCGGAGGGCAGCCCAGCCCAAGCGAACATCTGCCGCCCAGATGGATCCCGGGTTCCTGGAGTTACCACACCCACACATAGATCCGATGCAACCACCGACCCGGAGACGAGCGAAGAGGGTGACGAGCGGCTTGCGGCGGCTGCAGTCGCAGGTGGAGGAGTCCACCCGCGTCCAGGAGCTGGGAGTGGTCCCGGTCATGAGTGCCACCCAAGCTGACACCGCACGGGTGGCGTCCGCGGTGGAGGCAATGGGTGCGACGGTGTCAGACATGGGGAACGGTTTGCGAGGCCTGGGGCTTTCCGTGCAGGCGGCGTCTGTGGCCCAGGAAATGGCTGCCCTCTCACAGGAGGCCATGAGCCAGTGCCAGCGCCAGATGGCAGAGTCGCTCAACGCCATAGCCCAGTCTCTGCAGGCCATGGCCCAGTCTCAAGAGGCCATGGCCCAGTCTCTGCAGGCCATCGCTGAGGGCATCGGCGCCAGTGGCCATGTGCGAGCCGGCGTCGCACTGTCACAGACAGGGTTTGCCAACCCCCTGGGCTCCATGGCTGCAAACCTGCAGACCCCTGTCGATACCAGCACAGGCCTCCAGGACTGGCAGCGCCAGATGTCGGGGGGGCGTCGGATGGCCAGTCCGTTCGCATCTCCCACCCATGTAGAGGCCTGGGGGCCATCGGGCACCCCGAGGGAGGAAGAGGTGGTGTGGTCCGTCCCGGCTCCCCCTGTAGGGGAGGTCCCGGTACACCGCGACACCTTGGACTCCCCCCTTCCGTCCCAGGTGCATCGGGTGGGCAACGGGCAGGACAGGCTGGCAGCTCGCCATCCCAGTCGCCCGGGCCGCAGCCTGGCCCTTCTAGGCCAGGACGCCCCAGGAAACGGCCGCCAAAGGGATCCAGTGTCAGAGGGCAGGAATCACAGGAGTCCACCTCCAGTTCTGCTGTACCATCTGGGGAACCACGTAGACGTAGTCAAAGGGCCCGTAAGGCCAAAAAATTAGACACTGAGTAAGTTGGCACGGGTGCAGGGCACAGATGAGTTTTAGGGGCTAGGGCACGTGCATGAACTCCTTTGGTTATTAAAGTCAATGTTACACCTACAGAAGCTGCCTTTGTGCTCTGTCCAAAGCGTGCGGGGGTGTCATGTACGTTGAGCGCAAGTGTGTGTGTGAGGGGTGGTCTTACCTCAGCCCCAGGTGAGTCTGCCCCCTTCCCCCTGGGCCACCATCAACATCCCCCGGGCAGAGGACGGGACCGTGCGCTGCAGTGTCACAGCCGCATGCAGGGATGGTCCGGGTGGATGGTGGTACTGTGGCCATGGGTCAGACATAGTCCAACGATGTAGAGCCAGGAGCTCACCGCAGGGCGGGTTGTCATCATCCTCCATGGCCTGCAATACACACGCGTCCACCCGCAACTGTGTGAGCCCGGCCCGTTGTGCCGCAGGTGGATCGGCAATGGGGGGGGGGGGGGTGGTGTGCATGCGGGTGGGGTGGGTGGGGTTGGGGAGGGGGGTGAGGGTGCTGGGTGGGTGGGGGGTGTGGGTGGTCGGCTGTTGCCATGGTGTTCGGTCTGTGGCCATACTACCCGATTCCCACGCCCATCTAGTCAGTGAAGCGGGCGTCTATCAGTCTGTCCCGTGCCCGCTGGGCCAGCCGGTAACGGTGGACCGCCACCCGCCTGTGTCTACCACGTCTGCCCAGACCATTACCCCCATCCCCCTCATCTGGGGAGGACTGCGCCTCTACCTGCTGCTCATCCACTCCGCCCTCCTCTGCCTGCGGCACATCGCCCCTCTGCTGGGCTATGTTGTGCAGGACGCAGCACACTACAATGATGCAGCCGACCCTATCTGACCGATACTGGAGGGCGCCCCCAGAGAGGTCCAGGCACCTGAAACGCATCTTCAGCACGCCAAAGCACCTCTCTATCGCTCCCCTTGTTGCTACATGGGCATCATTGTAGCGGTTCTCCGCCTCATTGCGTGGCCTCCGTATAGGCGTCATCAGCCACGATCGCAATGGGTAGCCCCTGTCGCCCAGCAACCAGCCCCTCAGCCGGGGATGGCGTCCCTCGTACATGCCGGGGATGGATGACCGCGACAACACGTATGAGTGGTGTACACTGCCTGGGTAACGGGCGCAGACGTGCAGGATCATCATGCGGTGGTCGCAGACCACCTGTATGTTCATCGAATAGGTTCCCTTCCTATTGGTGAACACGGCCCTGTTATCTGCAGGTGGCCGCACGGCGACGTGCATCCCATCGATCGCGCCCTGGACCATGGGGAATCCGGCCATGGCAGAGAAGCCCACGGCCCGGGCATCTTGGCTGGCCCGGTCCACGGGGAAGCGGATGTAGCGGTGCGCCATGGCATATAGGGCATCTGTCACTGCCCGGATGCACCGATGCACTGATGTCTGCGATGTGCCGGACAGGTCCCCACTCGGTGCCTGGAATGACCCCGTTGCATAAAAGTTCAGGGCCACCGTAACCTTGACGGACACGGGGAGAGGGTGTCCCCCACCAGTGCCACCCGGTGACAGGTGTGCCAGCAGGTGGCAGATGTGTGCCACGGTTTCCCGGCTCACCTGGAGTCTCTTCCTGCATTCCCGGTCCGTGAGGTCCTGGTATGACTGCCGGGGCCGGTACACACGGGGCGCCCTCGGGTGCCTCCGTTGCCGTGGAGCCGCGACGTCCTCCTCCCCCTCCTCGTCCTGTCGGTCAGGTGTCTCTCCAGCCTGGGCGGCTGCCGCCTGTCCCTCTGCGGCAGCCTGCGCCGCCTCTCTGGCACGCTCCTCCTCCTCCTCATCCAGGGCAACATAGACATGAGCGGCTGCCGCCACGGCGGCCAACATCGCTGGATGATCGGAAAACATGACGGCCTGGTGGGGGGAGGGGAACGACGACATGTCATCATTGCCCATATCCCCTCCTCCCCCCAGCCAGGTGGCATGGACCGCATGGGTCCAACTGTTGGAGGCTGGCACCTGGCCAGGTGGACCAACTCACTTGCCCTCGCATCCCCCTCCCCGGCATGGACCCCCCATCCCCCTCCCCCGCACGGACCCCCCATCCCCCTCCCCGGCACGGACCCCCCCCCCAACCTCCACCCCGGCACGGACCCACCCCCAACCTCCACCCCGGCACGGACCCCCCCCCCCCCCCCCCCGGCACGGACCCCCCACCCAACCTCCACCCCGGCACGGACACCCCCCCAACCTCCACCCCGGCACGGACACCCCCCCAACCTCCACCCTGGCACGGACCCCCACCTCCACCCCGGCACGGACCCCCCATCCCCCTCCCCGGCACGGGCCCCCCCCCAGCCTCCACCCCTGGCACGGACCCCTCCCCCAACCTCCACCCCGGCACGGACCCCCCATCCCCCTCCCCGGCACGGACCCCCCCCCCAACCTCCACCCCGGCACGGACCCCCCCCAACCTCCACCCCGGCACGGACCCCCCCCCATCCCCCTCCCCGGCACGGACCCCCTCCCGGCACTCCCCCGGAGCCCAGCCTATTCTAACCACCCCGCCCCCCCCCCCCCCCCCCCCCGCCGCACACACACACACACACAACCCGAGACACACCTCTCCTCACGCATTCAGACTGCGGCCACGCCATCGCCTGCCCAGAGCCAACCACCCAGGCCGTCACTCATCTCCACGCTGGTCGGCGTGAACCTGGAGCACAGGGTCACGCCGATGAAAAGGAGGTTTGATTCACGTCGACGTGAACGGTCATCACGTCGACGGGACTTCGGCCCATCCGGAAGGGAGAATATCGGCAGGCCGAAAATCGGCTGCCTTGCGCAGACCCGTGACATTCTCCGACGGCAGCGGCGACATTAACGCCCTCTGGGGGGTCGGAGAATGACGCCCCATGATAGAAACAAATTATAGCCAGCCTACCTTGTGCCATGCAATTAATGCAGGCAATTGCTGCAGAAAAGGTGTTTCAGTATAACCTTTGATCAAACTTAAATCTCAAAAGATCTATTTTCAATTAAATACATTATTCAACGGGCTTCCGGGTGCGGTGATGACCAGCTAAGTCGCACGTTTCGGCAGCTCCCGTTGGAACGGACTTTTGGGCTCTTGATAAGAGCCCCAACGGCAATTTTAAACGGCCAAAATCACTGTGCGGTGAAATAGAAGGGAATCCCCCCGGATATTGATGGAAAAAGGAGAGGATAGCGGCAGGATTGCAGTGGATCCTTCGGAGCAGCGGCAAGGAAAGGAAGCTCGAAGCAAGATGGCGCCGGAAGGTGGCCGTTCGATATGGGGCCCGGAGCAACAAGAGTTCCTGCGGCGCTGTGTGGAAGAGCTGAAGAAGGTGTTGGCCCCGATGCTACAGGCGATTGAAGGGCTAAAGGAGGCGCAGAGGACCCAGGAGCTGGAGCTTCGGGTCGTGAAGGCAAAGGCTGCTGAAAATGAAGATGAAATTCAGGGCCTGGTGGTGAAGACAGAGACGCACGAGGCGCAGCACAAGAGGTGTGTGGATAGGTTGGAAGCCCTGGAGAATAATTCGAGGAGGAAGAATCTAAGAGTCTTAGGTCTTCCCGAGGGCGCAGAGGGGGCAGACGTCGGGGCATATGTGAGCACGATGCTTCACTCGCTAATGGGATCGGAGGCCCCGACGGGCCCTTTGGAGGTGGAGGGAGCTTATCGAGTTATGGCGCGAAGACCAAGGGCAGGAGAAATACCTCGAGCCATAGTGGTGAGGTTTCACCGCTATAATGACAGAGAGATGGTCCTAAGATGGGCGAAGAAAACTCGGAGCTGCAGGTGGGAGAACGCGGTGATCCGCGTATACCAGGATTGGAGTGCGGAGGTGGCGAGAAGGAGGGCAAGTTTCAATCGGGCTAAGGCAGTGCTTCACAAAAAGAAGGTGAAATTTGGAATGCTGCAACCGGCGAGACTGTGGGTCACATACCAAGGGAAGCACCACTACTTTGAGACGGCAGAAGAGGCGTGGACATTCATAGTGGACGAGAAGCTGGAATAGTCTGGCGAGAGAAAGAGCTTCTGGGACAAAGTGGTGGGTGACTATGTGGGACGAGGAAGGGGGGGGGGATGATTTTTCAATTGTTAACTCTTTAATCCTGTAAATTTTCTCTCTTCCCCTCGTTTGGGGTGGGGGGGGGGGGGGGGAGTATGAGGAACTGTGGGCTCCGGTGGGTAGGAAAGCGGGGCTGAGTGGGAAACGCGGGCCTCGTTCCCGCGCTATGGTAATTATGGCGGGAACAGGGAAGCAGGAAGGTGGGGGCCTCGCACAGTGAGAGGCCAAGGGCAAACGGGGAAGCCGAGGTCAACCAGAGTTCGCTGACTTCTGGGAGCAACATGGGGGGTGTACTTACGCTAGAGGGGGATCTAGCGGAGGGGGGGGGGGAGGGAGCTAACTGGGTTGCTGCTGCTAAGGGGAAGGGGGAGCTGTTATGGGGCGGGGTGGTCGAGGCGGGAGGGCACCGTCGGTGGGATATACGGGTACGTGGGAACCAGGTGAGGAGCTGGGGTAAAAAAGGGGATGGCTAGTCGACAACGGGGGGGGGGGGGGGGGTAAAGAGCCCCCCAACCCGGTTGATCACGTGGAACGTGAGAGGGCTGAATGGGCCGATTAAAAGGGAGCGGGTACTCGCACACCTAAAGAAATTAAAGGCAGATGTGGTTATGTTGCAGGAGACGCACCTGAAATTGACAGATCAGGTCAGACTACGTAAAGGATGGGTGGGACAGGTGTTTCATTCGGGTTTGGATGCGAATAATAGGGGGGTGGCTATTTTAGTGGGGAAACGGGTACTGTTTGAGGCAAAGACCATAGTGGCGGACAGTGGGGGTAGATACGTGATGGTGAGTGGCAGACTGCAAGGGGAGGCGGTGGTTCTGGTGAACATATACGCCCCGAACTGGGATGATGCAAACTTCATGAGGCGTATGTTGGGGCGTATCCCGGACCTGGAGGCGGGAAAGTTGGTAATGGGGGGAGATTTCAATACAGTGCTTGATCCAGGGCTGGACCGGTCGAGGTCCAGGACCGGGAGGAGGCCGGCAGCGGCCAGGGTGCTCAAGGACTTCATGGAGCAGATGGGAGGAGTAGACCCTTGGAGATTTATCAGACCTAGGAGTAAGGAGTTCTCATTCTTCTCCCATGTTCACAAGGTATATTCACGGATAGACCTTTTTGTCCTGGGAAGGGCACTGATTCCGAAGGTGACAGGGACGGAGAACACGGCCATAGCCATTTCGGACCATGCTCCACACTGGGTAGATCTGGAGGTAGGAGAGGAAAAGGAACAGCACCCACTCTGGAGAATGGATATGGGCCTGTTGGCAGATGAGGGGATATGTCTAAGGGTGAGGGGGTGTATCGAAAGGTACTTGGAGCTTAATGACAATGGAGAGGTTCAGGTGGGAGTGGTCTGGGAGGCGTTGAAGGCGGTGGTCAGAGGGGAACTGATATCCATAAGGGCACATAAAGGGAAGCAAGAGAGTAAAGAAAGGGAGCGATTGCTGAGAGAACTTCTGAGGGTGGACAGGCAATATGCAGAGGCACCGGAGGAGGGACTGTACAGGGAAAGACAAAGGTTACATGTGAAATTTGACCTGCTGACCACGGGTAAGGCAGAGGCACAGTGGAGGAGGGCACAGGGAGTGCAGTATTAGTATGGAGAGAAGGCGAGTCGGTTACTGGCCCAACAATTGAGGAAGAGGGGAGCGGCGAGGGAGATAGGTGGGGTGAGGGATGAGGAGGGAGTGATGGAACGGGGAGCGGAGAGAGTGAATGGGGTGTTTAAGACATTCTATGAGAGGTTGTGTGAGGCTCAGCCCCCGGAAGGGAAGGAGGGAATGATGCATTTCCTGGATCAGCTGGAATTCCCGAAGGTGGAGGAGCAGGAGAGGGCGGGACTGGGAGCACAGATTGATGTGGAGGAGGTGGTAAAGGGGATTGGAAGCATGCAGGCGGGGAAGGCCCCGGGACCGGATGGGTTCCCGGTGGAATTTTATAGGAAATATATAGACCTACTGGCCCCGCTTTTGACGAGAACCTTTAATGAGGCCAGGGAAAGGGGGAAGTTGCCCCCGACTATGTCGGAGGTGACAATATCGTTACTTTTGAAGAAGGATAAAGACCCGCTGCAGTGTGGGTCCTACAGGCCTATTTCCCTTTTGAATGTAGATGCTAAGCTCCTGGCCAAGGTAATGGCGACGAGGATAGAGGATTGTGTCCCGGGGGTGGTCCATGAGGATCAAACTGGGTTCGTTAAGGGGAGACAGCTGAACACAAACATACGGAGGCTGCTAGGGGTGATGATGTTGCCCCCACCAGAGGGGGAGGCGGAGATAGTGGGGGCGATGGATGCCGAGAAAGCATTTGACAGGGTGGAGTGGGACTACCTGTGGGAAGTGTTGAGGAGATTTGGTTTCGGTGAAGGGTTCATTGGATGGGTACAGCTGCTATATAGGGCCCCGGTGGCAAGTGTGATCACGAACAGGCAGAGGTCTGACTACTTCCGTCTTTATAGAGGGACGAGGCGGGGGTGTCCCCTGTCTCCGTTACTGTTTGCATTGGTAATTGAGCCCCTGGCCATAGCACTGAGGGGCTCCAGGAAGTGGAGGGGAGTACTCAGGGGCGGAGAAGAACACCGGGTATCATTTTATGCAGATGATTTACTGCTGTATGTTGCGGACCCGGTGGAGGGGATGCCTGAGATAATGCAGACGCTCGGAGAGTTTGGGGAATTCTCGGGGTACAAATTGAACATGGGGAAGAGTGAGTTGTTTGTGGTACATCCGGGGGAGCAGAGCAGGGGAATAGAGGATTTACTGCTGAGGAGGGTAACAAGGGATTTCCGGTACTTGGGGATCCAGATAGCCAGGAGTTGGGGAACCTTACATAGGCTTAATTTAACACGATTGGTGGAACAGATGGAGGAGGATTTTAAGAGATGGGACATGGTGCCCCTGTCACTGGTGGGGAGGGTGCAGGCGGTCAAAATGGTAGTCCTCCCGAGGTTCCTTTTTGTGTTTCAGTGCCTCCCGGTGATGGTCACGAAGGCTTTTTTCAAGAAGATCAAGAAAAGCGTCATGAGTTTTGTGTGGGCTGGGAAGACCCCGAGAGTGAGGAGGGGGTTCTTGCAGCGTAGCAGGGCGAGGGGGGGGACTGGCACTACCGAGCTTAAGTGAGTACTATTGGGCCGCCAATATTTCAATGGTGTGTAAGTGGATGGGAGAAGGGGAGGGAGCGGCGTGGAAGAGATTGGAGATGGCATCCTGCAAAGGAACCAGCCTACAAGCACTGGTGACGGCACCGCTGCCGTTCTCCCCGAAGAAATACACCGCAAGTCCAGTGGTGGTGGCAACACTGAAAATTTGGGGGCAGTGGAGACGGCATAGGGGAATGACGGGAGCCTCGGTGCGGTCCCCGATAAGAAATAATCATAGGTTTGTCCCGGGGAGAATAGATGGGGGATTTGGAGCATGGCAGAGAGCTGGGATTGTGCAACTGAGGGATCTGTTCTTGGACGGGACGTTTGCGAGTCTGGGAGCGCTGACAGAAAAATATAGGTTGCCCCAAGGGAATGAATTTCGATACATGCAACTGAGGGCTTTTGCGAGGCAACAGGTGAAGGAATTCCCGCAGCTCCCAACGCAGGAGATTCAGGATAGAGTGATCTCAGGGACATGGGTGGGGGATGGTAGGGTGTCAGATATATACAGGGAAATGAGAGAGGAGGGGGAGAACATGGTGGATGAGCTGAAGGGAAAATGGGAGGCAGAGCTGGGGGAAGAGATTGAAGAGGGGCTGTGGGCAGATGCCCACTGGTAAACTCTTCGTCCTCTTAGCCTGATACAATTTAAGGTTTTGCACAGGGCACACATGACCGGAGCAAGGCTCAGTAAATTTTTCGGGGTAGAGGATAGGTGTGGGAGATGCACGAGAAGCCCAGCAAACCACACCCACATGTTTTGGTCATGCCCGGCACTGCAGGGGTTCTGGGTGGGGGTGGCGAAGGTGCTTTCAAAGGTGGTGGGGGTCCGGGTCGAGCCAGGCTGGGGGCTGGCTATATTCGGGGTTGCAGAAGAGCCGGGAGTGCAGGAGGCTGATGTTTTGGCCTTTGCGTCCCTAGTAGCCCGGCGAAGGATACTGCTTATGTGGAAGGAGGCCAAGCCTCCGGGCGTGGAGACCTGGATAAACGACATGGCAGGGTTTATAAAACTGGAACGGATAAAGTTTGCACTAAGGGGTTCGGCTCAGGGGTTCACCAGGCGGTGGCAACCGTTCATTAACTACCTCGCAGAACGATAAAGGAAATGGGAAGGTAGCAGCAGCAACCCAGGGGGGATGGGGGGGGGGGGGGAGGGGAGGGCTCAGGTGGGTCCTCAGGGGTGTTTTTGTAAAGATATTGGTACTTGGTTATGTATATTGAATTGCTGATTTTATTATTTGGGAGAGCTATTATTTTTGTTATGGCAGTTGCCATTTAGTTTATATATTATTTATTTATTTGTTAAAATACGGTCACGGTTATTTATATTGTTTTGCTGTCGTAAAAAGGGGAAAAATCTTTGTACTGTTTTGTTTGGCCGAAAAAGTTGAATAAAATATATATATTTTTTAAAAATACATGATTCAACCATTGAAGCAGACAGTCTTTTGCACAGCACAAGCCTGTGTTACTATTTGATGGAATCTCATTGTTATTCATTTCTATGCTTTTTTTTTAAAAGAGTGCTAAGATTTGTCAGACACTTTTATTGAAATTGCTATGCTAAATTCTCAGCACAATAAAATTGAAATGTTAAAGAAGCCTTCTGAATCTGCAGTTCACTTCTTCTGGATTATCTATGTGAGGTCCACATGAATTGCTTTAAATGGGCAGCTACGCAAGACTAGATTGACACCTCAGATTTCTGGTGACTCCAATTTGTAACACAATACACCAAAATGCCTCCTGTCCAAAGAGAAATGACAGAATATTGCACACAATTCTGGTCGCAACACTACCAGAAAGATGTGGAGGCTTTGGAGAGGGTACAGAGGAGGTTTACCAGGATGTTTCTGGAGGAGGGTGTCAGCCATGCGGAGAGGCTGAATAGACTTGGGCTGTTTTCATTAGAATGCCGGAGGTTGAGGGGCGACCTGATAAATGGTCTACAAGATTATGAGAGGCATGGATAGAGTGGATGAGCAGGCACTCTTTCCCAGGGTGGAGAGGTCAATCACCAGGAGGCATAGGTTTAAGGTCCATGGGGCAAAGTTAGAGGGGATGTGCGAGGCAGGTTTTTTTACATAGAGAGTGGTGAGTGCCTGGAATGCGCTGCCAGAGGCAGTTGTGGAAGCAGATACATTAACGACGTTCAAAAGGCATCTCGACAAATACATGGGTGGGATGGTTATAGTGGAATACGGCACTAGGAAATGCTGAGGGTTTTAGCCAAGCGTGGTATCGTGACTGGTACAGGCTTGGATGGCCAAAGGGCCTGTTCCTGTGCTGTATTGTTCTTTGTGAGTGCCTGCACACCATAGTGCTGCGCTGCTCCTTACATTCTGTTCACCAATCTGCCGCGGCAGACTGGTCCCTACTCTCCATCGCCAGGCCGAGCTTGTCTTCATGGACTGCATCGTACTGCTGGACCCATGAGTCCTCCTCTGTCTAGTTCAATGCTGGGTATCGGGCTAGGGAGTACAGGGGTTTCCTTCCCCTTCTCTCTCCAACCCCCCACCCTCCCCCCCTCCCCTCTCCCCTGGTGTCACACAGTCACACACCAGCTTCTATCAGGACTGTGCTGAGGAACACATGCAGCCAACTCCACACAAATCCGAAGTTTGACCGGGGGGTGGTGTGTGAGGTGAGGTTGGTGGGTGGGGGTGCGGGTTGGTGGACAGATGAAGACAAAGGGGGGCTGGTGATGTGGAAGGAGGGGTATGTAGGGCGATGGCTCATGGTAGCAGGGAGGAGGTGGATGAAGGAGATAAACAGTGGCAGGCAGAAGGAAGGCAAAAGGAAGGGAAGCTGGACCCTGAAAAGGCTGCATGAAAAATTCACAAACAAGGGGTCAAACCCTACCGCATCATTTACTGGAAGGGGATGAATGAAGTTTCCAGGTGGGGATGACAGGCGATAGGCTTGGGGAGAAAGTGGTTGAATTGAGGAATAGACTTCTTCCAGCGGCTGCTAGCCTTTTCCCTCTAGATTGCTGACATCCTGCACGGTCTCCAGAATTGTGGCTACAACTACTTGTAGATGTAGGTCAATATGACAGGACTGACTGCAGTGTTAAACCTGTCTAGTGCCAGTTCACATACACATCAGCAATTGAAGTATGTGATATTTTCCTTTTTTAGATATGGGATACTGCTCGGCCCCTGATTTTGCTTACATGTGCAATAGTTGGGCGTGATCGAGATCTCAGAGTGGCTCTGGAATTCTCTCCATGGCTAGAGGACAAATTCTTTCTTTGTCATACAATGTTTAATTTACCTGTGTTTTGCCAATACAAGTTTGAAACTTACAGCTAGTCATTAGTTTATTTCTTCACAATTGCGCACATGCTGATGCACAAGGCCTGAATCATAGGGGTGGGTTCACCAATTACCTTCTATAAATTGGGCTGTTTTTACAGCTGGAGGACACCACCCAGTGATGACGGTTTCTAACCGGCAACCACCAATCAACCAGCGACCCAGTGATAGCTGTTTCCAACTGGGGCGAGACAGCTGTCTGGCAACTAAGATCAACTGGTTCCCCGGTCTCGTTGGTGGTTAAACTGCTTTTCCCTCGTGGGGTGACAGAACTCAGAGTTCTATTGGTTGAAAAGCAGCATTACAATCTCCATAGATGTTCTAGTCTTCAGTCTTTTGTTTATTGATTGTTTGATTTACTAAACTGACTACACAAGGTAACCCAGTGCAATAATGGCAACACAGCATTCTGAGCAGCTAAATGCTGCTTGAGATTGGTTAATGACACTCTTAGGATACACTCCAGCTATGATGAATCACCACTTCAGCATGTCACCATGAACAATGGAAAATAACCCAAGATAATTGGTCCACACAAGGAGGATTAGAAATAAAATATAAAGTTAATGACGCTGAAACTTTATGGGTGGAATGTTATGGAATCCACATGAGTGGGAAACATGGCGTGCCTTAATTAGGCGAATGCAACATTTGATTACCTGACAGTGGGTCTAGATGCAGCGATAAATTCTGTGTGTCAAAAATTAGGCCGCCTTTGGCAAATTCATATTTGTAATAAACAGTTTTCAATATAGTCCTATACTTGGGATGGACTCACTGGCGCACAAGAATATAGTGATCCCCAGTTCAACAGTTAGCTTTGTGCATTTGTGTTTACGGACAGTGATTTTCTTTGCTTAACTCTATGGCACAAGGGAGGGGAGCAGGAGGATGGACTAGAGGTTTGGGGCCGGCAAAGGTGAATCAATGGTAAAGGTTTTCAAGTGGGGTCAGGGGCGTGGAGGAGTGATATGGGAGCAGACAACGATCATGGGTGTAGTGGAGACAGTCAGTCAAGGTTGGAAAATGAGGGGCCAAATGGGTGGTCAGTAATTCCAGATGTGTGTCTATCTCAGGGTATTGTCTGGCAGATTCCTTACAGGGATCTAAGTTCACCATAAACATTTAAATTCCCCTTCTGCGTGTGATCCTAGAAAATGTCCTTTACTTTTAAAAAATGTTTCTAATTAAGGGGCAATTTAGCGTGGCCAATCCATCTACCCTGCGCATCTTTGGGTTGCGGGGGTGAGATCCATGCAGATACAGGGAAAATGTGCAAACTTCACACAGACAGAGACCCGGAGCCAGGATCGAACCCAGGCCCTGAGCGTCGTGAGGCAGCAGTGCTGCCCTGACAATGTCCTTTACTGAGCTGCCAAGTTCAGCCAAGTCCCACAGAGAGGTGAGTGCAACACTGGACTCTAACTTTCATCGAAACATAGAAAATAGGAGCAGGAGTAGACCATTCATCCAATGAGCCTGCTCTGCCATTCAAAATGATCATGGCTGATTCTCTAACTCAACACCATCCTCCCGCTCTCTCCCACACCCCTTGACACCGTTGATGCCTAGAAATCTATCTATTTCCATCTTAAATATATTCAGTGTCTTGGCCTCTACCACATTCTATGGTAGAGGTTCCACAGGATTGCCACCCTCTGAGTGAAGAAATTTCTCCTCATCTCAGTCCTAAAAGGCCCTACTAGCCCACCCCCAGCAGAGGAAACAACATCCCTCTATCCAGTCTGTCCGGTCTTGTCAGTATTTTATATGTTTCAATGATATCCCCTCAAAGTCTTCTAAACCCCACTGAATACAGGCCCAGTCAACCCAACCTCTCCTCATAAGACAATACTGCCATCCCAGGAATAAGTCAAGTCTGGTGAAACTTCATTGCACTCCTCTGAGACAATGTATATCCGTTCTTAAGTAAGCAGATCAAAACTGCTCACAATACTCGAAGTGTGGTTTCACCAAGGCCCTGTATCGCCTCAGTAAAACATCCTTTTCCTGTATTCAAATCCTCTTGAAATTAAAGTCAACAGACCATTTGCCTTCCCCACCGCTTTCTGTACCTGCATGGTTGCTTTCAGTGACTGGTGTACAAGGACACCCAGGTCGCTTTGTATATCAACATTTCCCAATCTGAGACCCTTTAAATAATACACTGCCATTCATTGAGGATAGGGATAATTGTGGAGCCTCCTCCTCTAGCGAGCGGTTTAATTGTCCACCACCATTCATGACTGGATGTGGTCAGACTGCATAGCTTAGATCTAATCCGTTGGTTGTGGAATTGCTTAGCTCTGCCTATTACTTGCTGCTTATTCTGTTTGGCATGCAAGTAGTCCTGTGTTGTAGCTTCACCTGGCTGACACCACATTTTTAGGTGTTGTTCCTACATTGCCCTGCTGCACTCTTCATTGAACCAGGGTTGATCCCCTGGTTTGGTGGTAATGGTAGAGGGGGGGAAATGCCAGGCCATGAGGTTACAGATTGAGGTTGAATACAATTCTGCTGCTGCTGATGGCCCACAGCGCCTAATGGTTGCCAGTCTTGAGATGCTTGATCTGTTCCAAGTCTATCCCATTTAACCCAACGGTAGTGCTGCACAACATGATGAAGGGTATCTTCAATGTGAAGACAGTGCTTCATCTCCAAAAGGACTGTGCGGTGGCCACTCTTACCAATACAGTCATGGATAAATGCATCTGCGGCAAGTAGGTTGGTGGAGATAAGGCCAAGGATGTTTTTCCCTCTTGTTGGTTCTCTCACGACCTGCCACAGTCCCAGTCTAGCAGCTATGTCCTTTAGGACCTGGCCAGCTTGGTCAGTGGTGGTGCTACTGAGCCACTTTTGATGATGGACATTGAAGTCTCCTACACAGAGTACATTCTGTGTCTTTGCCACCCTCAGTGCTTCTTTTAATTAGTGTCCAACATGGAGGAGTACTGATTCATCAGCTATGGGGGGATGGTATGTGGTAATCTGCAGGAGGTTTCCTTGCCCATGTCTGAGCTGGTGCTATGAGACTTCATGGAGTTCAGAGCCAATGTTGAGGACTCCCAAGGCAACTCCCTCCTGACTCAGTCTGTTGCTTGGGATGTCTGTGAGACAGCTTTCCCAATTTGGGCACAAGCTCCCAGATGTTAGTAAGGAGAACTTTGCAGGGTCAACTGGGCTGGGTTTACCATTATAGTTTCTGGTGCCTACATCAATGTTGTGTGGTCCGTCTGTTTTGTAGCCTGCAGAGAGAGACCATCATCTTTTGCAGCCTCCCCACATGGTGTATGGGGTTTCCTTCACTGAATACATCTCCACCCACCCACCCCCCACCCCCACCCCCAGCCCTTGTAGAATTAGCAGCCACCTAAGGGCCTCATTGTCCCTGGGCAGGAAGTGCATGATTGCGCTGGGGCGGAGGAGGTGTATTGTGACTGAGATCAGAAAGGTGACAGGAACTCCACCACACCTGCTAATGGGGAAATGGGCGGGAGGGGAGGGGATTGGAGGAGAGTGGGTAATTAAATTCCACCATAGAGTCTTTGATCTTTGCAATGTAATGTCCAAGGGAACGGATCACAGTTGATGACATCAGTAATTTATTGGAGAACTGCAATACATCTGGTAAGAAAAATCAAATTGAAGAATATATATAGCAAACGGTGTTTCCCATCCTGATAAAAGATCACAAACCTGAAATATTAACTACGAAGATAAAAGCAAATTACTGCAGCTAGAGCAATCTGAAACAAAAACAGTAAATGCTGGATAATCTCAGCAGGTCTGACTGCATCTGTGGAGAGAAAGTGGAGCTAATGTTTTGAGTCTGGATGACTTTGTCACAGCTTTAACAAAGAATAATCTGGACTCAAAACGTTAGCTTCCTTTTCTCTCCACAGGTGCAGTCAAACCTGCTGAGATTATCTAGTATTTTCTGCTTTTGTGTGTGAAATATTAACTATTTCTCTCTGCACACATGCAGGAAAACCTGCCGAGTATGATATTTTCTGTTTTTATTTTTCTATTTGAACTCTGGGACCTGCGAGATGGACCTGAATAATCATTCTTGCTCCTATATTTCACTTTTTTCCCCAATTTCTAAAAGCTTATTTTTGTTTATAGAATGCAGAATGAAGTATTGCAAAGCAACATTTTAAGTATTTGCGCAGAAGTGACCCCAATCAAAAACCAGAATACAAAGTGATGGGCTGGATCCTGTTTGAAAAGACTGACAATATTGTTGTTAGTGCCCAAATCAGCTAATAGGTTTAGGGGATTAAAATATACGCTGTGATTTGTTAATCTTCAGAATTTGCTTTTGATTTCCATTGCTCCATCATTTGCATCACACAAATGACACATCGCCAGTGTTACTTTTAAAGATTTTGTTCAGATCTGATTTTCAAATTTTCTGCGGCCATTGGGATTCTCTATTCCCACCGGCAGTGCACCACCGCCACCCATTTGTTTCCCAGCAGCGTGCGATATCTTCAATGGGAATTCCCATTCACAGTGGCAGGAACAGAGAACCTTGCCGCCAACCAACAGTGCACTGCCGAGAAACACGCGGCTGGGGGATCGGATAATCCATAAGAACATAAGAATTAGGAACAGGAGTAGGCCATCTGGCCCCTCGAGCCTGCTCCGCCATTCAATGAGATCATGGCTGATCTTTGTGGACTCAGCTCCACTCTCCGGCCCGTACACCATATCCCCGAATCCCTTTATTCTTTAGAAAGGCATCTATCTTTTTCTTAAAAACATTTAAAGAATGAGCCTCAACTGCTTCACTGGGCAAGGAATTCCAGAGATTCACAACCCTTTGGGTGAAGAAATTCCTCCTACACTCCGTCCTAAATCTACCTCCCCTTATTTTGAGGCTATGCCCCTAGTTCTGCTTTCCCCGACCAGTGGAAACAACCTGCCCGCATCTATCCTATCTATTCCCTTCATAACTTTATATGTCTCAATAAGATCCCCCCGCATCCTTCTAAACTCCAATGAGTACAGTCCCAGTCTACTCAACCTCTCGTCATAATCTAATCCCCTCAACTCTGGGATCAACCTAGTGAATCTCCTCTGCACTCCCTCCAGTGCCAATATGTCCTTTCTCAGGTAAGGAGACCAAAACTGAACACAATACTCCAAATGCGGCCTCAGACCATTATTTTCTTATTCAACATACTGCAACGTACTACATCAGGTAATTAATGGCCTAAGTGTCTTTTGATCAATCTGAGAACTGTTAATGCAGTGCCAATCTAGCCCTCCAATCTAGAAATTAAACTGAAATGTAATTGTGGAGTCTCATCCCTTCCAGCAATAAATTCCCGCTAGGGGTGTAACATTTTTGAAATGATAAAATATTATTTTCCTTTCCCTCTTTCTTTCTCTTTTCTGGACGTGATATGACGATTTCCTCCACTCAAATTCCCCCTCCCCCTTAATCATTCCTCAGTCATAGAATCATAGACTTTACAGTGCTGAAGGAGGCCATTTGGCCCATCGGGTCTGCACCAGCCCTTGGAAAGAGCACCCTACCTAAGCCCATATCTCCACCCTATTCCCACACCTCTACCCTATCCCCGTAACTCCACCTGACTTTTTTTGGACCCTAAGGACAATTTAGCACACCAATCCACCTAACCTGCACATCTTTGGACTGTGGGAGGAAACCGGAGCACCCGGAGGAAACCTACGCAGACACGGGGAGAACGTGCAGACTCCGCACAGACATTGGCCCAAGCCGGGAATTGAACCTGGGACCCTGGAGCTGTTAAGCAACTGTGCTAACCACTATGCTACCTGCTGCCCTTTTCTCAATCTTCGAATTTCATTGTTCAAGGAAAGAGCGTTGGCCCACCGGTCACCTGAGGCCCCAAGTGCCCCTTTACCACACGCTTCCAACATATTACAGCACAACACTTGCAAAAGAAAAGTCGACAAACAGATGACGCTTTCAGGGAGGAGAGGGAGAGAGAGAGAAAAATAGTTGATGCCCCTATGTACCTCACATCTAGCAAGGGTCATCAGATTTGATGGCTTTGTGTTGAAATAGCTGTCAAATGTCAAGACTCACTCTAGGTCCACATAAGAATAATGATTACTTTCCCGCCATTTTAGCACATCTCCAATAGCATAGTGTTTCCAATAACTAATGTATGTCCCATTAATGACTGAGAGGCATAAATAATTGTAAACATTGGTAATTCAGGTCATTTGACACTGAAAGGCACTGTACGGCCCAATACTGTCCATGATTTATATTCTATTCTGCTCATCTGGTCCTTCCCCATTTTCCTGCAGCTGTTTCAGCTTTGTATTTTACATTTTAATAAGCATACATTAATTGTGCCACTAGACATTAATAATTTCCATTCAACATCACTGACTTCAGGAACAATAGAATTCCTGCGCCCCCCCCCCCCCCCCCTCGAAGCTCAAAAGCGAGTCATTCATTCCTGGGCAACGCAGCTCCACACAAAAAAAATCATTCCTGGTTGGCAGCGGAGCTCCTTAGCACAAATCCCTACTTGATTCCTGCTTGACAGCACAATTCGCTAACTTAAAGGACTACGAACAGACCCAGCCTGACTGTTAACTGTAGTGATATCATGGTTGTGTTGTAATTCACCGACTGACCACTAGGAGTCTCATTAGTATATAAGTGAATGTTGGAGCCAGTGACCCTTCAGACTGGCTGGAGGAAGCTGAAGAGGGAGGTTGCTTGTGCTTGATCTTACTCTTATTCAGCTGTTTTTTTGTATATAGTTTACCCTCAGTTAATGTTAATAAATCATTTATAGCTTTAGGCTACAAGTGTTCTTGTAATATAAATCAGGCCAACCAACAAGAACATTACATAAAGAACTAGATATCTGCCTTTGGTTGAAAGATCCAATTTTTGAAACTTGGCAGAGTTTCAGATAATATTCCGACGTAAGCCATTGTTGCCTTCGCTAATATCCTCTCGCCCTTCCTCCCACAACTCCAACTGCGGTTTACACCCCAAAATATTTGACATTCTTGGTGATAACTGTGGACCATCATGATTTAGATTTAAATTTATTGTTCCATGTACCGAGGTACAGTGAAAAGTATTGTTCCGCGTACAGTCCAGGCAGATCGTTCCATACATAAAAAGGACAGACGATAAATACACAGTGTAAATACATAGGGCGGAATTCTCCCCCCCCCCCCCCCACGGTGGGTGGGAGAATCGCCGGGGCGCCCCGCTCCCGCGCCGCAGCCCCGGCACCCGCACGCAAATCTCTCACCCCCAACCCGCGTGGCGAGAATCACGGCTGGCCGCTGGGAGAATCGGCGTTCGCCATTTGCAGCAGGCAAGCGGCGATTCTCCGGATAAATGGGCCGAGCGCCGTGCCCAACACGACGGGTTCCCGCCGGCGCCGTCCACACCTGGTCGCTGCCGGCGGGAACAGCGCGGGAACGCTGGGGGGGGGGGTGGCGGCCTGTGGGGAGTTCCTGCACCGGTGGGGGCTCAAATGGGGTCTGGCCCGCGATCGGTGTCAACCGATCGATGGGCCAGCCTCTCTGAAGGAGGACCTCCTTTCTTCCGCAAGATCCATCCGTCATCTTCTTGCGGGGCAGCCTCGGGGTGGCCAGCAACTGCATCATTTACGCAGCGCCGCTTTTACGCGGCGCCAAGTCCCAGCGCGCGTAAATGATGCGACGCCGCTCCTAGCCCCCAGGGGCGGGAGAATAGGGGGCTGGTTGCGAGCTCCGACGCCGGAGTGAAACATTCCGATTCAGGCCGCGTCATCTACACGCGCCAGGCCTTGTTGCCCGCGTAAAGGTGGCGCCGCATAGATGACGCGGCCGGCGCCGCATAACGGGCATCATCCGCGCATGTGCGGGTTGGCCGGCGCCAACCCGCGCATGCGTGGTTGCCGTCCACTCTAAGTCCGCCCCGCAAGAAGATGAGGGACGGATCTTGCGGGGCCGCGGAAGGAAGGAGGTCCTCCTTCAGAGAGGACGGACCGACGATCGGTGGACACCGATCGCGGGCCACCCCACATTCCAGGTAAAGCCCGGTGCAGGATCCCCCCTTGCCCCCCCACAGGCCGCACTCCCAGCGTTCACGCACCGCCCACGTCTGCAGCGACCAGGGGCGTCATTCTCCGACCCCCCAGTGGGTCGGGGAATGGCCGTTGGCCGCCGTGAATCCCGCCCCCGCCGGTTGCCGAAGTCTCCGAAGGGAGAAAAGTCGGCGGGGCGTTAATGGCGCCGCTGCCGCGGAGAATGTCACGGGTCTGCGCAAGGCAGCCGATTTTCGGCCTGCCGATATTCTCCCTTCCGGATGGGCCGAAGTCCCGTCGACGTGATGACCGTTCACGTCGACGTCAATCAAACCTCCTTTTCATCGGCGTGACCCGGTGCTCCAGGCTCACGCCGACCAGCGTGGAGGTGAGTGACGGCCTGGGGGGTTGGCTCTGGGCAGGCAATGGCGTGGCCGCAGTCTGATTGCGTGAGGAGAGGTGTGTTTCGGGTTGTGTGTGTGTGTGTGCGGCGGGGGGGGGTGGTTAGAGTAGGCTGGGCTCCGGGGGAGTGCCGGGAGGGGGTCCGTGCCGGGGTGGAGGTTGGTGGGGGGGGTCCGTGCCGGGGTGGAGGTTGGGGGGGTCCGTGCTGGGATGGAGGTTGGGGGGGGGGGGGGGTCCGTGCTGGTGTGGAGGTTGGGGGGGGGGGGGGTCCGTGCCGTGCCGGGGTGGAGGTTGGGGGGGGTCCGTGCTGGGGTGGAGGTTGGGGGGGGTCCATGCCGTGCCGGGGTGGAGGTTGGGGGGGGTCCGTGCCGTGCCGGGGTGGAGGTTGGGGGGGGGTCCGTGCTGGGGTGGAGGTTGGGGGGGGGGTCCGTGCTGGGGTGGAGGTTGGGGGGGGTCCGTGCTGGGGTGGAGGTTGGGGGGGGGTCCGTGCCGTGCCGGGGTGGAGGTTGGGGGGGGGGTCCGTGCTGGGGTGGAGGTTGGGGGGGGGTCCGTGCCGGGGTGGAGGTTGGGGGGGGGGTCCGTGCTGGGGTGGAGGTTGGG
This sequence comes from Scyliorhinus torazame, assembly GCF_047496885.1. Lineage (NCBI taxonomy): Eukaryota > Metazoa > Chordata > Chondrichthyes > Carcharhiniformes > Scyliorhinidae > Scyliorhinus > Scyliorhinus torazame. The sequence goes on from NC_092718.1 coordinate 44,188,861, forward strand.
GGGGGGGTCCGTGCCGTGGCAGGGTGGAGGTTGGGGGGGGTCCGTGCTGGGGTGGAGGTTGGGGGGGATCCGTGCCGTGCCGGGGTGGAGGTTGGGGGTTGGGGGGGATCCGTGCTGGTGTGGAGGTTGGGGGGGGGGTCCGTGCTGGGGTGGAGGTTGGGGGGGGTCCGTGCCGTGCAGGGGTGGAGGTTGGGGGTTGGGGGGGGTCCGTGCTGGGGTGGAGGTTGGGGGGGGGAGTCCGTGCCATGCCGGGGTGGAGGTTGGGGGGGGTCCGTGCCGTGCCGGGGTGGAGGTTGGGGGGGGGGTCCGTGCCGAGGAGGGGGATGGGAGGGCAAGTGAGTTGGTCCACCTGGCCAGGTGCCAGCCTCCAACAGTTGGACCCATGCGGTCCATGCCACCTGGCTGGGGGGAGGAGGGGATATGGGCAATGATGACATGTCGTCGTTCCCCTCCCCCCCACCAGGCCGTCATGTTTTCAGATCATCCAGCGATGTTGGCTGCCGTGGTGGCAGCCGCTCATGTCTATGTTGCCCTGGATGAGGAGGAGGAGGAGGAGGAGGAGCGTGCCAGAGAGGCGGCGCAGGCTGCCGCAGAGGGGCAGGCGGCAGCCGCCCAGGCTGGAGGGACACCTGACCGATAGGACGAGGAGGGGGAGGAGGACGTCGCGGCCCCACGGCAAGGGAGGCACCCGAGGGCGCCCCGTGTGTACCGGCCCCGGCAGTCATACCAGGACCTCACGGACCGGGAATGCAGGAGGAGACTCCGGATGAGCCGGGAAACCGTGGCACACAACTGCCACCTGCTGGCACACCTGTCACCGCGTGGCACTGGCGGGGGACACCCTCTCCCCGTGTCCGTCAAGGTTACGGTGGCCCTGAACTTTTATGCAACGGGGTAATTCCAGGCACCGAGTGGGGACCTGTCCGGCATATCGCAGACATCGGTGCACCAGTGCATCCGGGCAGTGACAGATGCCCTATATGCCATGGCGCACCGCTACATCTGCTTCCCCGTGGACCGGGCCAGCCAAGATGCCCGGGCCGTGGGCTTCTCTGCCGTGGCCGGGTTCCCCATGGTCCAGGGCGTGATCGATGGGATGCACGTCGCCGCACACTTTGGACAGAGCACAAAGGCAGCTTCGGTAGGTGTAACATTGACTTTAATAACCAAAGGAGTTCATGCACGTGCCCTAGCCCCTAAAACTCATCTGTGCCCTGCACCCCTGCCAACTTACTCAGTGTCTAATTGTTTGGCCTTACGGGCCCTTTGACTACGTCTACGTGGTTCCCCAGACGGTACAGCAGAACTGGAGGTGGACTCCTGTGACTCCTGCCCTCTGACACTGGATCCCTTTGGCGGCCGTTTCCTGGGGCGTCCTGGCCTAGATGGGCCAGGCTGCGGCCCGGGCGACTGGGATGGCGAGCTGCCAGCCTGTCCTGCCCGTTGCCCACCCGATGCAACTGGGATGGAAGGGGGGGAGTCCGAGGTGTCGCGGTGTACCGGGACCTCCCCTACAGAGGGAGCCGGGAAGGACCACACCAGCTCCTCCTCCCTCGGGGTGCCCGATGGCCCCCAGGCCTCTACATGGGTGGGGGATGCGAACGGACTGGCCATCCGACGCCCCCCCGACATCTGGCGCTGCCAGTCCTGGAGGCCCATGCTGGTATCGACAGGGGTCTGCAGGTTTGCAGGCATGGAGCCCAGGGGGTTGGCAAACCCTGTCTGTGACAGTGCGACGCTGGCTCGCACATGGCCACTGGCGCCGATGCCCTCAGCGATGGCCTGCAGAGACTGGGCCATGGCCTGCAGAGACTGGGCTATGGTGTTGAGCGCCTCTGCCATCTGGCGCTGGCACTGGCTCATGGCCTCCTGTGAGAGGGCAGCCATTTCCTGGGCCACAGACGCCGCCTGCACGGAAGGCCCCAGGCCTCGTAACCATTCCCCATGTCTGACACCGTCGCACCCATTGCCTCCACCGCGGACGCCACCCGTGCGGTGTCAGCCTGGGTGGCACGCATGACCGGGACCACTCCCAGCTCCTGGATGCGGGTGGACTCCTCCACCTGCGACCGCAGCCGCCGCAAGCCGCCCGTCACCCTCTTCGCTCGTCTCCGGGTCGGTGGTTGCATCGGATCTATGTGTGGGTGTGGTAACTGCAGGAACCCGGGATCCATCTGGGCGGCAGATGTTCGCTTGGGCTGGGCTGCCCTCCGACCGCCCGGTCCCTCTGCTGCTCCTGCCTCCACCTGCTGTACCGGGACGGCTGTGTTGTGCGCACCAGTGAGTGTACCAGACGCCTCATCACTAAAGTGCCCAACCGTGGTGAGTGTTTCTGCGATGGTGGAGGGTGTTGGTGACAGCAGTGGCGTTGTGTCGTGCTCTTCGTCCCACTCTGAGTACATGGCACTTTGGGGCGGGGGTTCGTCTCCACCCATCCACTCTGAGTCACTGTCCGGTATTTCGTCTTCCTGGGTAGTGCTGTCCCGGGTAGGGGTGTCCTGGGTAGTGGTGTCCCGGGTAGTGGTGTCCTGGGTAGTGGTGTCCTGGGTAGTGGTGTCCTGGCTCGGATGTGACGGGGGCCTGTGGCTGCCCCCCTCGTCACTGGGTGGTCGCTCCCGTGGGGCAACTCTGCGGTCGTGCCCGGGATACAGGGCGTCCCTCCTCTGCTCCACCGCGTCCAGGAGCGCCTCCACATCGCGTGACTCGAACCTCGGGGCTGAGCGACGGCCAGCCATCCAGTCGGGTGTTGCGGTCGGGTGTTCCGGTCGGGTGGGGGGGAGCAGCGCGGCCTTATGAGCCGTCACGCCGTGCAGCGCGTATGACGCTGCACGGCGTGAACCACTGCGCAAGCGCGGATCCCGTTACGTCGCTGCTAGCCCATTTCGGGCCGGAGACTATCGACCCATTTTTCCGACGTGACGCAAGTCGGATTTGCGCCGTTTTTTGCGCCGATCGGCGGACTTTCCGCCGATAACGGAGAATTTCGTCCCTGGTGTGGACGGCGCCGAGGGGAACCCGCCGTTTTGGCCTCAGGATAGCGGGGTGCCGGAGAATCGCCATTTTCGGTGTCTCCGGCGATTCTCCGGCCTGCAGCCCACGAAACTCGACCGGGCCGCTCCCGCCGCTTGGGAGAATCGTGAGAGGGCGTCGGACTGGCGTCTCCGGAAATTTTGGCGGCCCAGGCGATTCTCCCAACCAGCGTGGGAGTGGAGAATCGCGCCCATGCTGTTAGGATATGGTTGGTCTGTTCTGTTTTTCCTTTTTAATTCCCGAGCTGCTAACTGCTTTAAAACACAGACGTCTTGCAGCTACTGCCACCCGGAGATCTTTTGCTTAAAACTACAGACTTTAGGCAAAGTTGAAACATCCCTGGTCTAATGGACCCAGCAGGGTTTCCATTTGGGTTCTGTGGCAGAGCCCGTGATGTCAGTTTGTTAGACTTGGCAATCAGCCAATCAGCTTGTTTTATATCTGGGCCTGGGGCCGATTCTCATTCAGGATTGGTGGAGCTTTTAAGAAACTTCTAGAACAGGAGATGCCAGCTCCATTTTGTCAGTTCGAAGGAGAAGCCTAGCTAGGAAACAGCTTGACGATTCTCCCTGCCTCTTTCTCTCTCTATCTGCCAGACGATTTTTAAAACATCCTAGCCAGATCTGTGAAGGCTCTCCTAGTGAAAAGACACGGACAGCAATCAGGTCTCCAAAAGGCACTTCAGGAGTAGGAAAACAAGCAGTCTCTCATCCGGTCTGTAACCTTTTAATCCTTTGTCTGAAAGGCTGGAAAGAGCCCAAACTGTCCATAATGTAGTAGAATTTCCGCACAGAAATCAGATAAAGGGGGAAATCAGTGATTCCTCAGGTATGAAGCTTTAGTAATATTTTAGGGGGATGGGAGCTCCATCTGGTCATCCAATGTCAGAATTGCATCAATCTGAATCTCCTGTGTACAGCTCCATTTGGTGACTGGAGGTTGGAATTGCACTGGCCTGGAGCTCTTGTGTAAAATTTTATCCAATGCTCAAAGGATGGAACTGCACTAACCTGAATCTCTTGAATATATCTATTCCCCAGAGGATACAACTGCAGCAGTGATGATTCATCTCAAACCTCTTCTTTTAATCCCTTGTTTTTTAATCCTCTCCTACCCTTACCTTGTGTATGTCTGGTGTGTGTCGGGGTAGAGGGTGGGGCAGGGTTTTGGGATTAGGTAGACTGTTATACTGTATTTTTTTTGTATATTCATCTTTCCTCTTATTATTAATAAACACTTTGTTAATGTTTAACTTGTAAATATGGTGTCTATAACTGATTGGAGCAGTCAAGGGTTAAAGATTATTAACTAATTCACTTGTGTTGGGACTCCAGGGTCTGCAGGGCTGGGACTGACTGCACACTTGCTCAAGGTGTCGTAATAATGCCCTCAACAAGGGAGCCCATGTGGGTATCTCCAACATGCACCAATATAACCGATTCAACAAAATCCCATGCTGCAAAGTCCTTCTTGGCTGAAATGAGATGCGAGGCTTCAATACACAGATCCACTAAATGAATTTAGACATCTCTCTGAAATTACCCAGTTTTGAGCTGCAACACTGCTACAGAAACAAGCCAGACACCCAACTTGCAGACAGGATTATTTTTAATTATTTTAGCTGAGGCTGGGAGTTGGTTACAATCTGTTTGATGAAAAGCCAAATGGCCTTGAGTCATTAACTCTGCTTCTCTCCCTACAGATGCTGCCAGACCTGCTGTGTTTTTTCAGCATTGTCTGTTTGAATCATTGAAAGAAACTGGCTGTGAAATTAAAACAACTCCAAGGTCATTTATCAAAATAATGAAACACTCATCATTAAGGGATAGGCATCTAGAGAATATGAAAGACCCAGTGACAAACTTTAAAAAATGCACATAATTAAAAATATTTGGAAAATGATTAAATACTCTACCTTAATTCTTTCCCTGGTAACAGTCTCTCTTTCGTTTTGGAGTACAGGTCTATTAACCCAGAATGATGCTTCAACTGTCCATTTGCAGATGTTATTGGTGAGTTATTAGGACCACTTTGATCGTCACAATGCTTGTCTTCACAAGCCCCGTCTATGAGTGCTGTAATGAAATAATCAAGAGTGACTGTGAAGCTTGACCATAACTAAAACTCTTAACAGTCTGGAAAATAGTTTCAAATTCCTGTACTGCACTGAGAAGTGTAATTGAATCCCAATAACAATTTGTAAGGATATCACTCCTGCCTGATCTGTTGCAGTGACATGGAGCAACAAAATAGTAGGCTACACAGCAAGACCACACATATTCGGGTCCCAAACTCAAAGGCAGTCTGGCAAGATGCCAGCTGTAGCCACTTCCCACAAACAGGGAAATAAATAGGATTAGGAATGGAGAGCAAAGGAATGGAGCAGAAAAATAGCCAAGAATAACTAATTTCCGAAAGTGAATGACACTATATTTGAAGAATGCCGCACTGATCACACATTCAAATCACATCACTTCAATGAGTATCCTCAAGAGCAGGCTTTTACCAGTCAGTTGGGAAAACCTAACACACGATCATCTTGAAATTCTAAAGCACCTACTTGTGATCACTTCGGCAAATGATGTCAGAGGCACATGGGTCAAAGAACCAGTGTCACTTTACAGCCCATTGGCGAAAGAGTGGAGACATTGGCTGAGATTCTTCGTTTGGGAGACTTGCACCCAAGCTGAATTGCACTTGATTTCAGGAAGCGATTCATAATCCTTCAAGTTGAAAAATAGCAAGGATTGCGAGGGTTTCTCCAGGGAATCCCCCTATCGGGCCGCCATTTTCAGCTGACAGCCCGATAACGAGGTCCCACGCAGGCCATCCTCGTGCATCACAATCACACATCCCCCACCCCCACCCACCCCCGCATCACAATTCATCCCCGGTCAATTTCCAGCTGACCGCTTCAAAATCACTCAAGCATGAAAGGGGGTGATTGGAAAGCACTTAACTCTCTTTGAAGTGGTTAATGTTTATAAACATTGTGGATAGAGCGCTTCAGAGTTACTCAACCGTGAAGGAAGATGAATGAAGCAAAGCTGAAAGCTGTGTGTATGTGCAATCTGTCAGTCATAGCCTAGTAAGGGAAATGAACGAATGGCTTGCAGCTCAAGAACCTGCGGGGTTTAAACACAGCTGGCCGGTTTCTTGTTCCAGGAATTGACAGGGGGCGCCTCCTGTGTCTAAGCCAGCAGGTGTATACCCACGTGAGTGTTACAACAGTAATTTTATTCACTGCCTCTGTCTGGACTGCTCTCAAGCCTCTAGACAGGCTTCTCTTTTCTGAGGGGCTGCCAGGGTTCTCTTTTCTAATGAGCCTTCCAGATAGGTGTTTCTTCTCTGGAGGGCTGCCTGACAGGACTGTCTGACCCTGGGGGATCTCGGGGTGGGGTCTCTTTATTTAGGAAGTCTCTGGGGGGGTCTCTTCATTTTGGGATTTCTGGGGGGTCTTTATTTTGGGGGTCTCTGGGCTTTTTTTATTTATGGGGTGTCTGGGGGGGGTCTTTATTTAGGGAGTCTCAGGGGGCAGTGGGGTGGGCATGTCTTTCATTGTGGGGAGGGAGGGTAACCCTCGGATGGACTTTGGGGGCAATTCCCTTGAGGAGTCATCCCCTTGGCTCACCACGTGGTCCACCCCACCAGGTACACACTTGTCCATAACTATAGTAAATGGCACCCGCAGCAAGAAGTCTTGAGGTCCCGCTGGGTGGGACCCACGCCAGCGGGACTTGGCCAAACTCGGCGGACACTCGGCCCGTCGAGGTGCAGATAATTGCCGGGGGGGGGGGGGGGCGCTTTGAATGGCCCCCGACCAGCGCAGCGGCGACCCGGTGTCGGAGCGGCGTGGCACGATTCACCCCCCCCCCCCGCCGATTCTACGACCCGGCGCGGGATCGGTGAATCCCGGCCATGGTGTCCTGCCCAATAAGTAGATAAGTGGTCAGTTGCATCCTCCCACTGACGAGCGGACGCAAACCTCGGTCCCGACACCAGCGGGGTCCGGAGCATCGGAAACAGATCGACGCCCTACTGCCTGGAAGCTGGATTCTCTGTTGCATTGGGAACTCTGCTACTTTAGGTAGGCGGCGGAGAATCCCGGCCAGTAGCTCAGGAATCCAGGCATCAGAACGGCAACACCTTTAAGGCAAATGCTTCCAGAGACCCCGTTGTGGATGTGAGAGCTGTGGCGAAGCAAAGTAACACAGGGACTAGAGTCGAGATTGGTTTGGGAACTGAAGTCAGGCAGGAGGTTTACTGTGGCCAGGAAGATTCGAGTTTGCTCCCAGATAAAAGAGAGGCTGAATTCTCCGTTGTTAGTCCGTCCCGCTACTGCTGCTAGCGAGGACGGATAATTTGGTTGTGGCGTTCGTTGGGGATTCTCCACTCCCGTCGCTTGTCAACGGGACTTCCCATTGTAAACACCCCACGCCTCCAGGAAACCCACTGAGGGGGGGTGCACCGTCAACTGGTCCAGAGGATCCCACCACCAGCGAACAGCTGGAGAATCCCACCCGAGATCTTTCGTTTGACCTCGCCCAGTGGTGCACTTCCAAATTGTATGTGCTTTTGGCCCACCATTTTTGGCATTTTAATAAGCCATGAAGAGCTTGAAAAAAACTGATACGGTATAGCCCAATTCACAGGGAAATAACTTCCTGCAGATGCTACATCAATTAGCTTAACAAAACAAATTATTGAAAAATTAATTTTAAAAACAGGGGCTAGAGAAATCCGAGGCTTCCTCATGAGGCCCAGAAGAACACTACTATCTTCCTGAAGTTCTTCTGGCCCACTGTCTACCTGCTGGCAGATCTGTCACTGCCCCACTGTTCAAGCCTCTGGCTAATATTTGTTATGTTCCTCGGTCAGACCCCCATTTTATTGGGAGATCAGGTTAGGGAGCAATAACATTTTATTTAAAGTGGACAAAGTTTGAGATTCAAGACACTTGCTCAGTGAATAAAGCCACAAGATTCCATGGGTTTTGGACAAACAAAAATAAACTCTCCTGTGCAAGTTCTGAAAGATAAACCATTTACAACGGGGGTGATTTTCTACTCCTGTTTTCAGGGGGTGCGGGAATGGCGGAGGGGGCAGAGAATAGTGCGGGAGTCCCAAAATGGCTTTTATGCCAGTGGGATTTACCCGATCGATTGTCCCTGCTCTCCCCCCAGCACGGTAGCATAGTGGTTAGCACAATTGCTTCACAGCTCCAGGGTCCCAGGTTCAATTCCCGGCTTGGGTCACTGTCTGTGCGGAGTCTGCACATTCTCCCCGTGCCTGCGTGGGTTTCCTCCGGGTGCTCTGGTTTCCTCCCAAAGTCCAAAGATGTGCAGGTTAGGTGGATTGGCCATGCTAAATTGCCTTTAGTGTCCAAAATTGTCCTTAGTGTTGGGTGGGGTTACTGGGTTATGGGGAACGGGTGGAGGTGTGGACCTTGGGTAGGGTGCTCTTTCCAAGAGCCAGTGCAGACTCGATGGGCCGAATGGCCTCCTTCTGCACTGTAAAATTCTATGATTCTATGAATGAAATAACGAGAATCCCAACTTTAAACGTCACGTACATTCACATATAACTATCAGGCCTTCACGCCGCCACATTAAATTGTCCATTCACTTCAGTGTGTTCTCCTTGATTCTGAACTTTTCATGTAGCCTTGTCAAAGTCCAGCCACCCTCCCCTCAGTATTCCCTCTGCCATCCATTGTTTGTCATCCTCATTCCACCTCCTTGCCCATCTGAGTGCCATTGTGAGCCATTGCCTGACCCACCCTCTCCTTGCATAGCCTTCCTTCCACTTTGCCCTCCTTGTCTTTGTTATTCTACACATCCCCAATGCCCCCCTGGTCTCACCTCGCACCCACCCTGGTCAAGCTTTGGATATTTGTTGTGGTGGCGGCATGAAGCTGTCCAGATAGACACTGGTGTGTTGCACCAGGTGGGGGAGCAGACCCCTGTACTCCCTGACCCCGGGCACAGTGCTGACCCGGTGACACAGGAGGGCCCGTGGCTCCAGCAGCATGGTGCTGTTCATGAAGACCAGCTCGGCATGGAGATGGAGAGCAGGAATTGGTCTGCCTTAGCAGAATGGTGTACAGCGCATGAGGAGCAGTCAGCACAATGGCAGAAACTTTGTAGCACTCACCCCTCAGACTCTGGGGAACTGACGGCCGCCTTAAGCAATTGGGTTTGGTTGGCGTGATTTCCCGCTGGCATGGCGCAGGATTGGAAAGCCTGACAAGACACTGGAGGGTAGCTATTTTAGTGAGATGCAAATCAATGCAAGTGACATTTATGTCAACTGCTGGCGGGATGTGCGACCTGCCCTTAGCCCGTCACTGGAAGAATTGCAACGAGATTTTACAGCAGCAAGTTTCTTACTTTTGCCTCTCGCTAGATTGACCGCGCATGCCCACCATGGGCAGGCTGGGAGAATTCCACTCATCATCTTTCTAGCAAGAGAGCACCACTATCCCTTCCTTCTCCATTCCCCACCAATAGATGATTTCTCTCAGTGACAGTTTCTCTACCTGCCTCTCTTTGCAGTTTCTATTGTATTTGCCCTATCAAAATACATCCACGGGATGTAGGCATCGCTGGCTGGGCCAGCATATATTGCCCATCCCTGGTTGCCCTTCAGAAGGTGGCGGTGAGCTGCCTTCTTGAACCGCTGCAGTTCCAGAGGTTTAGCTTCACGCTCGGTGCTGTTAGGGAGGGAGTTCCAGGATTTTGACATAGTGACAGTGAAGGAACGGTGATATATTTCCAAGCCAGGATGGTGAGTGACTTGAAAGAAAATTTCCAGGTGGTGGCGTTCCCAGGTATATGCTGCTCTTGTCCTTTTAAGTGGTGGGGGTCATGAGTTTGGAAAGTGCTGCCTAATGAGCTTTGGTAAGTTGATGCAGTGCATCGTGTGGATGGTACACACTGCTGCCACTGTGCGTGGGGGTGGAGGGAGTGTATGTTTGTGGAAGGTGCCAATCAAGCGGGCTGCTTTGCCTTGGCTGGTGTCAAGCTTCTCGAGTGTTGTTAAAGCTGCACTCATCCAGGCAAGTGGAGAGTATTCTATCGCACTCATGACTTCTGCCTTGTAGAAGGTGGACAGGCTTTGGGGAGTCAGGAGGTAAGTTACACGTCACAAGATTCCTAGCCTCTGATTTGCTCTGGCTGCCACAGTATTAATGTGGCAAGTCCAGTTCAGTTTCTGTATGTTCATTCCTCTTCTATATTGAGTACCCTCAACTTGTACCTGCCTCCTGCTCTTCTATTTAGTTCTTTCCAACTGCCCCTGCCTGTCAAGTACTGTTGAATTAACTGAACAGGGGCCTTGTGGGGTGGGGAGGGGGATGAGGGAGGGCTGTTTTCTGCTCTTGTTTAATTATACAATGATGGTGGAGACAGACTTTAAAACTGGCAGTGTTGTGTTGGGTGCTCTGGATCCGTGGAACACATACAGGCCACCAACACTTAAAATAGTACACTATTTTATTAAGTTAGAAACTGTTGAACATACTTTCACTGTGGGTTAACATGATGTTAGATTAAACGAAAGACCTACGCCTGTCCTAACCAGTCTATGCACTCAGCACATGGTGAAGATCTGTGCTGTAAGCTGTAAGCTCTGTCCTTCTGAGAAGCTGCATCCCGAATGAGCGGGAACTCTGATGCCCTCTGTCTATATAGTGAGTGTGCTCTAACTGGTGATTGGCTGCGGTGTTGTGTGTGTTGATTGGTCTTACTGTGTGTCCATCAGTGTGTGTGTCTGCACCATGATATACTGGTGTATATTATGACAGGCAGCAAAACTGGAGGGCAATACAAAACTAGCAGATTTAACACTGACGTCAGCATTTTCACGTTTTGCAAAACGTGACAATATATTTTTAAAACGTTCTTGCATGAAATATCTTCAAACTTGATGAGGCTAAGAAAGCAGTCGAAGTGCGGGCAAAATCTTACCAAAATTTGGCAAAGTGTCGGTTCCGTTGTGAAAACCTGTGTGAATCCCGGCGGCGGGAAATCTTACAGAATATTGAGCCTCTTTAATAAATTAATATTTTACCACGTGAGTCACGTCGCACTTGTGACAGCACTCGCTGATTCGCTCGCCCTGGACAAATTAATCTCAGCAATCAGTGGGGAGCTCCATACAAACACCTCCCCAGCACTTGTTCCAGATCCATTCACGACGATGGCTGCCAGGCAGCCAACACCACGTTTCTCAGAGGGAGCCCATACCAGACGCCTGGATGGATTGCAGCAGAACATGCCCTTTATCAACGGTCATTCAGACATCCATCCAGCAAGATGACCACCCCGCCTGGGATGCAGTGGCAACCCTAGTCAGTGCCAGCTCACTGCAGAAGAGGATGGGGCAGCAGTGCCGAATAAAGATGAATGAGCTTCTTCGCGTGGCCAGGGTAAATCTGCCACCTCCTGCCTCTCGCTGCACTCACTCACACCTCCAAGGTGATTTCTTACCCAGCCACCTCGCGGGTTACTAACACCTGTCACAAGACGGTCTTCACCCCCCCCCCCCCTTCCCCTCCACCCAAGTGGATTGGAACTTCCATGCAGCTTATCCCCTTTGTCCCCACAGTGCTGCCCGAGTGTGGGATTCAACTCACACCGCAATCATCCTCACCCCAATGAGAGGATCTTCATGCCTCCTGATGTGGAGATTCCTGAGCCCCCCCATGTTGCCCTTGCAGTCTGGCCTCTCATGGAACCCCACCCAAGAACCTCTCAGTCACGGGCAGGCCCAACGCCCCACATGGAGTTTGGACATTGCCCTACTAGCTGACAAGGCCTTCAATGGAAAGATATTGTGGGCCATAGCAGAGTACACGGAGAACAATCAGAACGGGGAGGTCTCACCCTCCACGTTCTGGGAAGCGCTAAAGGCCATATTAAGAGGGGAAATCATCGCTTTCAAAGCGTGATGAGATAGGGAGGAAAGGGCAGCTAGGCAGCAGCTGGTCGACTCCATACTGGAGGTAGACAGTAAATACTCCCGAGGCCCCGACCGTAGAGCTCCTGGCGGACAGTAAAGAGCTACAAAGGAACTTTGATCTGCTCTCCACCAGGAAAGCAGTGCACCAACTCCGCCAGGCATGTGGGACCCTATACGAACACGGAGACAAAGCCAGCCACCTGTTGGCACACCAGCTGAGAAAGCAGCACCCACCAGAGAAATTGCACAAATCAAGGATACCAGAGGCACATTAGAAACAGAACCAGAAAAGATCAACAAAACCTTCAAGGCCTTCGACCAAGGGCTGTACACCTCAGAGCCCCCAATGGGGGAGTCCGGGATGAAACGGTTCCTTGATGGACTCGACATTCCAGTCGTGGGGGAGGGCAGAAAACGGGGCCTGGAAGCACCACTAGCACTGGGAGATATCATGGACAGCATTAGCTCCATGCAGGCGGGGAAGGCGCCGGGACCAGACGGGTTCCCGGCGGACTTCTACAAAACATTTGCGACAGCACTGGCCCCGCACCTGCGGGAGATGTTCACACACTCGTTAGCTAGGGGCACACTGCCACCCACACTAGCACAGGCCTCAATCTCGCTGATACCTAAGAAAGACAAAGACTCAACGGAATGTTGGTCATACAGACCCATCTCACTGCTGAACGCAGTTGCCAAAATACTGGCCAAAATCCTAGCCAAAAGGCTAGAAGACTGTGTACCAGAGGTGGTCGCAGAGGACCAGACGGGCTTTGTCAAAGGTAGACAGCTTACCTCGAACATCAGCCGCCTGCTGAACGTGAAAATGACCCCATCCGGGGAGAGAACACCAGAGGTGATCGTCTCCCTAGACGCAGAAAAGGCCTTCGACTGAGTTGAATGGAAATACCTCATAGAGGTACTGGAGCGGTTCGGGCTTGAAACAGGGTTGACCTCCTGGGTAAAGCTCCTATACAACGCTCCCATGGCGAGCGTACGGACCAACAACACCAACTCCCAACACTTCCAGCTGCACAGGGGCACCAGACAGGGATGCCCACTGTCCCCGCTGCTGTTCGCTCTAGTGATCGAGCGGCAAAAAGCTGGAGGGGGATCTGAAGGGGCGGCAGAGAGCACAGAGTCTCACTCTATGCAGATGACCTGCTCCTCTACATTTCAGACCCACAAAGCAGCATGGACGGAATCATCGCGCTCTTGAAAGAGTTTGGTGCCTTCTCGTGCTACAAACTCAACATGAGGAAGAGCGAGATCTTCCCAGTGCACCCACAAGTAGGGAGTGCAGCACTAACGGGACTGCCGTTGAAACAAGCCCGACACAAATTCCGCTACCTGGGGATCCAAATAGCCCATGACTGGAACGGGATCCACAAATGGAACCTCACCAGTCTGACAGAGGAAATAAAAAAGAACCTGCAAAGATGGAACACACTCCCACTCTCCCTCGCGGGGAGAGTCCAGGCGATCAAAATGAACGTACTGCCCAGGTACCTCTTCCTACTTAGATCCATTCCGATCTACATCCCCAAGGCCTTTTTCAAAGCACTGGACAAACTAATCATGGCGTTCGTATCGGGGGTGGAGGGTGGGGGGGGAAAGAATGCTAGGATCCCAAAGAAGGTCTTACAAAAACAAAATCCCGGGGTAGGGGGGGGGGGGGGGGGGGGGGGGGGGGGCTAGCCCTCCCAAACCTACAATTCTACCACTGGGCGGCGACGGCCGAGCGAATAAGGGGATGGATCAAGGAGCCAGAAGCCGAGTGGGTACGCGTGGAAGATCCCTCCTGCATGGGGACCTCCCTCCGGGCCCTCGCCACGGCAGCACTCCCATCCCCACCCAAAAAGCACTCCAGCAGCCCAGTGATGATAGCCACCCTCCAATCCTGGAACCAACTATGGCAGCAATTTGGCCTGACCAAAATGTTGGACAAAGCTCCCATCTGCAACAACCATAGGTTCACATCTGCACTGACTGACGCCACCTTCAAAAGGTGGAGACAGGACAGAGGGACACTGACAGTCAGAGACCTATACACAGACGGCAGGATCGCAACACTGGACGAACTGACAGAGAAATTCCAGCTAGCCAGGGGGAACGAGCTAAGGTATCTACAACGCAATATCTTCCTACAAAAGGAGACAAGGACGTACCCACAACCGCCACGACAGACATTACTGGAAGAATTACTGGACGCAAGCATACTAGATAACGGGAACTGTAGCGACATGTATGACCGACTGGTAGAGAGGGCCGACACCGTACTGGACGCAACAAGAAAGAAATGGTAGGAGGACCTGGGGATTGTAATAGGGTGGGGACTCTGGAGCGAAGAACTGAACAGGGTCAACACCACCTCCACGTGCGCAAGGCTCAGCCTGACGCAGCAAAAAGTGGTACATAGAGCCCACTTAACAAGAACCTGTATGAGTAGGTTCTTCCCGGAGGTGGAGGATAAATATGAACGGTGCCAAGGAGGCCTGGCCAACCCCACCCACATGTTCTGGTCTTGCCCCAGACCTGCAGGGTACTGGACAGCCTACTTCGAGGCAATGTCCAAAGTGATGGGGATGAGGGTGAAGATAAAATGGCGGTCTTCGGAGTTTCAGACCAGCCTGATCTATTCCTGGGGAGGAGGGCGGACGCCCTTGCCTTTGCCTCCCTGATTGCCCGCCGTAGAATCCTGTTCTGCTGGTGGTCAGCAGCACCACCCAAAGCTGCAGACTGGCTGTCCGACCTCTCGGAATCTCTCCAAATGGAGAAAATCAAATTCGCCATCCGAGGGTCAGACGTCGGCTTCCACAGAGCGTGGGAGCCATTCACCTAATTGTTCCGGGACCTGTTTGTGGCCAACGAACAAGCAGAAGAATAGCCATGTAGCCAAGAATCAGGGGAAAGTAGCCAAAGCATGAGAGGGAGAGATAGACCCGGGGGACAGCTAAACCTAAGAGGAAAGAAAGACGAACCACAGGACGGGGGAGAGGGAAGGGACAGGGAACAAGAGAGGAGAACCAGGGAGATGGGGGAGAGGCAGGGAAATGACAGCCGTAAGGAGGGCACGGGATACGATAACAAACTTGGCATCTCCAGGAACAGAGAACAAGGAGAATACAGGTGAAAGACGGGAGGAACGGCTGAAGCGGAGGTGAGCGCGAGACGACAACAGCAGCGAGATCCGTCCAGGAGAAACAAGTGACAACACCAACACCAAACCCAGTCGAGTATTGCCCACTGTAATTGTTTCTCCGGCACCCAAATGTATATTTACCTCCCCAGTCTCCACCACCCCCCTCCCTCCCCCCACAAACAGTTGCCTACTTATGTGTTGTAAATAATTTTGCCAGTTGTACCGAGTTGCTTCTGTTGAGCTGGTGCACAATACCCTACCAGTTATTCTATTTTATTTTATTTTTTATTATTACTTTATTTTTGGTATGTTTGGGTGTGCCCTTCTCTTCTTTATATATATATATATATATTTCTTATTCTGTGTACATAACGGTAAATATACTTTGTTCAAAAACCCAATTAAAACATTTATTAAAAAAAGAACCTCTCAGTCCCTCCCAGAGCCAAACCTCTGCATGTACATCCTGCCACCCACTTTCCAGCTTCCACTATGGAAGGGCACTCCCTCAGCAGCAATTTGGACACAAGCCCAGCAAAGAGGACACTGCCTGCATGCTAACCTCAAACCCCTTTAAAGCAAGGGTCGCCCCAACATGAAGGGTGGGTAAAGCCGACAAGTGACCCTTGCCCCCAGGTTTGCGATACTGAAACCCACCCCCAGCCCGTTTTGAGCTTATCTGTGACCCCTGTGTCCTCACCGGTGCCCCCTGAGCTTCCAACATGATGGCTGCCTGCGTGCTCAACTCTGAAAAGCCCTCAGATGTGGGGTCGCCAAGTTCCCTTTTATGTAAAGCTTTTGTAAATGGCTCCAGCATGATGTCAGGGTGGCACCCGATGAATATTCAGAGATTGGGAAAATCCCAGAGTGCATGCTCACTAATGACATGCTAATGTGTTAAAATGAGGTTCTCAGACTCCTGGTGTGATTCGTGTTGGTCCGCCAGCGAGGGGGGTTGAAAAACAGAAATTGCGATCTAGCCGGAGAGATTCGCGTTTTCCGATTCTTACGGGATTTTGTGCCCACATCGCTGAACTCATGCACGGCAAGCGTGAGCTCAAAATCCCCCCATGCTGTTTGAGTATGGTCAACATAGACATGATCACAGCCCAAGCTGTGCTGAGGTTGTGCAGTGTTCTGGGTTCATTTGGTGTCTCATTGATGAGATTTTGAGACTTGCATGTTTAAACATGAACCATTTTTCGGTAATCCTTAACTCTGTTCCTGCCATGCATGGTGCTGCCTCCATGCAGTTTCTTTCTATACTGTTCTTGGAGTCTATTAACAGGTGAATCTATGCATCGGACCGTGGGTGGTGCTATTCTCCAGTCACTCGCAGGTTGTTTTGATGCTCAAGCAGCAACGGTACAAACATAATGTAATCTTAAGGATAGAGGCAGAGATGTCTCCAAATAGTTGGTGAGCAATCTGGCAGCAGACTCCACAAACTAAACAAAATCAAGTATTTATTTAGGTGTACAGCAGAGGTCTTAGTTGACCACCAAATCATCAGTTGCCGTAAAAAAAAAAGTCCAAATAAACATTTCATGTCATCAGTGGGCACAGACAAATGCTAATGTAACTAAGTATAATAAGTCAATGATTTATGGAGCGTTAATGCAGAACGTCCGGTTCTAATGCACCAATATTTAACTGTTAAAATACTGCAAAACTGTTTTTCACCTCCAAATGAAATTGTCCCTTATGCTTGCTGCAGATACACAACACATGCTTTGCAATGGATAACAAACTCATGCATACACACTGTCCATCTCTAAACAAGTAAGCAGATAAAACTTTGCATTATGAACAAACCTACTGACAATTGCTCTGCATAATAACATCCATTTTTGAGTGGCATCTGCCAATATTGCAAAGCTTCAGGCAATTACATGCTGTTGCAAAGAGTCTTTTAAGCTAAATACATTACTGTTACAACAATTGTAAATGAACATCATACTATAGCTGGCACTCTGCTTCAATTAGCACTGCCTCCAGTAAAATCCAATCAATATGACAGCCCAGCAGTGCACCAATATTGTTCCAGTTACATTGCAATTAAGTGCAATACTCTCATTAATATCAACTGGCACAAGCGAGAAGACAAAGAGAGAAAAAGAAGCAAAAGTGGGAAGGTGCCAATGTACAGATCCCAGGGCATTATTCAAAGAGGAGCAGAGTTATTTTGGTGCCCTGTCCAACATTTAACCTCCAACTTACACCACCAAAATCAGTAACATCATTAACTGCATTTTTAGTTGTGGGGCCTTATGTACCAATGAGCTACCTATGTAGCAACAGTGACTACATTTCTAAAGTAATTCATAGCCTGCGAATCACTTTGAATCCCTAAGGATTTGAAAGGCACTCCTGAAATTCATAGTTTTTTTGTAAGATCTCCCAAAGTGTTGATACTTGTGAGGAAAAATGGGGGCACTTTTCCCAGTGTCCTGGCCAATATTTATCCTTCAATCAACGTCACCTTGTTTGCTTAAAGATTGTGATTTTAAAAAATGTATTAATGGGTCATTTGAACCAATTAGGATGCTTCCCTTATGGGTGTTTTCTCGGCTTTTGTCCTACAAATGATTGGCAGACACAATAGGTACATAATTTTTGTAAAATAAAAAATGAATGTGGAAGGTGTCTGACCACCAAGATCTCTCAAGATTAACAATTTAAAAATAATTAAAATCAGCTGTAAAAGGTTTTTTATTGTTCTTTGATGATTCTATGCGTCATATATTATTATTATTATTATTATTATTAGTGATGATGACATGGAAGAATGACTCTGAAAAGTTATTAGACTCAAGGATACCGCCTGAATTATCGGAAACTTAGTTAAAGCTGGAGTGCCAGCACTGTCAGGTTAAAAAATCTTCCAAGTCAGCAATCATCATTTGAAATTAAATGAAATGAATGAAAAAAATGAAATGAAAATCGCTTATTGTCACAAGTAGGCTTCAATGAAGTTACTGTGAAAAGCCCCTAGTCGCCACATTCCAGCGCCTGTTCGGGGAGGCTGGTACGGGAATTGAACCGTGCTGCTGGCCTGCCTTGGTCTGCTTTAAAAGCCAGCTATTTAGCCCAGTGTGCTAAACCAGCCCGTCATTTTCGTAGCAGAACTCACTACTTATTAGAAACTGAAGTCAACAGGAGTTCACTCAAAGCATAATTTCCTGCAACACTTGAATTTTCAATTGGAGTACCTCAATCGTTAGGTTTCCTCAAGATCATTTTTTTTTTTGCCTGTTCACACTCGTGAAATGATTGAGAATGATGGCATAGAGTTAAGGAAATTAGTAAAAGATTCAAAGGTGATATGAGGAGAAACCTTTTTTTACGTAGCGAGTGGTTGAGGTTTTGAAACACTGCCTGTGGTTCAAAGCATTCAAAAGGGAATTAGAACTGTTATCTGAAAAGGAAGAATGTGCAGGGTTACAGGAAGAAGGTGGGTGAATGGCAACAGGTGAGCTTTGCATTGGGAGACTCGGTGCAGAGACGATGGGCCAAGCACCCCCCCCCCCCCCCGCCCCCCGCAGCCTCCCCCCCACCTGAGCCGCCTGTGCCGTAACAATTCTGTGGAATATGGCAATATACTTACAACTTCGAATAACAGGTAAAGATAATTTGACCTGGTCAGGATAACTTTTAGAATGGATATCATTTCCATTGTTTTCCTGAAAAAGTGAAAAAGAAGATATTGAGAAAAACCTTCACATGAGCTGAAGCTAGCTTCATCTACTCACTAGCTCTCATAAACAAACAAGCCCTGGTCTCAGCTGAATCTGCTTATAATTATAAAACAGCGAGATGAGGTCCATAAAATTACACTATAGGCCAACGGCATATGAATGGATAATGCATTTTTCTGAAATTCCTCTCTCCACTATTTTAAATGTTTGAATAACTCCCGTTGAATATTAGCCATTTCCAGACAAACTTGGGATACCATTATCTCTCAATTCAATTTTAAAACAATTGAGAACGACTTGACAAACTCTCACTAATTTTCTATAACAATGTTATCCTGTGCTTAATACTATAATATTCAAAGAAGTAGAGAAATACATCACCAGGATCACGCAAAATATCAGGCAGCAAGACATTTACAGCAGTGGAGGCTGCAATGTGTGCTCAGATACACAGAATGGCAGCAAACCTGTTTTTGTGTGTGTGTTAACAAAATATATTGTTCGATAAGATTTTTCTTCTGGACCACAGAAGGACATCTATCTGCATGCATTACATAGTAATCTACAAAACCACAACACCCTGCCCCCCCCCCCTCCCCCTCAGTTCCTACCCACACACCCCTCATTCACCCTCAATCCACAAATGAAGTCCCGTAACAGCCTCCCCATAACAGCCTCCCCGAACAGGCGCCGGAATGTGGCGACTAGGGGCTTTTCACAGTAACTTCATTTGAAGCCTACTTGTGACAAAAAGCAATTTTCATTTCATTTCATTTTCAAGTCCCAATGTTCCAAGACATCATTCACAAATTTCCAAAGGTTATTCGATGTCATTAAGATTACATGGCGTGGAGATGCCGGCGTTGGACTGGGGTGAGCACAGTAAGAAGTCTTACAACACCAGGTTAAAGTCCAACAGGTTTGTTTCAAACACTAGCTTTCGGAGCACTGCTCCTTCCTCAGGTGAATGAAGAGATATGTACCAGAAACATATATATAGACAAATTCAAAGATGCAAGACAATGCTTAGAATGCAAGCATTTGCAGTTAAATAAGTGTTCACAGATCCAGAGATAGGGGCAACCCCAGGTTAAAGAGGTGTGAATTGTCTCCAGCCAGGACAGTTGGTAGGATTTCACGAGCCCAGGCCAGATGGTGGGGGATGAATGTAATGCGACATGAATCCCAGGTCCCGATTGAGGCCGCAATCATGTGTGCGGAACTTGGCTAGAAGTTTCTGCTCGGCGATTCTGCATTGTCGCGCGTCCTGAAGGCCACCTTGGAGAACGCTTACCCGGAGATCAGAGACTGAATGCCCTTGACTGCTGAAGTGCTCCCCGACTGGAAGGGAACATTCCTGCCTGGTGATTGTCGCGCGATGTCCGTTCATTCATTGTCGCAGTGTCTGCATGGTCTCGCCAATGTACCACGCTTCGGGACATCCTTTCCTGCAGCATATAAGGTAGACAACATTGGCCGAGTCACACGGGTATGTACCGCATACCTGGTGGGTGGTGTTCTCACGTGTAATGGGTGGTATCCATGTCGATGATCTGGCACGTCTTGCAGAGATTGCCATGGCAGGGTTGTGTGGTGCCGTGGTCGCTGTTTTGAAGTCTGGGTAGTTTGCAGCAAACAATGGTTTGTTTGAGGTTGCGCGGTTGTTTGAAGGTTTGAAGATTAAGATTACAGGTGGAGGGAGAGTGGGTTGGTTGAGCTCCTGGGACCAGAGTCCTGAGCTAGAAGCAACATATTTGCCCCATTGAAGCAGTAAGTGATCTTCAGAAGTTGAGAATAAGACATTTTTATCAACAAAAGTGGATGATGTTCTACTTTCACGCATTCAAGCGTCTTGAATTCAGGGTACATCATGTTGTTAAAATGGGAGGGGGGGGGGGGGGAAGTGTCCCATAGCCTGGCGCGGACAAGTAAAAGCACAAAACACAACACAAAAATTTCACTTAAAAATATTTCACGTTTCAAGATAAATGGTTGTTCTCGAAAGCACTTCCTTGCAATATCAGGTCTAAATGAATTAGGAGTAATTTCATAATGCTCATGGAAATTTGTTATGAAGGCACTTCATGAAATGAATTGTTGCACTCCACAATAGCTAAAGAGGCAGGAATTAAAAAAGCATAAAAATGAAAAACTTCTTCTTTCAATTACTCTTCCATGAACAATGAGCAGCATTTGCACTGCATCTTTGTCACACTGGAACCTTCTAAGGTGCTTCACAGGTGCACTTTCAGACAACAATTCACACCAAGTCACGGACAGATATTAGCACAGGTGACCAGAACCTAGTCAAAGATGTAGGTTTTAAGGAGTATTTCACTGGAGGAGAGCGAAGCATTGAATCGGGCTCAGGAAGAGCATTTAGGAGCTTAGGGCTGAGGCATCTGAAGGCATGGCCGCCAATGGCAGGGCAATGGAAAACAACCAAAGGACAAAGAGGCCAAAATTCTAGAAGCACAGAGTTTCCAGAGAGTTGAAAGGAGGAGGTTGTAGATAAAGAGGGGTGATTCCATGGAGGGTTTTGAATACTAGAATGACAATTTTAAGTTTGAGGCATTACCAAACAATAGGCCAATATAGGTCAGGGAGCAGAGGGGTGGATGGATGAATAGGACTTGGTGCAAGGAAGCATGCTGGCAGCAGAGGTTTGGTTGAGCTGAGTTTTCCAGATGCTGGAAGTTGGGAGATCTTCTGGGGAGCACCAGAATATTAACGTCTAAAGGTAACAGAAGTATGGATGAGGGTTTCAGCAGTAGATGGGCTAAGGGAAAAGCTATATAATGGAGGTGGAAGCATGCAGCTTTGGTAATAGGAGATGATATGGGATTGGAAGCTAAACTCGGGTTCAAATAGGATACAGAGATTGCAAACTGTCTGATTCAGCCCCTAACAAGACCCTGAAACAGAATTTGTGGACTATGTACATTATGGTACACCATATGCACCCAGGCATTCTTTTATCTTAGCAGTATGATATGAATAAGGATTAATTCATCATTTCCTGTTGTAGTTGTGGTCTCTGGTGCCATAAAACTGCAAACTAGGTAAATTAATGTGCCAAAAAAACATTATTACATAACAATAAAAAATATTTTTCTTCTCCTCCTTTTTCACATTTTCTCCCAAATTTATACCCAACAATAAACAATAATCAGTAACGAATGCAATGTCAATCCTCATATCAATAACAATGATCCCATCCTCCCACCAAATCCCAAACATTAGCCCGCATGTTAACATAAACAAATGACAAAAAAGAATCAGGAATCATCCATAGTCACCATTAACACATACAGTCGCCCTCCCCCCAACCCTGCCAACAACCCCCCCCTAATGTTCAATGTAATCCAGTTCTCGAAAGTGCATAATGAATAACGCCCATGAATTGTAGAATCCCTCCATCCTTCCCCTCAGTTCAAATTTGACCCTTCAAGCTTCATGAATTCTAGCAGGTTCCCCCGCCACGCCAGGGCACAGGGTGGAGAGGTTGACCTCCACCCTAACAGGATCCACCTTTGGGCAATCAACGAGGAGAAGGCTGCAACATCTGCATCAGTGCATTGCGGTCACTGCACCCAGAAAGTGTACCTGAGCAAGACACCCTAGGTGTTCAAGTGAAGGCAAGCATCCAGCAGAGGGCAGTAGAGCGGAGCTGCTGATTGGCTGTTGCAGGGAAAATTTGCATCAGTGCATTGAGGTCACTGCATCCAGAAAGTGTACCTGAGCAAGACACCCTCAGTGTTCAAGTGAAGGCAAGCATCCAGCAGAGGGCAATAGAGCGGAGCTTCTGACTGGCTGTTGCGGGGAAAATTTGAATCAGTGCATTGCGGTCACTGCATCCAGAAAGTGTACCTGAGCAAGACACCCGAGGTGTTCAAGTGAAGGCAAGCATCCAGCAGAGGGCAGTAGAGCGGAACTGCTGATTGGCTGTTGCAGGGGAAATGTGCATCAGTGCATTGCGGTCACCGTACCTTGAAGGTGGTATGTGGAGGAGCTGTTGTCAAGTGACAGTTAAATCCGAAACACTTCTTCAGTGTTTCCCTCCCTACCTCCTCCTCTAACCAAAACAAAAGACAATCACTGTAAGGATCCCAGCCGAGTAAAGATCAAGAGGGAGATTCGAAGGCAGGTAGAAGTAGAAAGAAGTTGAACCGTGACGTCACAGCCTGCAGGTAAGTGATTGGCTGGTGACTGGTAAGTAGTGTTGTCGTGCAGGGCGCAGTGGTTGCTGAGTGAGTGCTTGCTGAGAAGGGGAGTAAAAAAAATTTCAACTTACTGTTGGGAGTTTGCAGCTGAATCCGGTCGGAGTGAGGACAGAGTGACTGCTGAGTAAGTAGTAAAGATTTAAATTGTTTACGCATGCCCATAACAGCTGATTGCTGTTCTCGTGTGGGGCACAGTGGTTGCTGGTTAAGTGCTTTATTTTTACCTGTTTTTAAGTTGGCCAGTTTCTAAACCCCAGACACTATACTTGTAGTATCCCCCACCCTTCAACCTCCTTTAACCTAAGGGGTAGAGTGAATAACAGGTAAGCTCTTTCTTTCGTTCTTTTTCTTTTTTTATCTAGAGGGGAAGGTAGTGCAATGTTCCTCCTGCAGAATGTTTGAGGTGAGGGATGCCGTCAGTGTCCCTTCTGATTTCACCTGTGGGAAATGCACCCATCTCCAGCTCCTCAGAAACTGCGTTAGGGAACTGGAGCTGGATGAACTTCAGATCATTCGGGAGGCAGAGGTGGTCATAGATAGTAGCTTCAGGGATGTAGTTACTCCGAAGAATCAAGGTAGATGGGTGACAGTGAGAGGGGCTGGGAGGAAGCAGCCAGTGCAGGGATCCTCTGTGGTCGTTCCCCTCAGTAACAAGTATACCGCTTTGGATACTGTTGAGGGAGACGACCTACCAGCACTGAGTCCGTCGCTGTTGCAGGGGAAATGTGCATCAGCGCATTGCGGTCACCGTACCTTGAAGGTGGTTTGTGGAGGAGGATAGGATTTATGACCATTTGGTGTCTTTCTGGGGCTGGTTTAGCACACTGGGCTAAAATAGTTGGCTTTGAAAGCAGATCAAGGCAGGCCAGCAGCACGGTTCAATTCCCGTGCCAGCCCCCTCCAGCACTGAGTCCGTCGCTGTGGCTCAGAAGGGAAGGAGGGAGGGAAGGAGAGCAATAGTTATTGGGGACTCGATAGTTAGAGGGACAGATAGACGGTTCTGTGGCAGCGAAAGAGACTCACGGATGGTATGTTGCCTCCCGGGTGCCAGGGTCCGTGACATCTCGGACCGCGTTTTCAGAATCCTTAAAGGGGAGGGGGAACAGTCACAAGTCGTGGTACACATTGGTACCAACGACATAGGTAAGATAAGGGACGGGGATTTAAAACAGGAATTTAGGGAGCTAGGGTGGAAGCTGAGAGCCAGGACAAACCATGTTGTCATCTCTGGTTTGTTGCTGGTGCCACATGTTAGTGAGGTGAGGAACAGGGAGAGAGTGCAGATAAATACATGGCTGCAGGGATGGTGTAGGGGGGAGGGTTTCAGGTACGTGGATAATTGGAGCACATTCTGGGGAAGGTGGGACCTGCACAGACAGGACGGTTTGCACCTGAACCAGAGGGGCACCAATATCCTGGGAGGGAAATTTGCTACGGCTTTTCGGGGGGGGTTTAAACTAATTTGTCAGAGGGCTGGGAAAACGAGCTGTGTTCCAGAAGCCAGTCAAGAGTAGTGAGGTACTGAGGAGGGAATCAAGGTTGCAGGAGTGTACCGGCAGACAAAAAGGTGGATTGAAGTCTGTCTATTTCAATGCAAGGAGCATCCGGAATAAGGTAGGTGAACTTGGAGCGTGGATTGGTACTTGGGACTACGATGTTGTGGCCATTACAGAGACATGGTTAGAACAGGGACAGGAATGGTTGTTGGAGGTTCCGGGGTATAGATGTTTCAGTAAGAATAGGGAAGGTGGTAAAAGAGGTGGAGGAGTAGCATTGTTAATCAAGGATAGTTTAACGGCTGCAGAAAGGCAGTTTGAAGGGGATCTGCCTTCTGAGGTAATATGGACTGAAGTTAGAAATAGGAAAGGAGCGGTCACATTGTTAGGAGTTTTCTATAGGCCCCCAAATAGTAATAGAGATGTGGAGGAAGAAATTGCAAAACAGATTATGCATAGGTGTGGAGGTCTCAGGGTAGTTGTCATGGGTGACTTTAACTTTCCAAATATTGATTGGAACCTCTATAGGTCGAACAGTTCGGTTGGGGCAGTTTTTGTACAGTGTGTGCAGGAGGGTTTCCTGACACAATATGTGGATAGGTCGACAAGAGGGGGGGCCACATTGGATTTGGTACTGGGTAATGAACCAGGCCAAGTGTTAGGTTTGTTTGTGGGGGAGCACTTTGGAGATAGTGACCACAATTTGGTGTCTTTCACTATTGCAATGGAGAGGGATAGGACCATACAGCAGGGCAAGGTTTATAATTGGGGGAGGGGTAATTATGATGCGATTAGGCAAGAATTAGGGAGCATAAGATGGGAACAGAAACTGTCAGGGAAAGGCACAAATGAAAAGTGGAGCTTGTTCAAGGAACAAATACTGCGTGTCCTTGATAGGCATGTCCCTGTCAGGCAGGGAGGAAAGGGCCGTGTGAGGGAACCATGGTTCACAAAAGAGGTTGAATGTCTTGTCAAGAGGAAAAAGGAAGAGTATGTAAGGATGAGAAAACAAGGTTCAGTAGGGTCGCTTGAGGGTTACAGGGTAGCAAGGAATGAGCTGAAAAAAGGGCTTAGGAGAGCTAGGAGGGGGCATGAGAAGTCCTTGGCGGGTCGGATCAAGGAAAATCCTAAGGCTTTTTACTCTTATGTGAGAAATAAAAGAATGACCAGGGTGAGGGTAGGGCCTGTCAAGGACAGTAGTGGGAACTTGTGCATGGAGTCAGAAGAAATAGGAGAGGCGTTGAATGAATACTTTTCTTCAGTGTTCACAAAGGAGAGGGGCCATGTTTTTGAGGATGAGAGTGTGATTCACGTGGGTAGGCTGGAGGAAGTAGATGTTCTGAGGAAGGATGTATTAGCAATTTTGAAAAACCTGAGGGTCGACAAGTCCCCTGGGCCAGATGGGATATACCCAAGGATTCTTTGGGAGGCAAGGGATGAGATTACAGAGCCTTTGGCTTTGATCTTTGGGTCCTCGCTGTCCACGGGGATAGTGCCAGAGGACTGGAGAGTGGCGAATGTTGTTCCTCTGTTCAAGAAAGGGAATAGGAATGACCCTGGTAATTATAGGCCAGTTAGTCTTACTTCGGTGGTCGGGACGATAATGGAAAAGGTCCTGAAGGATAGGATTTATGACCATTTGGTGTCTTTCTGGGGCTGGTTTAGCTCACTGGGCTAAATCGCTGGCTTTGAAAGCAGATCAAGGCAGGCCAGCAGCACGGTTCAATTCCCGTACCAGCCTCCCCGAACAGGCGCCAGAATGTGGCGACTAGGGGCTTTTCACAGTAACTTCATTTGAAGCCTACTTGTGACAATAAGCGATTTTCATTTTCATTTTTCATTTCATTTCATTTGGAAAGATGCAGCTTAATCCGGGATAGTCAACACGGATTCGTGAAGGGTAGGTCTTGCCTCACAAATTTGATTGAATTCTTTGAGGAGGTAACTAAGTGTGTAGATGATGTCGTATACATGGATTTTAGTAAGGCGTTTGATAAGATTACCCATGGTCGGCTCATGAAGAAAGTAAGGAGGTGTGGGATAGAGGGAAATTTGGCCAATTGGATAAGTAACTGGCTATCACATAGAAGACAGAGGGTGGTGGTGGATGGAACATTTTCAGACTGCAGACCAGTTACCAGTGGTGTACCACAGGGATCAGTGCTGGGTCCCCTGCTATTTGTGATTTTTATCAATGACTTGGAGGAGGGGGCTGAAGGGTGGGTCAATAAATTTGCTGATGACACCAAGATTGGTGGAGTAGTGGATGAGGTGTAGGGCTGTTGTAGGCTGCAAAGAGACATTGATAGGATGCAGAGCTGGGCCGAAAAATGGCAGATGGAGTTTAACCCTGATAAGTGCGAGGTGATTCATTTTGGTAGAAAAAGTTTTAGTGCGGATTACAGGCAGGATTCTGAGAAATGTGGAGGAACAGAGAGATCTTGGGGTTCATGTCACAGATCTCTGAAGGTTGCCACTCAAGTGTATAGAGCAGTGAAGAAGGCTTATAGTGTGTTAACATTTATTAACAGGGGGCTTGAGTTTAAGAGCCGCGGGGTTATGCTGCAACTATACATGAATCTGGTGAGACCACATTTGGAGTATTGTGTGCAGTTCTGGTCACCTCATTATAGGAAGATTGTGGAAGCATTGAAAAGGTGTGGACGCATTGAAAAGGGTGCAAAGGAGATTTACCAGGATGCTGCCTGGTTTGCAGGATAGGTCTAATGAGGAAAGGTTGAGGGAGCTTGGGCTTTTCTCTTTGGAGTGGAGGAGGATGAGAGGTGACTTAATAGAAGTTTATAAGATAATGAGGGGGATAGATAGAGTGGACGTTCAGAGACTATTTCCTCGGGTGGATGTAGCTGTTACAAGGGGGTATAACTATAAGATTCAGGGAGGGAGATATAGGAGGGATGTCCGAGGTAGGTTCTTTACTCAGAGAGTGGTTAGGGTGTGGAATGGACTGCCTGCTGTGATAGTGGAGTCGGACACTTTAGGAACTTTCAAGCGGTTATTGAATAGGCACATGGAGCACACCAGAATGACAGGGAGTGGGATAGCTTGATCTTGGTTTCGGACCATGCTCGGCACAACATAAAGGGCTGAAGGGCCTGTTCTGTGCTGTACTGTTCTATGTTCTATCTGCCTCCGCACCCATTTCCAATACCCCGAATATGGCCTCCCGAGGGCCCGGGTCCAGTTTCACATGCACCACTTTAGAGATGACCCTAATAACCTCCTTCCAGTAATCCTCCAGCTTTGGACAGGACCAAAACATATGAACATGGTTCGTCCACCCCCCCCCCCCCCCCCCCCCCCCCCTCAACGTTCACATGCATCTTCTACCCACTCAAACAGCCGGCTCATCCTCGCCCTTGTAAGGTGTGCTCTATACACCACCTTCCGCTGTATCAGCCCTAACCTCGCACACGAGGTGGAGGCATTCACCCTCCGGAGCACCTCACACCAGAACCCCTCCTCCATACCCTCTCCCAACTCTTTCTCCCACTTTGCCTTGATCCCTTCCAGCGGCGCCTCCTCCTCTTCCAAAATAGCCCGGTAAACCGCCGATACTACCCCCTTCTCCAGTCCCCCTGTCATCAGCACCTTCTCCAGCAATGTGGAAGCTGGCTCTACTGGGAAGTCTGTATCTCCTTTCTGGCAAAGTCTCGAACCTGCATGTATCTAAATATTTTCCCCTGCTCCAGCCCATACTTCGCTCCCAGCTCCTTCAATCCTGCAAACCGACCCCCAAGAAACAAATCTTTTAGTGTCCTAATTCCTTTCTCCTCCCATCTCCAAAAATTTCCATCCCACTTCCCTGGCTCAAATATATGAATCGCCATTTCCCTTGACCCTGCCCCCAACCCAAAGTGCTGCCGAAACTGCCTCCAAATTCTCAACAATGCTATTACTACCGGACTCCCTGAGTATCATCCAGGGCCGTTGGGACACTAGAACCAAATTAATTAGATCCTTTGCGGACCACCTGGCGGATGTGTTCGCGGACATCTTCAACCTCTCCCTATTCCGTTCTGAGGTTCACACGTGCTTCAAGAAGACCCACCATTATACCGGTGCCAAAGAAGAAGCAGGCAACATGCCTCAACATCTACTGTCCCATAGCCTTGACATTGATCATTATGAGGTGCTTTGAGAGGTTGGTCATAAGACATATCAACTCCAGACTTCCAGAATGCCTTGATCCACTGCAGTTCGCATACTGCCACAACTGGTCCACAGCAGATGCCATCTCCCTGGACCTACACTCATCCCTGGACCATCTCGACATCAAGGACTCCTACATCAGACTCCTATTCTTTGACTACAGCTGCGCCTTCAACACCATAATCCCAGCCAAGCTCATATCAGACCTTGGACTTGGCTACTCTCTCTGCAACTGGATCCATGACTTCCTGACCCACAGACCACAATCAGTAAGCATAAACAACAACACCTCCTCCATGATAGTCCTCAATACGAGGGGCCCCGCAAGGCTGCGTACTTAGGCTCCTACTATATTCTCTTTACACACACGACTGTGTGGCAATGTTTGGCTCCAACTCCATCTACAAGTTTGCCGATGACACGACTGTAGTGGGTCAGATGTCAAGCAACGATGAGTCAGAGTACAGGAAGGAGATAGAGAACCTAGTGGAGTGGTGTAACAACAACAATTTCTCCCTCAATGTCAGCAAAACTAAAGAGCTGATCATTGACTTCAGGAAGCAAAGGATCGTGCACACCCCTGTCTGCACCAATGCAGAGGTGGAGATTGTTGGCAGCTTCAAATTCCTAGGTGTGCACATCACCAACAATTTGTCCTGGTCCACTCATGTCGACGCAACGACTTAGAAAGCACAATAGCGTCTATACTGCCTCAGGAAACTAAGGGAATTCGGCATGTCCACATTGACTCTTACCAATTTTTACAGATGCACCATAGAAAGCATCCTATCTGGCTGCATCACAGCCTGGCATGGTAACTGCTCGGCCCAAGATCGTACGAATCTACAAAGAGTCGTGAGCACAGCCCAGTCTATCACGCAAAACCGCCTCCCATCCATGGATCTGATCAGTTTACACATCTTCTCTACTAGGTAGTATTGCACTCCTTATGCTTTACCTAATGCCTGTGTCTATGCATTTACATTGTATATTTATGTATGTCCTATGTTTTTTCATGTATGAAATGATCTGTGTGGACTGTACGTACTTTCACTGTACCTCGGCACATGTGACAATAAAACAAATCCAAATCCAATCTAGATTAATTAGAATAATATTTAAAAATATATTAAGATTTGAAGGAATAATGATAGGAAAGCAGAAACACCTGGGACAGGTTGGGAAGAAATGATTTATGAACATGGAGCTATAGGAAATCCAGATATAAATACACAGTTATAAATTCATAGACATTTACAACACAGAGGGAAGTCTTTCAGACCATCATGTCCACACAAGTGAACAAAGACCTGACTACACTAATCTCATTTTCCAACGCTTGGTCCATAACCCTGGAAGTTATGGCAGTTCAAGTGAATATCTAAATACTTCTTAAATGTTACAAGAGTAACAACCTTTCAGGCAGTGAGTTCCAGACTCGAAGATGGTCTTCGAGACCATCCTCTCGGTGAAAAAGTTTCTCCTCAACTCCCCTCTTAGCCTTCTACCTCTCACCTTAAATCTATGCCCCCTAGTTAGGTGACCCCTCTACTAATGGAAAAGGTGCCTTCCTCTCCACCCTAGCTACGTCCCTCATAATCTGATACACCTCTATCAGGGTCTCCTCTCAGCCTTCGCTGCTCCAAGGAAAACATCCCCAGCCTATCCAATCTTTCCCCATCACTCAGACCCTTCAGCCCAGGCAGCATCCTCTGCAGTTCAGTCAGATCCCTCCTATAATGTGGTGACCTGAACTGCATGTAGCTCTCCACTTGTGGCTAGAGTACCCTGTGCAGTTCTGGCCGCCAGTTTTGCTGATTTTTTTTTTTAGTTGTGAAGTGCGATTTTATAAGAGTAAACTAGTGACTCGCCCAGGAATCAGGGAATAAAATTCAAAAGCAGAGTTCAGCTGCTGGAAAAAAGTTTACGAAAATGTCAGGGCATAATTGTGTGCTCAAGGAAAACAACATTATGCGGCATAGGATATGGCCCATCTTCTAACACAAGGCAGTCTGAAAAAATAGGAACTGGCCTTTACATCACTTCAGCAAGGCACTGTTAAATTATAAGATATCACAATCTAAAAATGCAAAGTCTAAAGGGTGACCACAGCTGGTCTGCTGCGTCCTGAGCGCAAGTTGAGAATGTGGCCTCTATCTTGGTTTCCAGGTTGCGTCATCTGCTGTAGAGCTGGCATACGAGGTGGTTGAGGAGTGTGAGAGAGGTGCGACGGCAGAGTCTCTCAGTGTAGTCTGTGTTGTAGGTCGACTTGAGTGGGTTTGTGATCTGTAGCCCTTTCGGGATCTTGTCTGCTTTCTTGCATCTTTGTAGAAACTTAATGTCAGTGTCTGTATGCGCAATCTTCCTGGAGATCCTCTCCACTTTGAGCCGGCAGTTTGCGGTGTCGATGGTCGCCATGATGTGGAGATGCCGGCGTTGGACTGGGGTGAGCACAGTAAGAAGTCTTACAACAGCAGGTTAAAGTCCAACAGGTTTGTTTCAATGTCACTAGCTTTCGGAGCGCTGCTCCTTCCTCAGGTGAATGAAGAGGTATGTTCCAGAAACATATATATAGACAGATTCAAAGATGCCAGACAATGCTTGGAATACGAGCATTAGCAGGTGATGAAATCTAACAGGTAAAGATAAAGTTGCCATAGTCCCAGATGACCATAGGCTGCTTTCCCCTTTGAGGGGGAGAGCTGACTGGTGGTGATTAAACCTGAGGATCACCACACTTCAGGCAAGGGGCATGGCCGAACAGGCAGTGTTATGGTATAAAAACTTGCCAAAGCTGTGATTTGGAGTGTCTTGTTGTATGGAACTGAAACGTGGACCTTAAGAAATGCTGAAATACAATGTCTGGAAAATTGCATTTTTGGATAAGTTTGGAGCGGGCCAGTTGAAGAGAACTTAAGGGCAATGAAGAAGCTCTCACGGTGGTGAAAGAGGAACGATCGTTACTGACTATTCTGAGGCATGAAAACGTGCTGAAGGGAGTGATTGATGCAAAATTAAGAAGAGCATAGACCAACAAAGCGAATGATGTGTGAGACAAACTGAAATTAAAAATGGGAACTCCTACAAGCAACTGAAAAGGAAGGCGCAAGATTGTGAGCAATGGAGAAACGAGCAGAGTACCTGCCCTTAAACCAATAACTAGTGATTTGCCGAAGTGTTAAAGCATTAGCAAGCAATACAGGATCCTTCATGTGAAAATAATTATGCGTTGTACAATATAAGTCCTCCTACTGCTATTTAGAAACAGAAAAATGATTAAAACATTCATAAAGCCTTCTTCATTCGTAATGTGTGGTCATGCAGTCATTTCAATTTCTAGGAGGCCAGAAAGATGAAACGAGCAATTAGGAAGAAAGCTGGAAAAACATAGCAACATTGATTATGCTCTCCTGTATTTCTACTGAGCAATGACATTTGCAAGAACGACAATGTAACAGTGTTTGATCACCTTGTCTGATTTTCCTCTCTACATTTGGTCCAGGTGGTGCTTTATGCCTTGGCATGAAAGAATAAAATCTGCCTCAAGGTTATGATTTTTTAAACTTCTGTTCAGCATGGTTCACTATTATAACAATGCTGCTTTATGTTTTGTCAAGTGTTGAGATGCAACAGTAGCATACAAATTAATAATAACATTTTGCAGCTAAAAATGTTAAAAATGAATGCTGATGTTTAGACTTTAAAACCATTTTTGCATTACAGTATACTTACCATAGCAACCAAGACTGCAGTGGAAGAGCTTGTTGGTATATGCACTGAGGGGCACTGCTCTCTCTCGGAGGTACTGAGACCGCCTGAAGAGACATTTTCACCGGACCTTTTATCGACAATAATATCACTTTAAGTTATCAAATACCGCTGGATGCAGAAACCAGTGAGAGTTTCTTGACCAGCATTGATACATACCTTCCTCTACATTAACAAAAAGTGCTGCCAACAGTACAAATATTTTCCACCCCCAAACAAAGCAATCAAGTGCAAGCACAGCTGTTTGTTTTTTCTGGTAAGTCATCCTTCAATAGAGAAATAACCTTGGCATTGTCCATTGCACAAGTAATAATAAATATACCATTACTTTGTTCCTTTTGTATACAGGAATATGAGGAAATACGTCAACTTGCGCTTCTACACTTTGAGTAACGCAATCGCTATGCCTCAGAAAAGATGCATACCTGCTCAGTTTCCAGTTGTGCATTTATACTTCGTAGATGTTCTATTAAGTACTGCGCCTCATCATCTGGGATTTCTGGGAAATAAAACAGGAATCACATTATTTTAATTTATGGAACAATTACACAATTGCACAAACAAGTAGTGTTCCTGAGCCTAATACAGGCACCACTTAATAAATATCAATAGAAATCTCAAATTCCTCACTGTGATTATCCATCAACATCCATCATTTGATGTACAAATATTAAGGAAAGGATATTAGCCATAATAATCTGCCAAATTATTAATGCCATGATAATCACCATAAATTAAAATCATCCTGCAGTCAAACTATGTTTACTTTAAATCCAAAACTCCATATTGCAATTTGGCAGCAAAACTAGTAAATCACCTAAGTGTTCTCGCACTTTTTATCACTTTTGAAAATGGGCAGGTTAGCTTACCTCTAAGCCACCTCCACCTCATCAATGGCCAGTAAATCTTCCATAATGATTGGCCCAACTCTTTAGACTTTGGGGCAAATAACACCTATCCCCCAGAATCTTTGGCCTTGCATCTTCTTTATGCCTTTGATTTTGCAACGGTTATCTTTGTTGGAGATTACGGTTTCCTAATGTTTTCATTTATGGATATTTGTAGAAAGGAATCATTTAGAATTTACTATTTGTGATTAATCCACGGCTTTGAGCTCTTAACATTTTTTTTTGGGTGGGGGGCGGTTTCACCTCTTTTTCTGACTGCACAATTTATTTTGTATCACTGAAAATTATTTTATTTTGTGTCTCTGCACCTTTTAACATTTTCCTATGTACATCCCAATGAACCAAGGAGTGGTGCTAGCAGCCTCATGGTTGGTATGTGGTAACTGATAGCATATCCACTGCAGTGGGTGTGGGTTCAGAGACTCACAGCCTCAATTCCATATCCCAGGTCTCTGTATGATTTAGCATTTAAGCATTCCTGAGTTTTATACCGCTGAGACTTGGAGGGCTCATTCAGCCCTTGGGCAGTGCTGCATTACCAGATATCCACTGGGTGATCATTTAGCTCAAGTAGTTTCAGTCAATGGAGGTTAGAACTAATCTTCTGGGGATGCTTTCTTTGTGGCAATCTAGTGTTTTCCTGCTGAAAAGTGCGGGAATATTTAATATACGCTCCCAGGTTTCAGTGATTTGTCCATAAACACTCTCTAAACCCGCAAATGGAAAAGAGGCCTAATGATCAAGATGCCGAAGAGCTACCAAGCATAAATTGGAAAGTTGTGGATACTGGTCCTATTGTTTTGAACAAAGCTTCTTTAAAGTGGTTATGTATTAAACTGTCAGGAATGGCCCTGGGTGCCATTTATCTCTTGGCTCTCAACGCAACCCCTGGATTCCCCCCAATGCCCCAACTCACCTGTTGGGGGGGTCCTTGAGCCCCCTGCACCTCACCCCATACGGGCAGGGCACCCCAGGCCCGATCTCCAGTGTGGGCAAAATGCCAGTTTGGCACCTTGGCACTGCCAACTTTGCAAGGCCATCTGGGAACCATGGCAGTGCCAGGCTGGCACCTGGGTGGCACTGCCAGGCTGTCCAGGTGGCACTGTCAGGATGCCAGGCTGGCAGTGCCAAGGTGTTCAGGTGGCATCAACAGTGCCAGGGTGCCAGCTGGCCCAGATACCAGCCACCCAAGGGCCTTTTAAACTCACTTAACTCTGCAAGTCTGGGTCCCGTCTATTGTCGGCGGGATACAGATCACGACATCCGCAAGATCTCGTTAGATCTCGTGAGACCGTACCACCATCGGTAATCTCGGAAGAGGCCACTCCCAGGATTGGTTGCATCCCTTCCCGATTCCGGCAGGTCATGGCCGGTAAATCGTGCCCATAGAATTAACCAAATTTGATCCAACCTGTGACGAATGCCATACTGCCCAAACCCCTCTCAGTCATATGTCCAGGTCATGTCCTAAATTGGCTATGTTTTGGGAAACCTTTTTACACCACACTCACATATTTTTCATAGCAACATTCAACCTTCTCCTATTACACCGCTCTTTTGAGTGGAACAAATGGCACCCCTCTTACAAAAATCAGCCTTTTCTACATTATTGGGTGGACACATTATTTTATTAAATTGGAAGCAGTCTCCTCCGCCCTCTTTTACTAATTGGATACGTGATCTTATGCTGAATCCTAAACTTGAGAATAAAATGTACTATAGAAGAAGCTCCACTGATGGATTTGATTTAGCTTGGCAACCTGAGGAACTACAGCTCTCTGCTTCCATTTCACTGACACTAAGTAGGTTGTATATATTACAGCAAGTAACACTATATCTGTCGTATGATTGGATATTACATAAGATTCGAACTTATGGAATCCAGAGTAATATATTCACAGTTGAGGATTGGTTAGTGGACAGAAAACAGATGTTAGAAATAAATGGAACATGTTAGGGTTGGTAGGCTGTAACCAGTAGAGTACCGCAGTGTTTGGGTCTCAGCTCTTTAAAATCTATGTTACTGACTTAAATGAGGGAATCCAGGGTAATTGTATTCAAGTATGCTGATGATACAAATTTAGGTGGGAAAGGTAATGGAAAGCAAGGTTGAGTGAGTGAATAAGAGCATGGCATATGGAATACAATGTGGCAAAGTGTAAAGTTACCCACATTGGTCTGAAAAATGAAAAAGCAGAATATTTTTGGAATGGTGAGAGACTGGGGGCCCTTGACTATCATCTCAGAAAGTTAACATGTAGATACAGAAAGCAAAGAGGAAGGCAAAAGATATTAGCATTTTTAAAAGATATATTAAACAGTAAAGTGGTCTGGGGGCAGCACGTTAGCGCAGTGGATAGCACTGCTGCCTCACGGCGTCGAGGTCCCAGGTTCGATCCCAGCTCTGGGTCACTGTCCGTGTGGAGTTTGCACATTCTCCCCGTGTTTGCGTGGGTTTCGCCCCCACAATCCAAAGATGTGCATGATAGGTGGATTGGCCACACTAAATTGCCCTTAATTGGAAAAAATGAATTGGGTACTCTAAATTTAAAAAAATAGTAAAGTGGTCTGACTACAATCATACAGAATATTGCCAAGCCACAGCTGGAGTACAGTGTGCAGTTTTAGTTCCAAATGTGGGAGGGAGGCAGGGTTATGACCCAGGAGGCAATCCCAGATAAGGGATAAAGACACGGATCAGAAATATGTCCTGTCAAATTGAGGTAAAAGAGAAATAGTTTCCAATTTAAAGAAATAGCTGTCGGAAACAGACATAACCAAAGTGGGCTTGAGAGAATATCCTAGAAAGCAGCCAATGTTTGGTGAATCCAAGTGGAAGGCCGGTGGCACAAAGGTACCCCTTTGGAGCAGTGGTATTCTGCTTGACACAGCTGAAGATCTGAAATTGTGCTTGCAAGGTGATGCTTGCTTGGAGATCCAGGGGAAAGGAATCTCAGAGGGAAAGATAGAATCCCTAAGTGGGTCATTGTTGAAGCCGTCCAAGAGGGAGTGGCCTCTGG
Source organism: Scyliorhinus torazame (assembly GCF_047496885.1). Taxonomy (NCBI): domain Eukaryota; kingdom Metazoa; phylum Chordata; class Chondrichthyes; order Carcharhiniformes; family Scyliorhinidae; genus Scyliorhinus; species Scyliorhinus torazame. The sequence goes on from NC_092718.1 coordinate 44,225,277, forward strand.
AGAGAATTCTGAGGCAAGATCTTCAGGTGTGGAGAGTGGAAAGCCTCGTGAGAAAGACAAAGTTTCAGGGTGATTGGTTGGCTCGCTATGTTACAAACATCGAGATGGGTTGTTGAAAAATCCATGGTATCTCATGGTCACATCTGCATCTGTTGTGTAATGTGTTGTGTCCGACCACAGTTCGCCTGTTAATTTACATGTACTTCATACTTACCCTGAATGTTAATGTTTAGTACAGATAATGTCAATTGGGGTTTTTTCTGACCTTGTAATGGTGTTTTTTGTTTGTTCAAAACCCGTGGAATCTGCTAGCTTTATTCGCTTGGTAAGTGCCTTGAACTTCAAACCTCGTCTACTTTAAACAAAACGTTAGCCCTATCCAGAACTCTCTCTCCAACCCAGAATCTGGAAAAGGATCGTTACAGATTATTCCTGCACCTATTCCCTATGTTTTTATCAGGTAAGGAAAGCAAGCAGGCAAGACAGAAAGAAAGATGTAGAGGCAGTATTGATGTGGTTGATGGCAATCCAGTAAAGGGACTCCCAGCTCCATTCCCAACTCATGCCCTTTGTCACACTGAGACTTTTGACCATCATTCTACATAGATGGCCAATTCAATAAGCAATTCAGAAACCCATTTCATAAACTGATAAGCAACTCGTAGTCTGTGTTGAAAGTTGTTGGTTCCTTCCCAGCTGTGAACAGGGGAAGACTAAACACAAAAGCATTTACACAGGTAGGGAGTCAAATTCACCTAAGACTGCCATCAATTTCAGGAGCTTTTATAAAGAACAATAGGTTAGAAATGCTAGAGAATATTTAGACATCAACTTGTTTAAGTCATCAGCTTCACTAATGTGGGGAAGCAAGGTGTGATCTTCATTTGTATTCTTACTCAAGGATAAGGCTGACCATTTTAACCGCCAGCATCCAGCATAAACAAGGTGGTAGAAATCCAAACGTTGTGTCGGTCAACCTCTGCCCCAGGTTCTCCCGTCATTATCAACTTGGGTAGAGATGTGAGAGGGTAGATATGTTCCTGTATGTTTCATGTAGAAGGCTATTAAATTAAACTAAATATGACATGAATTGGGCAGCACGGTAGCATTGTGGATAGCACAATTGCTTCACAGCTCCAGGGTCCCAGGTTCGATTCCCAGCTTGGGTCACTGTCTGCGCAGAGTCTGCATGTTCTCCCCGCGTGTGCGTGGGTTTCCTCCGGGTGCTCTGGTTTCCTCCCACAGTCCAAAGATGTGCAGGTTAGGTGGATTGGCCATGCTAAATTGCCCTTAGTGTCCAAAATTGCCCTTCGTGTTGGGTGGGGTTACTGGGTTATCGAGATAGGGAGGAGGTGTGGTCTCGGGTAGGGTGCTCTTTCCAAGAGCCGGTGCAGACTCGATGGGCCGAATGGCCTCCTTCTGCACTGTAAATTCTATGAAATTCTATAAATTCTATGAATTCTATGAATCTGTGGAGTTATCTAGAATGCAGTGGACACCGGAACATGGAACAAGTTCAAGGAGGAGATATATAGGTTTTTAGTTAGTAGCAGGGTTAGGGGGAAGCGGGCAGAAATGTAAAGATGAAGCCAAGGTGAGATCAGCCATGCTCCTTGTTCTTGTATTCAATTCGGACTTGAATTGCAATTCTTATGTTCAAATCAAAAGAATCCAGACAACCAACATTCCATCCACTCCTACCAGCACTGAATGATATGAACAGACTTGGAGAGCCTGTTCCCATGCTGTATTGTTCTTTGTTCTTTGAACAGCAGTTCTTATAGTACAAGTGGAAGCATTTCTTAAAATGGGCTCAAGAAAGTTTTACCTTTTCTTTTGGCGCAGCCGGGAAGATCAGGAAAGACCCACAGAACTAGTCTAGTGCACTGCCCAAACCTTTGCGAGCCGCCCACACTGTGATTAACCTGCTCGCCACTCCCCCCCCCCCCCCCCCCCCCCTCATGAACTACCACACTGGCACTAGTCAACCAGTTCTGCATAAATGCCAGCAAATCTCTCACCATCCTTAATTCATCAGCAAACTGCCTTGGATTACCAGGCGCATGCGAATCAAACAGGCTGGTGCATTCCATCTGATGATTGCTCATTATGAGCAAAAGGTTAAAACTGAGCTCAGGTTGTACTGCTCGGGTTGCAAGTCAGATCATAACTGTGATATTATCATACATGAAGGTAATGCAAGGGTTAATGAAATGGATACAGTCAGCCACTAGAGGGAGCTAGTCCCATAAGTATATGAGGGATGACGCTGAGCCTTGTGGGACAGAAAGTTGGAGAAAGTGTTAGCAGCAGGAGTGAGGAATTATCTAGAGAGACTGAAGGTAGAGAGATAGGTAATAGTTTAATCTGGTAGTGAGTTAGATGTAAAGAAGAATAGTTTATGTGTGATGAAAAATGAAATGAAATGAAAATCGCTTATTGTCACAAGTAGGCTTCAAATGAAGTTACTGTGAAAAGCCCCTAGTCGCCACATTCCTCCACCTGTTCGGGGAGGCTGTTATGGGAATCAACTGTTTGTTTCTTCGGGATAAATGTCGAACCCAGTCCAGTTAAGAAGTGCTAATAAAGTTAATTTTGTTTGTCAACAAGACTCGTTGTTCTTCGGATCAACACTACGGATCAAACCATGAGGGTAAAGTAAAACAGAGAAGAAAACAATAAAGTGACAGAGCATAGTGATTATGTTATTGGATTGTGTTATGGGCTAGTATTCCAGATGCCTGGATTAACAGCCGAGAGGCCTGAGCTACCACCAGGGCAGCTGCGAAATTCAGTTAATTGAATAAAATTGTTATCATAGTGACCATAAAACTACCAGATTGTTCCTGAACTCAATCTGTTCCATTGACGTATTTTGTGGGAGAAGTAAAATCTAGCGCCCTTCCCTGGTCTGGCCAGTGTGTGACCCCAAGCCCATAGTAATGTGGCTGACTCTCAACTGCCCTCAAATTGTACCTAGCAACCCTCTCTGTTGTAACTACTCACAATGGAAAAGCATAACATTAAAACCGAACAGACCACCTGGCATGGATTTAGCACGACAAAGCACATCCAGCCACCTAAACCCTGCAAAGTAAGTCCGCCTCAAAATATCTCGGGACTTGTGTGTCTAAATTTGGAAAGCAGTCTGACAACCGAATTAAAGTGATTTATTCATTTAACGTGTGCAATATCAGAGCCAAGCCTTGGTCAGTGGCGAGATGAAATTCTTTAACCCCACTTTTAACTTTCATCAGTAGACACTCCTCGGTAAAGAATCATTGTTTGGATTGCACCATAGCTGCAGCCAGGATGGTCGCAGTGGCCCCACTGACGCTGGGTGGCTACACAGAGACCTTGGCCAGTCTGAAAATGATTTAAAAGGGCCCACTGTCTCCGTGGGGGATCAAAGTTGGGTAGACAAGAAATGATCTCTGTAATGAGAGAGGTTTCGGCTGGATGGTTTTTCCTGCCATAGGTCCTCAGCTGCTACGCCTCAGGATGGTGGATTTAACCATGTGGGGTGGCATGAAGGAAGGCATACTGCTGGTGGGTTGAGGAGGCCCTTGAAAAAAAGCAGGCTTGATTTGGAATATACTTTCTCCTTAGCTTGTCTATTGTAATTCCCCTCCTGATGCGGGGAGTAGGGAGGGGTTGTAATGCTACTCAAGACTGGAGACAGAATAAGCGGATTGGTTAAAGATGCGCATTGTTGAGTTGCACATCGCTAGGTTTGGTGTGGGCTGCTGTTGGTGCACAGTATTCTGCAGTCAAGTACACGATGGCATGAGCAGAGGTCTGTAGGGCCTTGGCCTGTGATTCATATCATGCCACGTGTCAGTACCCGGTCTATAACGGAGAAGCCAATGATCCTCCCAGCAAACTGGATTCAACAAGTCTGCACTTGAAGAGTCCCATTATCAGTGAATCAAAAATTGATCTGACGATCATATTCATGGAATCAAATCCTTCGGTCAACACCTTAGACTCTGCCACCACCATCCCACTGGCTGGACAAACCCACCAGAGGTGACGGTAGCGCAGTGATATAAGTTGGGAGGGAGGATTCCAGGGAGTCCTCTACACTTATCCCATGCAATTACATGGCACCAGGCCAAACATGGGGAAGGAAGCTTCTTGCGGATTATCACATTCTTCCCACCCTCGACTGATCAATCAGTGGTCCTCCAGATTGGACACCACTTAGAAGAAGCACAGAGGGTAGCAAGGGCACAGAATACATTCTAGGGAGGGGAATTCAATGTACATCAGAAACAGTGGCTTGGTAGTACCATTACTGGCCAAGCTGACCGAGTCAACAACAACGGGCTGCAGCTGGACTTTAAATTTCTTTTTAAAATTTTCAAAATGGTGCCAGAGTGTGGCGACTCTCTGCGAGCTCTCCCCTGAAGATCTTCTTCCTACATCTTTTATAACTGTTATTATAGTATATTCCATAATTATTATAGTATGTTCCATGTATTTATGAATGGAGCGATCTGTCTGGACTGTAACCAGAACAATACTTTTCACTGTACCTCAGTGCACGTGACAATAAATAAATAAATAAAATCAAGTCCTGAAGAACATTTCTGCCAGATTGGGCGTGTGGCAGGTGGTGAGAGAACCTACAAGAGGGAAAAACAGATTTGGGTTGTTCTCACCAATCTGTGTGTCGCAGATGCATCTGTCCATGACAGTATTTGTAAGAATGACCTCAACATATCCCATGTGAAGACAAAGGCCCATCTTCACATTGAGGAAACCCTCCATCGTACTGAGTACAACTACCACTGTACTAAATGGAAGGGCCAGTTTAGCCCAGTTGGCTGGACAGCTGGTTTGTGATGCAGAGTAAGGCCAACAGGTTAAATCACCACCAGTCAGCTCTCCCCCTCAAAGGTGAAAGAAGCCGATGATCATCTGGGACTAGGCGGCTTTACTTACTTTTCACTTTTACTAAATAGGATATGTTCAGAGTAAATCCAACAATCAAAACTAAGCATCCATTAACCTGAGGCACCAAATGACTCTTTGCCTCCTCTGGAGATCCCCACCACCACACCACATCAGACTTCAGCCAATTTGGTGCATAGTGGCAGCAGGGTGTACCACTTACAAGGTGGTACACCCTGCAACACTCCAAGGTTTCTTCAAGTGCATTTTCCAAACCCACATGATTGCTACCATCTAAAGGGAAACAAGCAGATGCAAACACCACCACCTGCAAGTTCCAAGTCACACATCATCCTTCTTGGAAATATATAACTGTCAAATCTTGGAATTCCCTACCTGACAACACTGTGGGTGTACCTAAACCTCATAAACTGCAGTGGTTCCAGAAGGCATCCCACCATCATCTTCTCAAAGGCAATAAGGGATGGGCAATAAATGTGGACCTTGCTGGCAATAACCACATCCCATATGCTGAATCGCACCCATGGTATTGTGTATTTATGTTTATTCCTAGTTCGAACAAGGTGACTTTAAGAGTCCGATCATGTGATATCTAATGACATCAGCCATTTGTGCGGGCAATGGGTAGCCTATCCTAACAGTCTGTAGAGTAAACACCTTTCACTATGTTATGGTGATGGCAGCGCAAGTTCATGCATTTTAATTGAGTTAGAGCCACTGCTCAAATAGCAAGATGAGAGAATTCAGATACTGAATGTTCAGACACTGGGATGCTGCAGGGAATTTCTTTGCCCTTGTGTTTCCAACCTGTGGTGTTTCAGTATTTTAGTGATTCCTTCTCGTCATTCCAAATCATTGCAAAATAAACCTGAGGCACAATCAATTGAACAAAGACTAGAGTTGGATACAACTGAGGTTTTATTGCTCGAAGATGTGTGGCCCCCCACAGCAGCTGGCAAAATGGTTGCTGAATGGAGGACACGCATATTTATACTCCGCCTACTGGGCGGAGCCAGCAGGCAGGGACTACCAGCGAACCTGTAGTACAGGTCCTACCTTACATCACCTAATACAGGTACAACAGTGGTTTACCACAAAACCTATAACAAAAGAGCTGAGACAAATGCAGAAATTGATTACGCACAATGATCAGAGTTGCCAACTCATTCATGGATTTAAGGGGCCTGCGGTTTTGGACTGTCCCACCAACAAAAACATTTTTTCCACATTTATCCTATCAAATCCTTTCATTATCTTGAAGATCTCTCTCAGCTCACTCCTCAGCCTTTCCTGATAAGTATATCCTTTTGGTTCTGGTACCATCTTTGTGAATCTTTTGGCACCTTCTCTGGTGCCTCTTTATCCTTTTTATAATATGAATAACTGCATCGTTCCCAAGTATTATCTAATGACAGTTCAATACAAGTTTAACACAACTTATTTGCTTTTCAATTCAATCCCTTTAGAAAATGAACTCCAGGGCTTGATTTGCCTCTTTTGTTTTATAAACAGCCTATTAATATGTGTCACTACTTGTAATGATCCATGAGTTTGCACCCCATTAATGTGTGTTACTACTTGTAGTAACTTGTGAATTTGTGCCCCACTATTGTGTGGCACTACTGTGATGAATGTAGAAATTTCCGATATATATATTGTATTATATGTAGTTGGAGCAGTAAGGGTTAAAGGTGTGTGTATGACAGCTGCAGTAATCTTTTTTAAAGTTGTGGTTTAAAAGACAGTCACTTTGGCTACAAGGGATCATTAAAGCATTGTAAAGAACGAAGAACAATACATCACAGGAACAGGCCCTCTGGCCCTTCAAGCCTGCACTGGTCATGATACCACCCTTGGCCAAAACCCTCAGCACTTCCTAGTGCCGTATCCCTCCTATCCATGTATTTGTGGAGATGCCTTTTGAACGCTGTTAATATATCTGCTTCCACAACCTTCCCTGGCAGCACGTTCCAGGCACTCATCACCCTCTGTGTCAAAAAGCTGCCTCACACATCTCCTCTAAACCTGCCCCACAGACCATAAACCTATGCCCCCCAGGTGACTGACCCCTCCACCCTGGGAAAGAGTGCCAGCCCTTCCATTCAATCCATGCCCCATATTATCTTTACCTTGATGAGGTCGCCCCTCAACCTCCATCGTACTAATGGAAACAGGCCGAGTCTATTCAGCCTCTCCGCATAGCTAAAAGTTGTGTCTAATGGAATTTTGTTTATATGAAGAAGGTTCCCTGGGGATAGATAATTAGAGGCATTGTGTTTGGCCTTAGTAAGATTATGTAGTTAATGGTAAGAGACAGGGGTTGAAGCAGTCAGGTGTTGAGCTTCATTTTTGGGTTTAAGATCAGTTAAAGATTTGATTGTGTACAGGTCAGTAGCTTTTCTCAAAGCAGTTTAGTTCAAACAATTTTACCTGTGAACATAAAAGTTTCTGAGAAGGTTGGCAGATTAAACAGTGGTCTGACACAGACAGGAATCTGCAAACTGGTTCCTGAAGATTCTCTCTATCTCAAAACAGTTTATCCAAGACATCCCTTTGCATCAAGAATTCCTGGGTTGTCTAACTGTATTTTAAAGCGGATTTTGACCTAAGATGGTTATGCTTGAGTGGAGATAAAAGATAGCAATTAGGATTTAGTGTATCGTTGTCATTGGTGAGCACTGTTTAAAAGCTATTTTTTAAATGATATTAAAGTTAGTAATCCTGTGTTAGTAATAAAGTTTGTTTTAATATACCCTCTATTTGTGCGTGGAATCACTCCTGGAGCGAAGTACCCTTTTCTCAGTCTTGTAAATAAAATAAAATGTTGGCGTTTCTATCCGAACTGTCGGGGTCTGGTCTGGGATCATAATACTACTTGTAGTGATTTGTGAATGTGTACCCTATTAATGTGTCACTACTTGTAGTGATTTGTGAATTTGTACTTCTAGGTGCACTTTCTCCTCCACCCACTTGGACACTTATTATCCAACAAGTGGCTTCTTTATTCTTCCTCGCAAAATACACCAATGCAATTATATCTATATTCACATTCTACAAGTACATGAATGTCTCTATCCTTTGTGTTAGCTATTACAAACTGAGTTAGGGAGGCACGGTGGCACAGTGGTTAGCACTGCCGCCTCTCAGCTCCAGGGACCCTGGTTCAATTCCGGCCTCGAGTGACTTGCACTTTCTACCCGTGTCTGCGTGGGTTTGCTCTTGTTTCCTCCTACAGTCCAAAGATGTGCAGGTTAGGTGAACTGGCCATGGTCAATTTCCCCTTGGTGTCCAAAAGGTTAGGTTAGGTGGGGTTACTGGGTTAAGGGGATAATGTGGGGGCCTGAGAGGGTCGGTGCAGACTTGATGGGCTGAATGGCCTCCTTCTGCACTGTAGTGATTCTATGTTTCTTAGCCCAATTTTGTTTACATCTAACATTAATCAATTTTTAAATAGGAAAGCAAAACTCTTTACTCACCAGCAGGTAATTCAAAGTAGGCATCCAACAGGATTTCATGGAACGTTGGATCTTTTGCACCGCAAACTTCATCGCCATTTGTAAGAACTTCAGAGTTCAAAATCCACCAAATCCCAAGCCGTTCCTAACAAAATATTATAATAATAATAATAACCTTTTATTGTCACAAGTATGAAGTTACTGTGAAAAGCCGCTAGTCGCCACATTCCGGCGCCTGTTCGGGTAAGCCGGTACGGGAATTGAACTCGCGCTGCTGGCCTTGTTCTGCATTACAAACCAGCTGTCTAGCCCAGTGAGCTAAACCGGCTGATGCTAAACTGGCATATGTACAACTTTACAAATCAGGACATTATTTTTGAACTTTAGTTAATTTAGGAAAAGCACAGGAATCAGACTGATACATGATGTTGCAGATAGTCAAATATTATTGTATAAAAAGTTATATCTACATTATCTCAATTGTGCAAATTCACAAGGAACATCCTTTTTGTACTCCGAAAGAAACTCTTAGAGCATACGAAAATTTACAATCAAGTGGTGGAGGCTGTTAACATGGAACAATTAATTTCAGTAACTTTTAAGATAAAAGCTGCATTAATTTCTTTATTCAATCAGCAGCATGTTTCTTTGAAAGGACAAATCCCCTTTGTTCCATTATATGTATTGTTTAGACAATCAAGTCAACCAAAATGGTAATTCCATCCTGGTACACATTACTGTATTTGTTTCTTCTATTGTTAGTCATAAATATATATGAGGTACTGTAGAATATATCTGGCATTCTGAAAAGATAATAACAACTGAATATTGTTGTTCAGAAACAAAAAAAAATCTTTACTCAACCTTTATATTAGGCCCCATCAATCTAACAAAAATATTGGTGGCGGAATTCAGAAACTTGATGCTGGACTGAATCGGTGGACTTCCACGAAAATTAAATTGCCGCCGGGCCCAGAGCAATTCATGACCCGTTAATGGGCTTGCACCAGCGCCACGAGGACCCCGGGTGATTCCAATAAAAAACGGTGTTCGATTCACCGGGGTCGGGATTGACACTCAGGAGGCTGACAGGTGTCATGTGAGAGTACCTTTAAGACATGGATGTTCAAGCAATGTACTTTTAAGAAAACAATGATGTCAGAGAGTGGATGGAGCTGGGCTTTAGATCAGCCATTTTGCAGTTTTTAGTTTCAGTTTGAAAAAGAGCTTGTGTGTGTCTGTGTGTTTCCAGAGAGCTGCAGTTTGGAGGAAAAGAGCTTGGTGTATGTGTGTGTTTTGCAGTGAGCTGGATTTGCTGTGATGTCTGCCATGAAAGACTATTTCTGGATCATTTGGGTGATTTATACTCATAATAGTAAAGCCTTTAACCTGATGTTATATTGTTTAAAGGTGTTGAGTCTCTTGGAAGTTTGAAGGAACATTTTTTAAAAAAAATATTTTTATTCTCCTCCTTTTTCACATTTTCTCCTGCATTTACACCCATCAACAATAAACAATAATCAGCAAGATATGTCAATCCCCATAATGACAATGATCCCATCCGCCCACCAACCCCCAAACATCAGCCCGCATGTTTACATAAACAAATGACAAAAAGGAATCAGGGATTACCCAGAGTCACCCTTAATCTACACCCCCCCCCCCCCCTCCCCACCCAACTAATGTTCGATGTTATCCAGTTCTTGAAAATGCATAATAAATAGTGCCCAGGACTTGTAGAACCCCTCCGAGCTTCCCCTCAGTTCGAACTTAACCTTCTCAAGGGTCATGTATTCCAACAGGTCCCCCCGCCACGCCAGGGCACTGGGTGGAGAGGCTGCTCTCCATCCCAGCAGGATCCGCCTTCGGGCGATCAACGAGGCAGGGTTTCCAACCCTGGCTGGTCTGACACCCCGAATATGGCCTCCTGGGGACCCGGGTCCAATTTCACACGCACCACCTTGGAAATTACCCTAAACACCTCCTTCCAGTACTCCCCTAGCTTTGGACAGGACCAAAACATATGAATGTGATTAGCGCCACCCCGCAACGCTCACATACATCCTCTACCCCTTCAAAAAATTGGCTCATCCTCGCCCTCGTGAGGTGCGCTCTATTTACCACCTTCAGCTGTATCAGCCCCAACCTCGCACATGTGGTGGAGGCATTCACTCTCCGGAGCACCTCACACCAGACCCCCTCCTCTATAACCTCTCCCAGCTTTTCCTCCCACTTTGCTTTGATCCCTTCCAGTGGTGCATTATCCTCTTCCAAAATAGCTCCGTACACTGCTGACACTGCCCCCTTCTCCAGTCCCCTTGTCGTCAACACCTCCTCCAGCAATGTGGAGGCCGGTTCCTCTAGGAAGCTCTGTATCTCCTTCCTGACAAAATCCCGAACCTGCATGTACCTAAACACTTCTCCCTGCTCTAGCCCATACTTCGCTTCCAGATCCCTCAATCCTGCAAACCGATCCCGAAGAAACAAATCCTTTAGCGTTTTAATCCCCTTCTCTTCCCATTTCCGGAAACTTCCATTCCACCTCCCTGGCTCAAATCTGTGGTTCCCCCGAATCGGCATTTCCCTTGACCCTAAACCCAACCCGAAGTGTTGCCGAAACTGCCTCCAGATTTACAATGAAGCTATTATTACCGGACTCCCTGAATATTTCCCCGGAGCTATTGGGTGCGGCGCTGTTGCTAGTGCCTTCAGCCCCGACCCCCTGCACAAACTCTCCTCCATTCTGACCCACTGAGAATCAACCCCTCTGACCCAACTCCACACCTTCTCCACATTCGCCGCCCAGTAGTAGTACAACAGGTTTGGGAGACCCAAACCCCCTGCCTGCCTTCCCCTCTGTAGCAGCACCTTTCTCACTCTGGCCACCTTCCCTCCCCATATGAATGAGGTAATCCTTCCCTCAATATCCCTTAAAAAAGACTTTGGCAGGAAATCGGTAGGCAGTGAAAAATAAACAGGAATCGCGGCAACACATTCATTTTAACCACCTGTACCCGACCCGCCAGTGACAGAGGAAGGCCGTCCCACCTTGCCAGATCGGCTTTCACTCTCCCCACCAAACTAGTGATGTTGTACCTGCGAATCCTCCCCCACTCCCGGGCAATCTGCACCTCCAGATACCTACAATGAGTCCCTGCTCTACGGAATGGCAGCCCCCCCTCCCGTGCCCCCATCCCCAGCCGAGACACCACAAAATACTCACTCTTGTCCAGGTTCAGCTTGTACCCCGAGAAAGACCCAAATACCCACAGTAGCTCCAATATTCCTCCTATCGACGCACTCGGTTCCGACACATACAGCAGCAAGTCGTCGGCATATAAGGACACCCTATGCTCTATCCCCCCCCCCCCCGCACTATTCCTTTCCATGCTCCCGAACTTCTCAATGCGATGGCCAACGGCTCAATCACAAGTGCAAACAGCAGGGGGACATAGGACATCCCTGTCTCGTCCTACGGTGGAGAGAAAAGTATCTCGAACTGATATTATTCGTGCGGACACTCGCCTTCGGCTCCTTATATAATAGCTTTACCCAGTTCACAAACATTGGTCCAATCCCAAACCGCTCCAGCACTGCCATCAGGTACCCCCATTCTGCCTGATCAAATGCCTTCTCAGCGTCCAATGCCACAACTACCTCTGTTTCCTTCCCTTCCACCGGTGCCATAACAACGTTCAAAACCCTCCTAATGTTCGAAAACAGCTGCCTACCTTTCACGAACCCCGTCTGATCCTCCCCTATCACCTTAGGGAGGCACTCCTCCAGTCTACCCGCCAGTACCTTCGCCAACACTTTTGCGTCCACATTCAGAAGTGATATGGGCCGATACGACCCACACTCCGTCGGATCCTTATCTTTTTTTAGCAACAGTGAAATCGATGCCTGCCCCAAGGTTTGCGGCAACTTCCCTATCGCCTCCTCAAACATCCCCACCATCAGGGGTGCCAACCCATCCTTAAATTTTTTATAATATTCCACCGGAAACCCATCCGCCCTGCCACCTTCCCCGTGCATCCTCCCAATCGCATCCTTTATCTCCTGCTCCACTATTGCTCCTTCTAATGTAGCCCTGTCCCTCTCCCCTAGCCTCGGGTACTCCAACCCATCTAGAAATTCCTGCATCTCACGGTCTCCCCTGTGTGGCTCTGACTTGTACAACCTCACATAAAACTCCTCAAAAACCTTGTTAATCAGCACTGGAGCCACCACCAACTTCCCTGCCCTATCTTTCACCTGAAGAATTTCCCTTGCCGCTGCCTCCCTCCGGAGCTGACCTGCTAACATAACCTGCCTTATCTCCATGTTCATAAACAGCACACCTTGTTTGTCTCAGTTGGCGCACCGCCTTCCTGGTGGACAGTCGGTCGAAGCTCGCCTGTTGTTCCTTCCTCTTTTCCAGCTTCGCCGGCTCCCCATCCTCTGCATACCTCCTATCTACCTCCAACATCTCATCTATTACCCTCTGCCGCTCCACCCTCTCCTCTTTGTCCACCCTGGCCTTAAACAAAATTACCTCACACCTCACCATCGCCTTTAGAGCCTCCCAGATGACTGCATTCGACACCTCACCCGTACAATTGAAACCTACACATTCCTTAATTAGCTTTTCAATTTTCTCACAGAACACTTGGTTCCCCCAAAGCCCCACATCCAGTTTCCATCCCGGTCTCTGCGCTGCCCCCTTCTCCAGCACCATATCCACCCAATGTGGAGCGTGATCTGACACTGCAATTGCAGAGTATTCCGACTCCTTGACTCCAGCCTGCAAAGCCTTCCCCACCACAAAAAAGTCGATCCGCGAACATACCTTATGGACCGCTGAGAAAAACTAGTACTCCCGTTCCCTTGGGTGCAGGAACCTCCAAGGGTCCACCGCTCCCATTTCCACCATTAGACCAGCCAGCGCCTTTGTCCCGCCTGATGGGACCAGCATGCGCGGCCGTGATCTGTCCAACCTTGGCTCCTGCACCAAGTTCCAGTCCCCCCCCTCCACAATCAGCTCATGCGTGTCCAAGTCGGGAATAGCCCCAAACACCTTCCTCGCGAATCCCACATCGTCCCAATTGGGACCGTATACACTTAACAGCGCCACTAATCTCCCCTCCAGCGCCCCTGCCACAATCACATATCTACCCCCCTGATCTGCCAACACCTTCTCCATCTGGAAGCATACCCTTTTGCTGACCAACACCGCTACCCCTCGAGCCCTTTCATCAAATCCGGAGTGTAACACTTGGCTAGCCCAGCCCTTTTTAAGTCTCACCTGGTCCTTCACCCTCAAGTGAGTCTCCTGCAGCATTGCTACATCGGCTTTCAAACTTTTAAGATGTGCAAGCACCCTTGACCTCTTGACCGGACATCCTAACCCTCTCACGTTCCACGTGACTACCCTTACAGAGGGTCTCTCATCCCCCCCCCACCTTTCTTATCCACCATCACCATACCACCGGGCCCTGCCCCATAAGCCTGACCCGCCCCTGTCCATTGTTAACATCGAACCCCTTCCCCCCCATCCCGAGAACCACCCCTTCAAAAACAACCCCCAACATCCAACCCTCCGCCCCCTCTTGCTTGTCTCGTAGGCCCATTGAAGCCTGCTATCCAGGCTCCAACGTCCGCAGCCCTCCTCTCACCTCACCCCCATTCACTAACTGACTTTAGTTAGCTAGCGTGGGTGGCTCCCCCCGCCAAGACCTCTCGCCCCCTTCCACCCAGTCCCAGAGAAAGAAACTCCAAAACAAACCCAACAATCCAACCCCTACAATTCACTAACCTAGCATTTGACCGTCGCAACACAGAACGCCATTAACTTGAACTCTGTAACAATGCAAAGAGAAGTAAATTTCAGTACAAATCAATAAAAAGAAAGTTGTAACATTTGTACATTTTCCAGCCGTTCAAACACAGTCCACAGTCTCTCTTCCAGTTCCGCTCTTCACATCTGTCCCAAGTCTTCTGCCCTCACGAATGCCTCAGCTGCCTCCTCTGTCTCAAAATAAAAGTCTTTGGCGTTGTATGTTACTCTCAACTTCGCCGGTACACCACACCAAATCGCACACCCTTCTTGTACAAAGCCGCCTTCACTCGCCCAAACGCCGCTCGTCTTCTTGCCAACTCCACCGTCCAGTCCTGGTAGATCCGAACCGCAGTACCATCCCACAGCACCTCGCGCTCCTGCTTCGCCCAGCTTAATACCTTCTACTTCATGCAAAACTTATGGAAGCAGATAATTACTGCCCTTGGCGGCTCGTTCACTTTGGGCTCTGGCCTTAATGACCGATGAGCTCGGTCTAGCTCATACAGGGTGGGGCTCTCACCCTCCCTCATCAGCTCCGCCAACTTCTTAGCGAAGTATTGCGTTGGCCTTGGGCCCTCTGTCCCTTCGGGCAAGCCCACAATTCTCAAATTGTGCCGCCTTGAGCGGTTTTCCAAGACTTCCAGCTTTGCTTGGAGTCCTCTGTTAACCTCCACCACCCTCTGCAGCTCGTCCCCCATCGAGGTGATCTGGTCGCTGTGTCGTGTCACGGCCTCCTCCACCTCCTTCATCTTCTCGTCCTGCTCTCACACCTCGGCCGATGCCTTTGCCACCTCCACCCTCATCGGGCCGATTACCTCCTCCACCCATGACCTCAACACGACCGCCATCTCTTTCCTCAAGGCCTCCATGTGCCTTACCAAATGTTTTTCCAGCTCCACCGCCATCATCTCGGTCAGCTTCTCCACCATAAGTAGTGCGGCTCCGCCTTGCAGTTCGGCTTCCGCCATCCTGTCAACATTTTTGCTCGTCTTCTCCTTCGGCGGCGAACCCGCGTTTCCTCCTTTCTTCGACGCTGCTCTTCGCATCCTTTAGCAGCTTATTGTTTTTTATCTTCTTTCTTTTCTCCTTTCTCCCCCTTCACCCTCCTGTCCTTCATCAATCTGACATTCTTTTTTTGAAAAAAAAAAGGGAGCAAAAGAAAGAAACTTTCACCAAACTTCCTTAAACCTTCTTTTTCTCCTCTACGTTCACCCCGAGCTCCCCTGGGACCAGGCTTCAACCTTCTTTCTTCTTCTTAGGTGGGAGCCATCCGACGTGGAGCACCCTCCCAACATAGTGCCCTGGCCTCGGGCCTGCCGCCTCAGCCTCCTCGTAGCTCCGCCCCTGCTGCTCTAACCTGCCGCGCCGGGCCCAGCGCCTCAGCCCCCGCCGACCGACACCCGCGCGGGGTTCTTCGCCGGTTTTTAAACCAGCCCCAAAGGCCGACGATAGTCGGGGAGTGTGTGAGGACTCGGGGATTTCCCCGAAATCGCCGAAAATCGCTGCCACCGGCGGGAGCTCCTGGTGTTGCAGCCGCCCTGATCGCCCACGCCACCGGAAGTCCTTGAAGGAACATTTTGAGGAATTATTTACTGTTGTAAAATTTTTGGATTTATCTTTGAAGTAAAGGGTGTTAAGAGATCCACTGTTTATTTAAGATGTTAAGTTGAGTTCATGGAATAAACATTGTTTTGTGTTTAAAAGCCCACGTGTCCATAATTGTAATCCTACACCTAGGGAATAAGCCGTGTTCTAGGAAAAGCAACAAATACATTAAAGGGTGAGGTTGGTTGAACTCCATGATACATTTTGGGGTTCTGAAAACGCCTCGCCCATAACAATTGGGGGCTCGTCTGGGATAAAAGTCTATCTATTGGATTGGCTTTTGTGAACTTAAAGACAGTGAAGGATTGTTGCTTCTCCGGTGTGGTATTTTAATTTAAGTGGGGTGTGTGTTGTGGACAATGGCTCTTTCAGAGGCTCAGAAGTTTTTGGGGTGGAGATGGTCATACGCAGTACCTTACGGACTGAGACGAGAAGCAGGCTGTTGGGTCTGGCAAAAACATTGCAGTTAACATTACCTGACAAAATGCGAAAAGGTGAGGTAATTATGGCAGTGGTTAAGCATTTAAAGTTGCCTGAGATAGAGTTTGACTCATGGGAAATGGCAAAAATTCAGTTGCAAATTAAACAAATGGAACATGAGAAAGAATTAAAGCGGCTTGAATACGAAAGAGAGAGAGCGGAAAAAGAAAGAGAAAGAGATAGAGAGGAAAAAGAAAAGGAGAGAGAAGAAAGAAGCAAAGAAAGAGATTGAGAGGAAAGGGAAAAAGAGAGAGAGTTTGAACTTCGGAAAATGGCTCTGAAACATGAAAATCAGTTAAAATTGGCAGGCGCAAAGGGACACTTACAGTTGGAGGAGATGGATGAGGATAATGAGAAAGAACGTCATAGTCGAAGAAGTGGTGGGGATCTATTTAAATATGTCCAAGCATTGCCAAGGTTTGACGAGAAGGAGGTAGAAGCCTTTTTCATTTCATTTGAGAAGGTAGCTAAACAAATGCAATGGCCACAGGACATGAGGCTATTACTGATTCAAACAAAGCTGGTAGGTAGGGCTAGTGAAGTATTTGCATGACTACCGGAGGAGGTATCTGGAACGTATGAGGAGGTGAAGAAATCCATCTTAAGTGCATATGAGCTAGTGCCTGAAGCTTACAGACAAAGGTTTAGAAATTTAAGGAAAGAATTTGGTCAAACATACATGGAGTTTGAAAGGCTCAAACAGAGTAATTTTGATTGGTGGATAAGGGCTTTGAAAATAGACCAAACTTATGAAGAAATTATACTTTTGGAGGAGTTTGAAAATTCAATTCCTGATATAGTGAGAACTCATGTGGAAGAATAGAGGGTTAAAACTGTGAGATCAGCAGCGGAAATGACAGATGATTATGAGTTAGTTCATAAATCAAAGATTGGTTTCCGACATCAGTTTCAGTCGGTGAGGGATAGAAACTGGGGACATGAAAAATACTCAAGTGATAAAGGTAAAGGTGATCTGATGGGAGATAATAAAGAGAGTGTACCTCAGATTAAAAAAGAAATCCAGGAGGGGGGAAAAGAAATGAAAAGTTTCAGATGTTTTCACTGTAATAAACTAAGCCATGTAAAGTCACAGTGTTGGTGGTTGAAGAAAAGCACTGGGAAGGCTTAGGTGGTAAAACAGGATAAGACAGCGGGGTTTGTTAGAGTGGTAAAGGAAAGCCTAAGGGAAGAGAAGGAGGTGCAAACAATTGTACAGCCTGTTCAAGATGTAATTGTTAAGAAGGTGCCAGATGTCTTTAAAGAATTTACTTGTGTGGGTAAAGTTTACTCATGTGTATCAGGAGGAGCAGGTAAATAAGTCACAATTTTAAGAGATACAGGGGCTAGTCAATCTTTAATGGTAAGAGATGAGGAATTATGTAGTTTGGGAAGAATATTGCCAGAAAAGGTGGTGATATGTGGAATTCAGGGTGAGAGGAGTAGAGTTCCATTATACAAGGTAAGGTTGGAAAGTCCAGTGAAGAGTGGTGAAGTGGTAGTAGGAGTAATAGAGAAACTACCTTGTCCAGAAATACAGTTTATCTTGGGTAATAATATAGCTGGATCGCAGGTGGGAGTGATGCCTACTGTGGTTGATAAGCCAGTGGAAAATCAGACAGCTGAAGGGTTGAAGGACGAATATCCTGGGATTTTTCCAGATTGTGTAGTAACAAGGTCACAAAGTCACAGGTTAAGACAAGAGGAGAAATTAAAGAGTGAAGATGAAGTTGAAGGACAATTATCAGAAAAGATTTTTGATCAGATGGTTAAAAAAGAACAAGAACAGGTGGAGGATGAGGTGGATAATTTTAGTTCAGGAAAATTGGCAGAGTTACAACAGAAAGATGTAGAAATAAAACAGATATATCAGAAAGCAAATACGGAGGAGGAATCTGAGAGTATACCAGAGTGTTATTACCGTAAAAGTGATGTCTTGATGAGAAAATGGAGACCTGTACATATGCAGGCGGATGAAAAGTGGGCAGAAGTTCATCAAGTAGTATTGCCGGTAGGGTATAGAAAGGAGATGTTGCGAGTTGCACATGAAGTACCAGTGGGAGGTCATTTGGGAATAAGGAAAACTCAAGCTAAAATCCAGAAACATTTTTATTGGCCTGGACTACATAAAGATGCAGTTAAATTTTGTCAATCATGTCACACACGTCAAGTGATAGGGAAACCTCAAGCAGTGATAAAACCAGCGCCCTTAATACTCATTCCAGCATTTAAGGAACCTTTTACGAAGGTCATAATTGTTTGTGTAGGACCGCTTCCTGAAACAAAAAGTGGGAATCAATATCTTTTGACTATAATGGATGTGTCCAGAGGTTTCCAGAGGCCATTCCAGTATGTAATATTACAGCTAAAAGGATTTTGGAGGAGTTACTTAAATTCTTTACCAGATATGGACTACCCACAGAAATTCAATCGGATCAAGGATCAAATTTTACTTCAAAGTTATTCAAAGAAGTTATGGATAGCTTAGGAATAGAACAATTTAAATCAACTGCGTACCATCCAGAATCGCAGGGAGCTTTAGAAAGGTGGCATCAGACATTGAAGACAATGTTGCAGGCGTATTGTCAAGATTATCCAGAGGATTGGGATAAAGGAATTCCATTCGTATTGTTTGCAATTAGGGATGCACCTAATGAGTCTACCAGATTTAGTCCTTTTGAACTAATTTTTGATCACAAGGTAAGAAGACCACTTAAATTGATTAAGGAAAAATTGGTGGGTGAGAAATCGGAACTTACACTATTGGATTACGTGTCAAATTTTAGGGAACGATTAAATAGAGCAGGTGAATTGGCTAGACAACATTTGAAAGTTGCACAAAATGTGATGAAACGGGTAGCGGACAAGAAATCCAAAGTTCGTAGTTTTGCCAGTGTCGATAAAATTTTAGTGTTGTTACCAGTGGTTGGTGAGCCTTTAAAAGCTAGGTTTTGTGGACCATATCAGATTGAAAGGAAATTAAGTGAGGTGAATTATGTGGGAAAAACACCAGATAGAAGTGTGTCATGTGAATATGCTTAAAAGGTACTTTGAAAGTGAAGAAGAGAAAAAGGAGGTTTTAATGATTCTAACTCAAAGTGACAAACCAAATCCAGATGACTGTGAATTTGACATACCTCAAATTAAATTGGAAAGTGAGGATGTTCTTAAAAATTGGGATGAATTGTTAAGTTACCTTCCAGAGGAAAAACGAACTGACCTGAAAGAGTTATTGATGTCACATGGGCAAGTTTGTAGAGATAAATTGGGGAGAACTAAAATGGCTAAATCTGATGTAGATGTGGGAAATTCTGTTCCTATCAAACAACATCCATATAGACTTAATCCTTTAAAATTAGCACAGGTTAACAGAGAAATTGAGAGTATGCTGAAGAATGGCATAATTGAAGTGGGTGGCAGCCAATGGAGTTCACCCATAGTGATGGTACCTAAACTAGACGGTACCCAACGGTTGTGTGTGGACTACAGAAAGGGGAATGCAGTTACAAGAACGGACTCTTATCCCATCCCGCGTTTGGAGGATTGCATTGAGAAATTGGGACAATCTGCTTTAATTTCCAACTTCCAGACATGGAAAGAACATTTAAAACATCATATGGAGTTCTTCGATCGACTTCAGGCCGCGGGTTTGGTGATGAACCTAGCCGAAAGTGAATTTCGAGAAGTCCGAATCACTTTCCTTGCGGAGTTTCTGATACCCTCAAGACGAAGGGAAATAACACGATTTCTTAGCATGAGTGGATTTGATCAAACATTTGTGCAAAAGTTTTGTGGCGTGATTACTCCACTGATGGACTTGCTAATGAAACGTCAAAAATTTCAATGGACAGTGGACTTTCAACAGGCATTTGACTGCCTGAAAGCTGTGATCACCAATGTTCCTGTATTAGAGAATTGCAAGGGACTCTGTGGTCAGATTGAACGAAAGTATCTGATTCTAAAGAGAAATGCCGAGGTGTAGAGGATCGTGCAGAGACTTTCTTGTTCAAAGAGACTGTCAATCGAGAAGGTTTTCGCTTGGAGGAAGAAGAACAAAGAAAAATGGACTATATTATTATACCCATTTGCGCGTGTTGTTTTTTTTTTAAAACAAAAAGGTATATTTACTGTTTACATTTCTTAGTGGATGGTGCAAAAGTGAAAAATGAAACCATCTTGAAGTTGATGGTTTATTTTTTTTCTTGGGTGGAGGTGTCATGTGAGAGTACCTTTACGACATGGATGTTTAAGCAATGTACCTTTAAGAAAACAGTGATGTCAGAGAGTGAGTGGAGCTGGGCTTTAGATCAGCCATTTGGCAGTTTTTAGTTTCAGTTTGAAAAAAAGCTTGTGTGTGTCTGTGTGTTTCCAGAGAGCTGCAGTTTGGAGGAAAAGAGCTGGGTGTGTGTCTGTGTTTTGCAGTGAGCTGGATTTGCTATGATGTCTGCCATGAAAAACTATCTCTGGATCATTTGGGTGTTTGAAACTCATAATAGTAAAGCCTTTAACCTGATGTGATTCTGTTTAAAGGTGTTAAGTCTCTTGGAAGTTTGAAGGAACATTTTGAGGAATTATTTACTGTTGTAAAATTTTCGGGTTTATCTTTGAAGTAAGGGGTGTTCAGAGATCCAATGTTTATTTCAGATGTTCAGTTGAGTTCATGGAATAAACATTGTTTTGTGTTTAAAAACCCACGTGTCCATAATTGTAATCCCACACCTAGGGAACAAGCCGTGTGCTAGGAAAAGCAACAAATACATTAAAGGCTGAGGTTGGTTGAACTCCATGATAATTTTAGGGTTCTGAAAACGCCTCGCCCATAACACAGGCTACAGCCGCATATTAGCATTCCATTCCCCACACACACTCATCCCAGCCAATAGGATAGTGGCACAAAAAGCAGCACTTTGGTTTGCGGATGTGGAGCTGGAGACCTTTCTGGACGCCATGGAGGAGAGGTGAGCCATCCTGTTCCCCAGCATGGGAAGGAAGCTGCCAACAGCCACCGTACAACCGGGCCTGGGCACAGGTGGCAGAGGCCGTGAGTGCCTTGTGCCCCACTGCCAGGGCCAGACAGCAGTGCAGGACGAAGCTGTAAGACTTTGTTGGGGCAGCCAGCACCATGCCCCTGGCACCAACATGCGCAGCACGGTTGTGGATTGTGGATAGCACAATTGCTTCACAGTTCCAGGGTCCCAGGTTCGATTCCGGCTTGGGTCACTGTCTGTGCGGAGTCTGCACATCTTCCCCGTGTGTGCGTGGGTTTCCTCCGGGTGCTCCGGTTTCCTCCCACAGTCCAAAGATGTGCAGGTTAGGTGGATTGGCCATAATTGGCCCTTAGTGTCCAAAATTGCCCTTCGTGTTGGGTTGGGTTACTGGGTTATGGGGATAGGGTGGAGGTGTTGACCTTGGGTAGGGTGCTTTTTCCAAGAGCCGGTGCAGACTTGATGGGCCGAATGGCCTCCTTCTGCACTGTAAATTCTCTGAAACCCCCTCCCCATACCCGACCCCCCCATACACAACCCCCCCCCCCCCCACCTGGAGGGTGACTGAACCCCACCCGCCAGCAGTGTGCGCGTTCCCACTCTGCACCAGATGCCAGCACCCATACCAGCCACCATGGCCGGGTGTCCTGGCCACGAAGGCTACCAGCTGCCCACCCCTTGTGCTGCCCATGTCTGGCTGTCTAACACTGCCCGCTTCCCCTCACCCCCACCCCCAGGAGGAGATGACGCATAACCGCATAGAGCGAAAGAAAACTGGAAGGGGACCGGCAGACCTGTGGCCTCTCACTGCAGAGGAGCAGGAGGACTGGACCGGGTCGGTGGGCACGGAGAGAGGGCAGAGGTCGGTATCGGTCAACCAAGTGAAACCCCACTGCGTTGTGGTTTTCCATGGCATACGGGGCACCACCACCACCTCACACACACCCCCACCACGCACTGACCACCCCACCCCCCCTCACCAGCCTCACCCACACTCCCCCGTCCCCCACCACTCCCCTCATCAACCCCACCCTACAGCACGACGAACCCTGCACCACCCTCATCCCCTCACCACTCTCACACCACCACCGTTCCAACCCGTGATCCAATCGTGTGTCATGTTGTGTGTCTTGCAGCATCACCTGGCGATGAGGCGGGCCCTTCTGGTGTCCCCCGTTTGCTACCCCAACCACAAGCGGATGCCAGCAATGTGGGGGACATGGACACTGAAGAGAGCCCCCCAAATGCTGGCTCGAGACAACCCCCTGGTTAGACACTTTAGTGAAGAAGCTCCTGGGGCACTATCGGGTGCAGACCACGCACTTTAAAAAAAAAATTTAGAATGCCCAATTTGTTTTTTCCAATTAAGGGGCAAATTAGCGTGACCAATCCACCTAACCTGCACATCTTTGGGTTGTGGGGGCGAAACCTACGTAAACACGGGGAGAATGTGCAAACTTCACATGGACAGTGACACAGGGCTGGGATCGAACCTGGGACCTCGTGCACACCACACACTTGCTGCAGTACTTCAGGTGGTGGTAGGAAACACTGAGGGGGCAGTCTATCGGAGGAGTCCAACCGCCTGCAAGGGTAGGAGGCAGTGCCAATAATGCGTGCTTCTCAGGCCACGGGGATAGTGGGGTGGGGGCATATGCCCAGTGTCGCTCTCGACAGGGCCGGCAGCCCACAGTTGCGCCTCTGGGCATATGCCCTCCCTCCTCTCTCTCGCTCAGCAGCCACGGTGCCAATTTCCCAATTTTTAAATCCACAAGTGAAGAGGTGGAGCATCGTGGTTGTCCCGGAGAATAACAGGAATACTGGGCCAGGCCCATTAATGATATGCCAGCGGCATTTACTGCACGCGCGGAGTAGAATGTATTAATGTCGCTGCCGAGGCACCTGAGCATTCTTTCGGGCGCTTGGTGCCAGCCACTATTTGTGCTCGCACGTGTTTCTCCACCCAATCATGCTTCGCGATTCCGGCGTCACTGGACGGAGAATCCCGCCCTGGGTCTTTCATCATGCACAAACTACAAATTCCTCTCGGTTTCCTCTCACAGTCCAAAGATGTGCAGACTTGATGGGCCGAATGGCCTCCTTCTGCACTGTAAATTCTATGATAATCATGAATCAATTGCTGTTTAAAAACCCATCCAGTTCACTAATGGAAAAAATATCTCTGCCACCCTGACCTGGTCTCCAGACCCACAGCAATGTGGTTGACTCTTGAAATGCCCTCTAAAATGGGCTAGCAAGCCACTCAGTTCAAGGGCAATAATAGGGGTGGGCAATAAATGCTGCCCCGGCCCCGGAATGAATTTTTAAAAAAAAATCAGCCATCGCAAAAATAACCCAGCAAGTAAGTTTTTAAAATTAAAATCCATTTCTGCCAAATTTAATCAGCTTTTTTAAACTGAAGAAATTCTTGGGATGTACAAAAGAAATATAATAAATATCATGCATCTGGAGCTTCAGAAGGAATTTACTTGATGAAGTGGATCACAGGAGGCTTGCCACACAAGTTCAGTTGTGTAATATGCGGGGAATGCAACAGTATGGATGAAAAGGAGAATAATGCGAGAAAAAAAACTTTATGGTTAAAGGGATGGGAGACGCATTGAAAGTTGGTGTTCCGTCCACTTTTGTTCTCAATTTATGATTGACGATTTGGATTAGAAAGCACAATGTTGTCATTTGCCAATAACAGAAACACAGGTGATTTGGGTCCACTGTGAAAAAAAACATAGGGGCTAAATGCAGAGAACTGAAACATGAGCTAGTGCATTTTGGAAGGAAGGACAGGCAATGGGAGCAGACAGTGAATGGAAAGACATTGAATGGTATGGATGAGCAGGGTCACTCAGTGGGGTTCAAATATATAATGCCTTGCACGTGTTAAATAGTACCTATGGATTTTATATATGGGGAAATTGGTACAAGCACAAAGAGGCTATGATAAATTTGCACAAGGCAACTGTGTGCCATATACAGTTAGAAAGAAGTAGGAAGTTTTCAGCTCTAAGGTTTCCCAACTACTGTTAGCAGAAAGCAATCCTTTCAGTGCTCCTGGCATCACTGCAGAAACAGCCAATACTTCAGCTTTTTATGCAAAATAAAAGTGGTAGGAAACATACGTTCATCATGTGCAAGTACTGAAACCATTGTTACGCATGTGCACTAAAACAGCAAGGAAAGCTTAGAATTTGTCACCCCAAGTAATACCTGACAGATTCATCTCATTTGCATCTAGAACTACATTAGAATCCACTTAATCAACAGTAAGGATCACTGAGGTTCAGGTTTTAGGGTCATAGAATCATAGAATTTACAGTGCAGAAGGAGGCCATTCAGCCCATCGAGTCTGCACTGGCCCTTACAAAGAGCACCCTGCTCAAGCCCACGTCTCTACCCTATCCCACTTAACCTTTTTGGACTCTAAGGGCAATTTAGCATACCCAATCCACCTAACCCACACATCTTTGGACTGTGCGACGAAACCGGAGCACCCGGAGGAAACCCATGCAGACACGGGGAGAACGTGTAGACTTCGCACAGACAGTGACCCAAGCCAGGAATTGAACCTGGGACCCTGGAGCTGTGAAGCAACTGTGCTGACCACTATGCTACCATGCTGCCACAAGTTGGTTGAATAAAATCATGATGATTTTGAGCAAACATTTTTTTTTTAACCTTGTATTTACATGTGCTGTACACGAACACAGGAATATATCAAAACTTTTAAAACACAGTCACTGTTGCAATTGTTAGGATACCGGACCAGACTGTAACTTTTGTTAGGATTCCAGGCAAGAACCCCAAATGGTTTTGTTTTCTTATAAATTTAAAGTACCAAATTCATTTTGTTTTCCAAATAAGGGGCAATTTAGCGTGGCCAATCCACCTACCCTGCACATCTTTGGGTTGTGGTTGAGACCCACGCTGTTATGGGGAGAATGTGCAAACTCCACATGGACAGTGATCCGTGGCAAGGATCGAAACCGGGTCCACGGCCCCGTGGGGCAGCAGTGCTAACCACTACGCCTCAAACAGTTTTTCTATTTGTGAAACTGTGAGAAAAGGAAACTTCATCCCAGGAGTGATGACTCTGACCAAGAGGTTTTTTTTTGTTAAAACAAACTTTAATTTATATACAGAATTAACCACATTACCATTCAATAAATAGCTTTACAATTCTCAATTAAACACCTGCCATTGAGCCCAATTAAGCAACCCTAATACATTTCAAATGCCACATTTTAAGTTAACATAACAGGTTTACTTGTGGTCTTCTGTGCAGATACTTTTAGAGAGAGACCCTTTCAAGGGCAGATCAAGCACATTTCTGTCATTTCAGACTAAAATTCTATGGCAAATTGCTGTTTAACTTAAAACATTCTAGCATCCTATTAAAACATTCA
Source organism: Scyliorhinus torazame (assembly GCF_047496885.1). Lineage (NCBI taxonomy): Eukaryota > Metazoa > Chordata > Chondrichthyes > Carcharhiniformes > Scyliorhinidae > Scyliorhinus > Scyliorhinus torazame. The sequence continues at coordinate 44,250,955 of NC_092718.1, forward strand.
ATAGCGGTTATTGGGTTACGGGGATAAAGTGGAATTGATAGCTTAAGTGGGTTGCAAACATGCAACCAATGAACACTCAGAATATGACACAGCCAATGGGCAGTCAGGACACTCAGAGGTGGCATCACCACAACCAAACACTATAAAAGGGATGAGGCACTCACACCCTGCCTCTTTCTCCAGACAGACATCTAGAGATTTAGACAGGGTTGATCAGCAGCATCACACCCCAGCACGTGGCTTAGAGCAAGCTGGTACAGTTAGACTGAGTTACTACAGTTAGATTAGCAGAGAGTCAAACTCATTTGAGAACTGTGTTAATAGTTCAATAAACACATTGAACTCATTTCAGAGTCTGCAGCATCCTTCAGTTAAGACTGCATCAAGTAGCAGCCTGTGTTATCCAAAGCAGCATAACACAACATGATACCAGGAGTGACTGTTCAATCTATTTAGTTCAACTCAGTAAGATCCGTGACAACCAGCTACTGAATACAGGCACAATGGACAAGATTCAGGCTCCTCATCAGCTCAGGACCACCGGCAATCTTAGTGCCAACTGGCGATCATTCAAGCAGAAATTTCAACTATACGTGGAAGCATCCAACCTCAATGGCGCAACCGATGCTCGGAAGATAGCTCTTCTACTCACCACTGCGGATGACCATGCGATAGAGATCTTCAACTCCTTTCACTTTTCCGAAGGGCAGGACAAAACGAAGTACCAAACCATCCTGGACAAATTCGACAGGCACTGCGAGGTGGACACCAACGAAATCTTCGAGCGCTACATCTTCAAGCAGAGGATGCAAGGTAAAGGCGAATCCTTCAACTCCTATCTAACTAACCTTAGACTGCTAGCGCAATCCTGCAACTTCAGTGATATCACTGACTCCATGATCAGAGACCAAATCATTTTTGGAGTCCACTCTGATCCTCTGCGAGAGCAATTGTTGAAAATCAAGCACATGACCCTGTCAGTCACGATTGAAACGTGTACTGTGCATGAGCACTCCAAAAATCGTTATTCACAGTATAAAATGGCAGAAAGTGAAAACAAGCCTCCCACGAAGAGGAGACTGTTCAGGCCATCTCCTGAATGCAGCGCCTCCACATTGACGAAAGCGGCCATTTTGCGCACTCTTGCCGGGGCCCGATTCATGCGCAATGCGATCGGGAACACAAAGCGGCCAAAAACTGCACTGCGCAGGTGCAGACATCCGAGAACCGCACCGTGCATGTGCAACGACGCACTGAGTGTCATGACGCGACATGTGCAAACTGCGGCAATGCCCATTTTTTTAAAAACTACCCTGCAAGAGGCAAACGCTGTTTAAACTGTGGGAAACCAAACTATGCAGCCCTGTGCAGATCTGCACCACCAGTCAGGAGCCAGCGCTCCCAATTCCGACTGCGGCGCATCAGAAGTGTGCAATACCGAATGCATGACTCTGATCCAGGCAGTGCGACGGATCCAGACAATGAATATCTGGACAACACTTACCGAGTGGGCATCATTACAAAGTGCGAATATGCCACACCGGACACATCACGAGTCCAATCAATCCTGGCCATGGATTCCGAGGATGAATGGCATGCAGTGATGAAGGTCAACCACTGCCCCATCCAGTTCAAACTGGATACAGGTGCCTCCGCCAACCTGATTTTGCAGGTGGACTTCAAGAGAATCAAGAAGCCCCCCACAATCCTTCCAGCTGCCTGCAAAACTCCTGGACTACAATGGAAACGCAATCAAGGCACTGGGGTCCTGTCATCTGCATGTGTCCAGCCGACACACACAAGCAAGCTTACGCTTCGAGATTGTTAAACCAGACAGAGCGTCCCTGCTAGGTGCGCACGTCTGCAAGCAACTGAACCTCATTCAACGGGTCTACATCACAACGCCGTCCCATTCAAATCTTCAGACCAGCATCGACAACATCCTAACCCAATACCCAGGTGTATTTAGCGGGATGGGCACGCTGCCATACGAGTACAAGATTCTACTGCGGCCTGATGCCAAGCCAGTCGTCCATGCACCTCGACGTGTCCCTGCTCCACTGAGAGAGCGCCTGGAGGCAGAGCTCACGAGTCTACAACAAAAAGACATAATCTCCAAGGTCATTGAACCAACCGACTGGGTCAGCTCGATGATATGCGTAAAGAAGTTTTCAGGGGACCTACACATCTGCATTGACCCCAAGGATCTAAACAAAAGCATTATGCGGGAACATTACCCCATCCCGAAGAGGGAAGAAATCACGAGGGAGATGGCACACGCGCGCTTCTTCACAAAATTGGACGCATCCCAAGGATTTTGGCAAATCCAACTTGAAGAATCCAGCAGAAGGCTCTGCACCTTCAACACACCTTTTGGCAGATTCTGCTACAACCGAATGCTATTTGGCATCATCTCAGCATCAGAGATTTTCCATCGCATCATGGAACAGATGATGGAGGGAATAGAAGGGGTTCATGTCTACATTGACAATATCATAATCTGGTCCACAACCCCAGAGGAACATGTGTCACGACTCAAGAAAGTATTCTGACGCATACATGAGCATGGCCTCAAGCTAAACAGGTGCAAGTGCTGTTTTGGGACATCCACGCTAAAGTTCCTGGGCAGTCAGATTTCGCAACACGGTGTGCGTCCGGACACAGACAAAATTAAAGCCATCGAGGCAATGAAAGTCCCGAGGACAAGAAGGCAGTACTGTGCTTCCTGGGGATGGTCAATATCCTTGGCAAGTTCATCCCGAATTTGGCCACACATACCATGGCCCTACGCAACCTGGTGAAAAAAATCAACCGCCTTTGAGTGGAAGGCGGAGCACCGAACAGAGTGGCTGGAGCTGAAAGCCAAGCTCACCACTGCACCCGTCCTTGCATTCTTTGACCCAGACCGAGAGACCAAGATATCCACAAATGCGAGTCAGGATGGCATTGGGGCGATGTTGCTTCAAAGAGACGACAAGTCATCCTGGGTACCAGTAGCATATGCTTCACGGGCAATGACACCCACTGAGACTAGATATGCGCAGATTGAGAAGGAGTGTTTAGGTCTTCTCACCGGCATCCTCAAATGTCATGATTATGTCTATGGCTTGCCAACATTTACTGTTGAGACGGATCATAGGCCTCTGGTCCACATCTTCCAAAAGGACCTGAACGACATGACATCTCGTTTGCAGAGAATTCTGCTCAAACTCCGGAGGTATGATTTCAATGTGGTGTACATACCTGGCAAGGAGCTCATCATCGCCGATGCATTGTCCCGCTTCGTCAACTCACCCAGTAAACCACTGGAGATCATTCAGCACATTGAATTGCAGGTACAACTGTGTGCAAGCACTCTCCCAGCAACAGATGAGAAGATCGTTCTCATCCGAGAAGAGACGGCCAAAGACCCCCTGTTGCAGTGAGTCATCCACAACCTCAGCAATGGCTGGGGCCATTCTCAATTCTACAACGTCAAGGACGAACTGATGCTGATCGACGGCATCCTGCTCAAGCTGGACAGGATAGTCATAGTCTCCAGAGCCTGGTGCTGCAGCAGATTCACGAGGGACACCTGGGCGTAGAAACGTGCAGACGCAGTGCCCGGCAAGCTGTCTACTGGCCCGGCATCAACCAGGACATCACGGACATGGTCCTGAACTGCAAAACCTATCAGAGGTTCCAACCAGCGCAGAGCAAGGAGACGCTCCAACCACATGACCAAGAGACCTCTCCATGGTCCAAGGTTGGCATTGACCTATTCCACGCGAATGGTCGCGACTATATCTTAATCATCGATTACTTTTCGAACTATCCTGAGGTGCTGAAGCTGCCAGACCTCACCTCACGGATCTCATCAAAGCGTGTAAAGAGACATTCTCACGGCATGACATCCCGAACACCGTCATGAGCGACAATGGCCCGTGCTTCCACAGTCGAGAATGGTCCACATTTGCCAAGAGCTACAATTTCAGGCATGTCACCTCCAGTCTGCACTATCCGCAGTCCAATGGCAAAGTTGAAAAAGGGTGCACATTGTTAAGCAGCTCATCCACAAGGCCTCGGACTCCGCTTCCGACATACACCTTGCACTACTTGCATACCGGGCGACTCCCTTGTCCACTGGCATGTCGCCAGCTCAACTGCTGATGAACAGGGACCTGCGGACGATGCTTCCACCATACACCTGCCCAGCCTTGATCACCTCCTGGTGCTGCAGAAGATGCAGCAGCTTCGCGACAGCCAGAGGCAGGGCTATGACGCACATGCCACCAATCTGGACGTGCTATCCCCGGCAGACATGGTCAGGATCAAGATACCGGATGGTGGGTGGTCTGCTACGGCTGTCGTTGTTCGACAGGCCGCGCCCAGATCCTATGTCATACGTATAGCTGATGGCTCCATTGTGTGAAGGAATCGAAGGGCACTGCGAAAAGTTGCTTTCCCACAACCACTTTCCCCTCCATTTCCACATGTCGAATTGCCACCTCCAGACATGTCGAACCATGAGCCACCAGTCGTGCCTCCCACTCGCCTGTCAAGACACCGTCATCCCCTCCACCTCCTCTCCGGCGGTCGATGAGGATCAGACGCAAGCCTCAGAGACTGGACTTACGAGCATTTGTTTTGTTTGTTCTGTTCTGTATTCCTCAGTCAGTCACATTAGACAGACACATTCACATGTATATACATCTAAAAAAAAAGGGGCAGCGCGGTAGCATTGTGAACAGCACAATTGCTTCACAGCTCCAGGGTCCCAGGTTCGATTCCCAGCTTGGGTCACTGTCTGTGCGGAGTCTGCACATTCTCCCCGTGTGTGCGTGGGTTTCCTCCAGGTGCTCCGGTTTCCTCCCACAGTCCAAAGATGTGCAGGTTAAGTGGATTGGCCATGCTAAATTGCCCTTAGTGTCCAAAATTGCCCTTAGTGTTGTGTGGGGTTACTGAGTTATGGGGATTAGGTGGGGTTACTGGGTTATGGGGATAAGGTGGAGGTGTGGACCTTGGGTAGGGTGCTCTTTCCAAGAGCCGGTGCAGACTCGATGGGCCGAATGGCCTCCTTCTGCACTGTAAATTCTATGATAACTATGATAAGTAGCAGCCTGTGTTATCCGAAGCAGCATAACACAACAGATCAGTGCAGACTCGATGGGCCGAAAGGCCTCCTTCTGCACTGTATGTTCTATGTTCAGACTGCAAAACAGACCTGGCTCCTCCCAATAATTACATCATCTGTATCACATTAAGATGTCACATGACCTGCTTAGTTCACACTTAATACAATCCCTCAAATTATCTGTACTCCAGGGAACTATCAAAACTATAAAGAGTAATCCATTCGCCCTTTATCTGTAACCCAAGTAAGTGGTTATAATGAATGATTACCTCACACCTTTACGACATCTTAATTAAAGCTCCAGTAGACACACTGCCTGTATGTGGCTCAAACCAGGGGTTATAATAACATTACTGCAACAGAATGTAAAATATAATGTGCAACAATTTCTACATTCATCACACAAAATGTAAGAAACATGGCCGCCAATTTGCGGACAAAAAGCACCCACAAACAACAATGAGATAATACCCCTAATAATCTGTTTTCATGATGCTGATTAAGGTATAAATATTTACCAGGACACCAGGGATAACTTCCCTCTTCTTCTTTGAAATGGTGCAGTGGAATCTTTAACACCCATATGAGTGGGCATATGAAGTGTCTGGTTAATGTCACATCTTAAAGATAGCATTGTTGACAGGACCGCATACAAGTTACACCTTGATTTTTACTGAAGTCGGGTACGAACCCATAAATTTTCTTGCTCTGAGGTAAGAGTTCTATCAACAGATATAATGGTCGACACAAGGCGAGGAATCTTCCGCTCCCTCCCTAATGGCATGTTTAGAGGCAGGGAGGGCATTTAATCAGGTGGTTGGTGGGCACCCCGTCACCCTCCCGTCACTACCCCAAGTAGCCCAGGGCAGGTAGCTCTTTCTGCCCTGCCACCAATTAAGGCACTTAAGTTGGCAATTAAATGACCACTTCTGGACCTGATCCCAGCACTGCTGATATCAACCCAACCAAGAGCGGGCCTGTCATTGTGCAACGTGCACTACAAGCTGTGTGGGCTGCTTGTCGTCTCCCTGGGGAGGGGGGGTCCCTCCTTCAAAGCCACTGGTGCTGAATCAATGGACTTGGCATTGGAAAGGGACCCTGGAAAAGCCACACCTTTGCCCTTGTAACCCATACCCCGCGAGCTCCACCCCCTCATAAAACCAGCGAAACCCCGCCCCGCCATTACCTATCTGGACCCCCCCCCATGGGATGTTTTCCCTTCAGCAGCCACTGACTCACCCATGCTGTTGCTGAGCAAAAGAGCTGCCAGCTCTGATTGGCTGAAAGCTCTCAGTAGACCGAACCTCCTCCTCTGGGGTTCTGGTTCCACGGTAAGTCCTGCCACTGCCGGATTGGCTCGTGGCTCGGTGGGCTTTTTCAAAGGAGACAACTCGGGTCTATCACTGGCTCTCCAGCCAATAGGCAAGACCACCATCGTCTCCACAATTTTCCACCCAAGGGGAGAGATAATTCATTGGAAATCCATCCACTTACACAAAGTTAAAATCAGACCAGACATCAGGCTACATTCATATTAAGCTAATTAGATGGTCCAATGTTATAAGCATATTTCAGTAAATAATGCAATTTCAGAATGAAACTAGGGTAGTTTATGAAAAACCTTAAGAACTAGACATAATCTTATTCAATAAAATACTTGCCAGTTCATTTCTGGAAGAATAAATGAAATAAAAAGGATTATTCATTTTCATTATACTGTATGTAAAGGTAGCTGTAGAAATCATAGAGATTATTACACTGGAGGTTAAAGGATGGTATATCACAAATTTAATAGAGATACTTGGATAAATTAGAGAAAATGCTAAAAACAGAGACAAAATTCTTGGAATTGCTCATTTTAGTGAAAAAGTGTGACAAAATGGCAAAATGTAGCCCTAATAGACTGTTCTGACAATTCCTACTTCCCCAAAATCATTTCCTGTGCTGATTGGAGGGCCTCTTTTTAAAGGGCTCCCGATCTCTGTGGATCGATCAAGTCCCATTCCGTCACAGGGATGTCGTAAACCACGTCACCTAGAATTTATTTTTCAGAGCGGCTCAAGATCTGGACTAAAACTCAGCTGTGCAGCTGGAGAGCTACACTCCGGGTTTCAGTCTCAGCCTGACATTGAAAAAATATGGGAAAATTCTTCCAACACAAAGAAAGATCCCAAGATATGTGAAAAGTTTACTGAGTCTGCCCTGCATGTTGTGTGTGTGGCTTGTTTGATTTGTCTTGTGTATGTCAAATATGTGGAATATTCCAACTTTGATTACAAATAAAGGGAAGAATTTAATGCCCTCCCCGATGGTGAATTTGGTGACGGGGGGGACATTTAATCAGGCGGACGGTGTCAAAGTGGGTACAATGAAGAATTGCCAGCCTCTGATTGACCGGCAACTTTCAGCGAGTCAGACTTTCACGGCCCAGTTATTGGCCCCCATAGATAGCAATACAGTAATGATCAGATAATCTGTGCTTGTGATGTTTATAATTGGCTAAATGTTAACCAGGACACAAGGGATAACTCCCTTACACTTCTTCAAAATACTACCATGGGTCTATCCGGTGGGGAAGACAAAAACAGCACCTCAGACAGTGCAGCGCTCCCTCAATACTGCTTTGGAGAATCAGTCTTGATTGTTTTTTTGTACTCAAGTCCTGGGCATTGGAACATACAAATTAAGAGCAGGAATAGGAATAGGACTTGAACTACTACCTCAAAATATAAAAACTAGTCGTTCCTCAGTTAGGTTAAAATAAAACTTACCTCAGTTGCGTGTTCAATTTTTTTGAGTGGAATCCATACAGTGCCCAGGAGCGTGTCCCATATCAAGCCTTTGTCCCATACTTCAACAACAAGACCCTTCCTTAAATCATTTATTTCACTGTAAAGAGAAACACAGTTTTTCTTAAATTGAGTGCATATAATGCAGGTCACATTTGCAATTATTCTTCATTGATTGGTCAGTTGCCTTTTGATGAGAGGAACGTACTTGACAAATACCTGAGTGTTAATAATTCTGGAAAGTCTCTTGAACAGAGACAGACAAAATTAATCTGAAATTTCCCCGATCAGACTGGAAAAAAGTAATGAAGGGAGATTTTTGCATATCTATTACCAAGAAGGTTTGCATTTAGGAAAATGTAAATAACGTAAATAGATTATATAATTAACAGTCTAATTATCAGATCGCCTAATCATCCATCAATATCCTGTTGAACTTAGCTACTTTTCAAAACATCAAATAATGAAAGAGAGAAGGGTTTTCTGTATTGAGGCCCAGCATCGTGTGCAATGTGTTGTTACAGTGATGGATAAAATGATGTGATCATTTAATATTTAGTACAGGGGTTGACTGACATGAAGCCTGTTTTGGCTCAGTTTACTGGGCCAGAAAAAACTAACAATCAATCAGGGGGCAAAGGTTTCAGCCAGCACTTTAGAATCTCAGATGAGGAAGGATATTGTCAGGATAGATGCATTTTTTGGCATAATTTTGTGCGTTAGACTAATTGTAACCATTTGAAGGAACTGGGTATAGTGCCAATCTGCATTCTATTCTGGAGAAGCCTCCTTAGCATAAGTGTTAGTTGGGCAAAAATGCTTACAGAAATGATCGGCACACTAGATCAAAAAAGGATGTCTGCGGCAGACCTGAAACTTGTAAAGTGTATATGTGGCCACAATCCCAGAGGACCACAGGCTGCTCTCACCTTTGAAAGCTGAGGGTCACCACACCTCAGGCAAGAGGCAAGGCTGAGAAGGCGGGGCCTTCATGAATAACCTCAGCCGGTATGGGAATTGAACACATGCAGTTGACGTCGCCCCACATCACGAACCAGCCGTCCAGCCAACTGAACTAATCAACTCCCTTGAAACTTGTAATAAAGTCCCTTGATATCTATCTATCTCTGCAAGTAGTGTGTGACCTGAAAAATCAGCCGGTGATCAATTAAGAATTTTGACCAAATTCTTACTTCGTCCTTTTCCAGCCTAATAATACGGCACATAAGGTTAGTACACATGTATAGCAAGTGATTGGGAAGGCAAATGGAATATGGGCATTTATTGCAAGAGAAATGGAATATAAAATTGGGAAGTTTTACTGCAGCTGTACTGTGAGATCTCATCTGTAGTATTGTGTACAGTTTTGGTCTCCTTATTTGAAAGAAATATATAATTGCTTTAGAGGCAGTTCAGAGAATTCTCACTCCACTTATTCCCAGGATGAAGGGCTTATTTTATGAAGAAAGGCTGAACAGGTCAGGCTAATACCCACTGGAGATTAGAATAATGAGAGTTGATCTTATTAAAACGTAGAAGATCTTGAGGTGACGGGATTGGGTGGATGCCGGGAGCAAGTTACCTCTTGTGGGTGAAACTAGAACTTGGGGGTTTGAGACAGAGAAGAGGAGAATGTTTTTCTTTCGGATGCTCATTAGAGTGTGGAATCCTCTCCCCCAGAAGATAGTGGAGGCTACTTCTTTAAATTTATTCAAGGCCACCGCGTTAGGTAGATTTCTGTTCGACAAGGGAATCACGGGCTATGGGAGCAAACAGGAAAGTGGAGCTGACAGGAATGTGGACCAGAGATAACAACCGTGAACATATTGAACGATGGAGCACACCTAGGGCTAATGACCTACCCCTGCTCCTAAGTTCCACATTCCTTTAAGATGTTAGTTCTTGCTTAATTTTACTATTGTTAATAAAATAAGATGTGTGAACGGGCCCTTCCTGTTGATTCCCTTTATTTCCCCTTTCTTTATTTTTGCTGTCATCATTTTGACTCACGGAGGCTGAATGGGCATATATCTTTAATTCAAGCAGGGGCAGTGAGGAATTCAGAAGTTACGAAAGAGAACACTGTGCTAGCTTTCAGGCAGCAGAACTCATCTCGGTGGGACTCAATTCGATTGGTTGGCTGGTGGCCAATGATATGGCCCAAAGGCCGTAATCTGCCTGGCAACAGGTGGTGATTGGATCCTGCCTGAGTGGGAAGATTTCCAGAGAGCCAGGGGAAGAACAGTTGGAGTGCTGGATGTTCAGAGGAAATAAGCTGCTCTCCCTCTCCCTCATGATTTTTCCAGAAAAGCTGCACAGCTGTCTACAGAATTTGCATGAATCTCCAGTGAAAACCTCAAACTAAAAGTCTACGTTGAAGAAAGGTGTGCTAAAACAACCATCAGAAACAAAGACTCTTACCGTTTTACTTACATTTTTATTTTAACACCCCTCTTTTCCCCTCTGTGTTTGTCTTGTGTGTGTATATAAGGGTGGGGCAAGTTTAAGTGGGGATTTAGGAATTAGGTAATAGTTAACCTGTTGTATTTGCTGCATATTAAATCATAGTTCTTGTTAATAATAAAATTAATTGTGTTTAACTTTTACAAACCTGGTGACTGCAGTTGTTGGGCAACCAAGGGTCAAGCCTTCGCTGTTTTTCTAAGAATTACTTATTAATTTCAATTGTGTTGCGACTCCGGGTCAAGTGGGGCTGAAATTGACCCCATACTAACACAGGGGGTTGTAACAGTTGTATAAGACACCTAAGCCATTCAAGTCAAAATCAAGGCTTGTTCATATTAATTTTGTCACTGAGTGACCCAAAGCTGATTTTGAGAAGATTGCATATTAAACAGGTAACCAATATGCATGAAAGTGGCCACGTCATATCTTTAATGTCCTGTTTGGCCGTGTATTTAACATACACAGCAGTCATTTAACATACATCATCATAAGAACAAAGAACAATACAGTACAGGAACAGGCCCTTTGGCCCTCCTAACCGGTACCTGTCATGATACTGACCTTGGCCAAAACTCTCAGCACTTCCCTCTGTACCCATCCTATCCATGTATTTGTCAAGGTGCCTTTTGAACGTCGTTAATGTATCTGCTTCCACAACCTCCCCTGGCAACACGTTCCAGGCACTCACCACCCTCGGTGTAAAAAACCTGCCTCGCACATCTCTTCTAAACTTTGCCCCATGGACCTTAAACCTATTCCCCCTGGTGACTGACCCCTCCACCCTGGGAAAGAGTGCCTGCCTATCCACTCTATCCATGCCCCTCATAATCTTGTAGACCTCTATCAGGTCACCCCCTCAGCCTCCGTCATTCTAATGAAAACAGTCCGAGTCGCTGCAACCTCTCCACATAGCTAACACCCTCCAGACAGGAAACATCCTGGAAAACCTCCTCTGCACCCTCTCCAAAGCCTCCACATTCTTCTGGTAGTGTGGTGACCAGAATTGTGCGCAATATTCCAAGTGCAGCCTTACCAAGGTTCTACACAACTGCAGCATGACTTGCCATTTTTTATACTCGATGTCCCGTCCAATGAAGGCAAGCATTCCGTATTCTTTCTTGACTACCTTATTAAAGCAAATTACTGCAGATGCTGGCTGAAACCAAAGCTTTGACAAAGGGCCATCTGGACTCGAAACGTTAGCTCTTTTCTCTCCCTACAGATGCTGCCAGGCCTGCTGAAATTTTTCAGCATTTTCTCTTTGAGTTCTTGACGACCTTGACCTCTTATGTTGACACTTTCAAAGATCTGTAGACCCGCACGCCCAGATCTCTCTGACTTTCTATATTCCTAAGAGTTTTCCATTTTCTTTTGTAAAATTGACTTTATTGGAGCCTTGAAAGCATGTTGTCAATTGTTTAAGATTTACAGCATGTCCATAAAAATGTAGATTTTGAATAACCTTTTGCTCTTGCAAAGTCGTTTTTTTTTTTGAAAAATATTTTTATTCTCCATTTTCTTCAGAATTTACACCCCACCAACAAACAGTAAACGTTAACGAATACAATGTCAATCCCCCAACCAACAACAACGAGCCCATCCTCCCACCACCCCCCAAATAACGGCCCACCCGACAATATAAGCATCAAATAAAACTAAACCTCCCAAGGAAGAAAAAAGGAAAAAAGGAATCAGGAATCGCCCCTGGTCACCGTTGATACATATAGTCCACCCCCAATCCCCCCCTAATATTCAGTGCCATCCAATCCCCGAAAGAGTACTGTGAATGGCACCCATGAATTGTAGACACCCCCCCCCCACACCCCCACCCAGACTCCTCCCCTCCACTTCCTCTTGTAAACTCCTCCCCCAATCTCGGTTCCTTCCCCCGACTTTTCACCCCAGCTAGACTCACCGAAACCTGTTCTACCAGGCTCCGATGACCGCCGCCCCTCCCCCACCTCACTCCCGTTCACGGGCCAGCTTAAACCGGCCAGCGTGGAGGCCCTCACCCGGGTCTCCTTCCCCCTTGCCCGGCCCCAGGAAAACCAAGAAATCCCCTTTAGCACACAACCCCAGCATACACACCCAAGCCCCAAAGAACCATCATTGCAAATGAAAGATCCAACTCTTCCCTTGTCCAAATGTACAGCGTCGACTCATTTAGTACATACACCAACACGCAGTGAAAAAATAAATTTACATGAGGCTACATCGGTACACGACCCGCTCTCAGTCCCATTTCTCAATTCTGTCACAGTCCTTCCGCCTTCGCAAACTCCTCCGCCGCTTCAGCCGTCCCAGAATTTGTGGGTCACCCTCAACTTAGCTGGATATACTATGCCGCACTGCACCTTGCTGATGTACAGTGCCTTCTTCACCCGGCTGAAGGCAGCCCGCCTCCTCGCCAGCTCCACCGTAAAGTACTGGTACATTTGTATACCAGCTCCAGCCCACTGCACCACCTGCTTCTGCTTTGCCCAACACAGGACCTTCTCCTTCATGCTGTACCTACGGAAACACACAGTTACTACTCTTGGCGGCTCACTCGCCTTTGGTATAGGCTCCACGCCCAATGAGCCCGATCCAGTTCGCATCAAGAAGGATCGTCTCCCTCCCCCAATAGCTCCACCAACATCGTGGCAAAATACTCCGTCGGCCTCGGGTCTTCCACCTCTTCGGGCAGACCCACGATCCTCAGATTCTGCCGCCTGGATCTATTTTCCAGGTCTTCCATTTTGGCTCGCAGACCCTTGTTGGTTTCTGTCACCTTCCGCAACTCCTTCCCCATCGAGGTGAGTTGATCACTGTGCTGGGATAATACCTCTTCCACTTCCTTCAGTGTCTCACCTTGCTCCCGCACCTCCGCCGCTGCGCTTGATACCGCCGCCCTCACCGGGGCAATCGCCTGCTCCACCAGCACTTTCAATACCGCCTCATCTCCTCTTCACCGCTTCCATGTGCTTTGCGAACTGTTTTTCAAGTTCCACAACCATCACTTTGGTCATTTCTTCTGCTGTGAATGATACGGCCTCCCCTGGTGCTCCAGCCTCCGCTTTCCTTCCAGTTCCTGAGCTGACTTTTCCACTCACCGGCGGACTTTCATTAACCCCCTTTTTCACGGTCGTTTTTTTCCCAAGCTTGGACATTTCTCCTCCCTGAGCCTTCGTACAGCTTTTTCAGCCTCCGTTGCCCCTGGGACCGGGCGTTAAAGCCCCAAAACTTCTATTCCCGAGCGGGAGCCCTCCAGTGTGCGGCTGCCTCCCGCCCACCGTCACCGGAAGTCCCCGCCGTCACCGGAAGTCAAGAGTTTTCCATTTACGGTATAATTCCCCTCTATGTTAGACCTACCAAAATGCATTACCTCATATTTGTCTGGAATGAACTCCATTTACATTTCTCTGCCCAAGTCACCAACCTATCTATGCCTGCTGTATCCTCTAACAATCCTGAACATAATCTGCCACTCCACCAACCTTGGTGTCATCCGCGAACTGACTAATCAGACCAGCTACAACCTCTCAATCGTTTATGTATACCACAAAAAACAGAGGCCTCAGCACAGATACCTGTGGAACACCACTAGTCACAACATTCCATTCAGAAAAACACCCTTCTACTGCTACCCTTTGCCTTCTTGACCGAGCCAGTTCTGTAGCCTCACCTCTGATCCCGCATAATGTCAGTGATGCACGATCAATGACCACTAAAACGAGGTTGTAGTCCAACTGAAGGCTTTAATAAGCTAGATGTTTCCCCCAGCAGCTCAGGTACAGAATGAAGGCTGCTGGGGCGGCACGGGCTCTTATACCCCGCCTAGCAGGGCGGAGCTACCATAAAACTTAACCAATACAGCATACAGTTTCCACAAATGGTGCTCCAGCCTATCAGGTACCGTAATACCTCTACTACCACAGTCAGTCCATGTTTTTTCTTCAAGTTAATGATGTGAATAAGACAGGAACACATCTGCAGATTCTGCAGTTCTTCCTGAATTTTGAATAATATTCAGACAAAGTAGCTCTGAGTGCATGTGGCTCATGTATTCACATCGAACCCCCTGTCTAAATATCATACCTGGAGACAATGGGCGGGATTCTCCGGAATCCGGCGGGCGGGCAGTACCGGCGCCAAAGAGTGGCGTGAACCACTCCGGCGCGGGCCGCCCGGATGGTGCGGAATCCTCCACACCTTTGGGGGCTAGGCCGGCACTGGAGTGATTGACGCCACGCCAACTGACGCCGAAGGGCCTCCGCCGGCCGGCGCGTGTTGGCCCGTGCGCAGGAGCGGCAGCGTGTTCCCAGAACCGCTGGCGTGGTTCCTGCGCATGCGCAGGGGAGTTTCTTCTCCACGCCAGCCATGGCGGAGCCTTACAGCGGCCAGCGCGGAGGGAAAGAGTGCCCCCACGGCACAGGCCTGCCCGCAGATCGGTGGGCCCTGATCATGGGCCAGGCTACCGTGGGGGCCTCCCCCGGGGGCCAGATCCCCACGCCCCCCCCCCCCCCCGAGGACTCCGCAGGCCACCCTCAGAGCCAGGTCCCACCGGTATGGACCTTGTGTAATTTACGCCGGCGGGACTGGCCGAAAACGGGCGGCTGCTCGGCCCATCGCGGAGTGGAGAATCGCCGGGGAGGCCACTATCAACGGCCCCCGACTGGCGCGGCGCGATTCCTGGCCCCGCCAAAAAACCGGCGTCGGAGAATTCGGCAGCCGGTGGCGGGGCGGGATTCATGCCGCCCCCCGCCGGCGATTCTCCGGCCCGGCAGGGGGTCGGAGAATTCCACCCAATATTCTGTTACCAAAGGATATGACATTTTCAGCATTCACTGTATGAGCAAGACTTTGTTTTTCTCCTCCATTCTCTTTGAAATAAAGAGCAACATTCCATTTGCCTTCCCAATTACCTGCAAGCCAGTTTGTTGTTCAATTGCATGGTTCAATTATAATTCCCTCAACTAACACCCACTGATGGCAGTTGGTTGAACAGTTAAAATATCAATAGTTCCAGAGGTGAAATCCAAGGACACCATGAAATAAACAATGAAATCATCATGCAATTACCAAGAAGTCAACATAGCTATTTTTCCAAGATTTCACAGAATCCACTGAAGTTACCACGGAGGATTGGGAGAAATGTTATGGAAATTTTAACCTCTCTGTGCTTTTAAAATTTACATTTGACAATCTCCCATCCAGCGCTCTGCTGTCCAACATTTATAAAAACCTGCTGGAAATAAATTGCATAATTTAATACCCCAATGCTGCAGTTTGCCGACACTTTCAAGTCAACTCGAGTGTAGGCCAAAATGCTGAGAAGGCAATCTAACTCACAAGTCTAGTTCCAATCTAATTCCCATGTACGATAGTGTCACAGAGGATAAGATTATCCAGGAGTGGAGTTCCGGTGGCGACATGTGGATGGAAGTCACACGTTGGGTAGCTCCTGCTCAAGGTTCTGGTATTTGGAGTTTAATGCCCTGTTTCAAGGGCAGTTGTTGAACAAGCTAGTTCAGGAAGGCATAAGGAAGGTGGGGAATGTCGAAGATTCAGAAAAAAACCACTGGGAAGAAGGGGGCGAGCGAATGTTCGCCTTGAGTGAATGGGTCAGCCCGGCAGCAGGACAGATGGTGGATGCTGGATCGGTGGGTGGGGCCGCGCCCTTCACAGTGGAGATTCTGACCGAGGTGATGGCTGGAAAATTTGAGAGGCAGTTTGCCTAGCACATGGTGTGATGCAAAAGTAAATGATGGCTGCAATGAAGGAACGAGTGGAGGAGGCAATGACGGTGTTGAATGAAGATGTCAGCCGAGGTACGGGAGCAAGGAGAGAAGTTGAAGTGGGTGGAGAAAGCTCTGTCGCAGCACAGGGACCAGTTCACCTCGATGGGTGAAGAGCTGCAGAGGGTGGTGGGGCCAACAAAGGACTCCGAGCCAAGGTGGAGGACCTGGAGTACAGGTCGAGGTGGTAGAATTTAAGAATTGTGGGCTTGTCTGAGGGGGTGGAGGGCCCGAGGCCGACTGAGTACTTCGCGAAGATGTTGGCGGAGTTGTTGGGGGAGGGGGGGGAGAACCCTCCTGGTATGAGCTGGATAGGGCTCATCGGTCGCTCAGGTCCAAGCCGAAGACAAATGAGCCGCCAATGGTGGTCATAATTTGTTTTTAATAAATACAACGTTCAGGAGAAGGTCCTGAGTTAGGTGAAACAAAGGAATGAGGTGAAGTGGGAAGGGGCTGGTATTCGAATATACCAGGACTTACTGTGGAGATGGCAAGAAGGCGGCGATCTTCGGTCTTCACTTCACTCTTGCCAACCAGGTTCATACATTCCCACCAGTGGTATAACTATCTATGTGCCGTATACTGATACAATAAGTTTTTTAAATTCTTTTACAGGGCGTGAGCATTGCTGCCCTTCCGTAACGGCTCTCCATTTCAGAAGGCATTTTAGAGTCAACCACATTGCCGTGGATCTGGAGTCAAGTAAGGATGACAGATTTTCTTTTATTATTATGACAGGGAAGACGGGTTTCTATGACAATCGGCAATGGTTTCATGGTCATCATTCGACTTTTTTTTAAAACTGAATTCAAATTTCACCATCTACCATGGCAGGATTTGAACCTTGGGTCTTTAGACCACTGGGCCAGTGGAAATACCACTGCGTCAGGTGCATTAGCAACAAAATATGTTTTACTTACAACATGAAATCTTGTTCCCAGCAAGGTTCATTTCCTCGTCTGTTCATCGTAGTGCTTCTCAAATTTTGAACTTTCAGAGTTACATATGTATTAAATTTTTCTGGAAAATGAAAAATATTAATTGCATTACATTGTAAAAACATTCTCCAGTCTGTCATTGCATAATGTGTTAAAAAAGTTATCAAATCTCCTGAAGTGCTCACAAAAATGAAAGATAAGGAAAGTAATTGACATAGTTTTAGGGAATGAAGCCGGGGAGGGGGTGAGGGGGTAGAGGGGTTAGTGGGGGAGCATTTCTGTGATCGTGACCATAACTCAGTAAAATTTAAGATAGTTATATAAAAGGACAAAGATGTACCGTAAATAAAGGTTATGAATTGGGGGAAGGCCGATTTTAATAGGATAAGACAGGATCTGGCCAAAAATGGATTGGGAGCAGCTGTATATGGGAAAATCTACATCAGGGCAGTGGGAGTCATTCAAAAAGGAAATTGAGAGAGTACAAAGCCATCATGTTCCTCTAAAGGTAAAGGGAGGTGCCAAAATGTTCAGAGAACAATGTCAAGGTAAATACAGAATTGGATAAGGAAATTGGGAAGGCTTACGGCAGATTCAGGGGGGTGTAAACAATGGATGCCTTCAAGGAGTATAGAAAGTGCAGGGCGGTACATAAAAATGAAATCAGGAGAGTGAAGAGGGGGCATGAAAAAACACTGGCGTCAAAATAAAGGAAAATCCCAATGTGTTTTCTCAGTATATTAAGCGCAAGAGGGTAACCAGCAAAAGAGCAGGGTCCTATAGACCAAAGTGGAAATCTGTGTGGAGCCAGAAGACATGGGTGAGGTATTAAATGAGTTTTTTTGCATCAGAATTCATTATGGCAAAATAGGTCCAGAAAGCAAGGAAGGGGACTGTGATATAATCAAACAGATTAGCATTGAGAAGGAGGAGGTGTAAGCAGTATTACCGGGCTTAAAAGTGGAGAAATCCCTAAACCCTGATGAGATGTATCCTAGGCTGCTGTGAAGGCAAGGGAGGAGATTGCAGGGGCAGTGGCATTAATTTTCAAATCCTCTGTGGCCACAGGTGAGGGCCAGAAGACAGGAGGACAGCTAATGTGGTACCATTATTCAAGAAGGGAAGTGTGGTAAAAGCAGTTAATTGCAGGCCAGTGACTCTAACATCAGTGGTTGGGAGATTACTGGAAAACATTCTTAGGGACAGGATTAATCTCCATTTGGAGAGGTGAGGATTAATCAAGGATAGTCAGCATGGCTTTGTCAAGAGGAGATGAAGTCTAACAAATTTGATTGAATTTTTCGAGGAGATGACTAGATGTGTAGATGCGGGTGGTGTCGTTGATGTAGTCTACATGGACTTCAGGAAGGTCTTTGACAAGATACAGCATGGGATCCAGGGCAATTTGGCAAATTCAATCCAAACTGGAAATACACAATAGATGGTAGGATGCTAGGAAGTACAGAGGACCTTGAGGTGCATGTCCGCAGATCCCTGAAGGCAGGTAATTTTTAATAATCTTTCAAGTAGGCTTACATTGACACTGCAATGAAGTTATTGTGAAAAGCCCCTAGTTGCCACATTCCGGCGCCTGCTTGAGTACACAGAGGGAGAATTCAGAATGTCTAAATTACCTAACAATGGTTAAGAAGTCTTATGGCTTCAAGTTAAACATGGGCAAGGAAATCTCCTGCTGATTACCACGTACCAGCCACCATCAGCTGATGAATGGGCAGCACGGTAGCACAGTGGTTAGCACAGTTGCTTCACAGCTCCAGGGTTCCAGGTTCGATTCCTGGCTTGCGTCACTGTCTGTGTGGAGTCTGCACGTTCTTCCCGTGTCTGCGTGAGTTTCCTCCGGGTGCTCCGGTTTCCTCCCACAGTCCAAAGATGTGCAGGTTAGGTGAATTGGCTATGCTAAATTGCCCTTAGTGTCCAAAGAAGGTTGGGTGGGGTTAGGAGGATAGGGTGGAGGTGTAGGGCTAGGGTAGAGGTGTGGGCATAGGTAGGGTGCTCTTTCCTGGAGCCGGTTCAGACTCGATGGGCCGAATGGCCTCCTTCTGCACTATAAATTCCATGATTCTATGAATCAGTACTCCTCCATGTTGAACACCACTTGGAGAAAGCACTGAGGGTGACAAGGGTGCAGAATATGCTCTGAGTGGGGGATGTCAATGTCTATCACCAAGAGTGGCTTAGTAAGAATATGCTCTGGGTGGGGGACGTCAATGTCTATCACCAAGAGTGGCTTGGTAGTACCACCACAGACCGAGCTGGCTGGGTCCGGGACCTAAGGACATAGCTCCTAGACTGGGACTGCAGCAGGTGAGGAGGGAACCAACCAGAGGGAAAAACATACTTGGCCTTATCTCCACCAACCTACTTGCCACAGATGCATCTATCAATGACTGTATTGGTAGGAGTGGCCACCTTGTGGAGACAAAGTCCAGACTTCACATTGAGGATACACCCCATCACTGTTTGAGGGGATGGATGAGCGGGAGATAACATGGAGGGTGGGGGAAACTGGCACGTGCGGGCGAGAGCCAGTGTATAAAGCTATGTAAATATACCATTTTGCCATGTATATAGCTTGCTCAGTGCGATTTTGTGTTATTTTGTTCCGGGGGGGGAGCGGTGGTGTTGTTTGTAAGAGGAAAAAATTGTGTTGTCAAAAAAATCTTAATAAATATATATTTTTTATAAAAAGAGGATACACCCCATCATGTTGTGTGGCACGATTTCCGGTGGTGGCGATGTGCTGAGCGGAAGCCCATTAGGCGGCTCTCCTCCCGGTTAGACCCAACACGGTAAATTTACTTGAGATTGTGGCCCTAAAAGACACCTAAAACCCACCCGAACACAAAAGTCACCAACAGCGTGAGAAGGAAAGAGGATGCCTGCAAACAACAGATCGAGCGGAAGGTGAGAAGTCAGAAGCAGCAGTGAAGGAAAGGGGCAGGAACAACGGGCGAGTGGACTAGAGGCCCCATGAGGCGAGGCGGAGGTCCAGGCGAATCAGGAGGGGGAAAGATCGGCGACCCGAACGGCGGAGCAGGAGCAGACGACATATCCCTCCCCCCACACACAGGGAGACGGATAGAGGGACGTATTGAAAAAGGAACTGACCACCATGAAGGAAGCGATCAGGACGGAGCTCCAGGTGGTGATGAAGGAGGTGGTGAGCGATAGCCATCCTTCAGCGCACGATAGATGGACTGGGAGGGGAGGTGGAGGCCCAGGAGAAGACGATCGTGGACCTGGAGAAGGCATCAACGGACCAGAGAGACAGGATCGTGTCTCTAGAGGCCGAGGTGAAGAGGTTGGTGGCGGCTCAGGGGAAGCTAAAAGGGAAGGTTGAGGAGCAGAAAAATAGGTCCAGGCGACAAAACCTCCGAATCGTGGGTCTGCCAGAGGGGATTGAGGGAAGGGACCCAACGAGCTACATAGCCCAAATGCTGGGCAAGCAAGTTGGGAAGGAGGACTTTCCACACCCCACAGAGATGGACAGGGCACAAAGGTCACTTCAACCTAAACCCAAAACCAGGAAGCAGCCGAGAGCGATAATTGCGAAGCTGCACCGATTCCAGTACCGGGAAAAAAATCCTGAGGTGGCTCCGACAGATGAAGTCATGCTCGTGGGAAGGGCACAGAATCAGGGTGTACCAGGACATTGGGGCAGACCTGGCAAAAAGAGGGCCGAATTCAATAGAGCAAAATCGGCGCTCTACAAAAAAGGGGTGCAATTCGGCATTCTATTCCCGGCCAGACTCTGGGTGATATACCAGGGGCAAGAACATTACTTCGGCACCCTGGCGGAAACTGTTGAGTTCGTAAAAACAAACAACCTGGAGGGAGAACAGACGTGGCAGAGGTGAAAGCAGCAGGGACAGTGGAAAAAGGGAATGAGAGCGGAGGACGGACCGACAACAAAAACATTAATATGGACTATATTTTTGCACGGGACTGTGCTGCCTCGCTTTCGTGTCCGTCTCTTCTCTCAGTTTGAATAGGGGAAACAGGGAAAGGGGAGCGAGAATAGGGGAAGCAGGCAAGGGGGGGGTGGGGGGGGAGACAGGGGGTGGAGATGGGTAGGTAAAACAGGGCCAGGGCTAGACCAGCACTGGGAGGTGAACCACCGCACTAGCAAGGAGGGCTAGCCGGGAAGACAGGCAGTAAGGGAGGCCGTGGCGCAACACTCAGGGAAGAGAGAGCACCTGGCCAAAAGAGGGGGGGAAAGGGCAGAAGAGAAAGGAAGAACAATAGGGGGTCAGAGGGATGGGAAATGGGGGGGGGGGATAAGAGAAGGGGGAAACAGGGATGGGGGGATGCACAGAACAGAAAGGGAACAAAAAGACAGATAAGGATAGGTAACAAGACAGACACAGGCCTCGGCAGGCATTGAGCAGGGCGAAGAACCAAGATGGCGCCGCAAGCAGCCACTCGGGAGAGCCCCTGGGCAAAGGGAGAACCTGGAGAACAGGGGCGCACCCACGTGGCGTAACATATAGTTGGTGGCCATGTTGGCTGCCCCCTGGGCGAAGGGAAACCCCGGAGCACCGGAACCCGACCTCTTGGTGAGAACGGCGACTGCGCCCATTTTCGATGGCCCCCTAACAAAGGGAAACCCCGGAGTGCAGGGGCGCGTCCACCAGGTAAGTATGGGTGATCACGCAGGACCGGGGGGGGGGGTCAGAAACCCCCTCACCAGGATTGTAACCTGGAACGTGAATGGACTTAACTGCCCGGTGAAAAGATTTGAGGCCTTCTACTGAGGACTGTACACCTCAGAGCCCCCCGACGGGGACACGGAGATGAAACAGAACTATCAGTCGTGGGGAAAGACAGGTGGGATGGAGCTGGAAGTACCAATAGATCTGGGAGAAATCATGGAGAGCATCAGCTCCATGCAGGCAGGGAAGGCACCAGGACCCGACAGGTTCCCAGCAGATCTATAAAAAATTCGAGCCAGCCCTGTCCCCACAAATAAGGGACATGTTTACGGACTCGCTGGCAAGGGGCACTTTGCCTTCTATGCTTTTGCAGGCCACAATCTCACTGATACCCAAAACGGATAAAGATCCAATGGAATGCGGATCATATAGACCCATTTCGCTGCTGAGTGTAGATGCAAAAATACTCGCAAAGGTCTTGGCCAAATGGCTGGAAAGCTGTGTATCAGAGGTGGTTGCAAAGGACCAAACGGGCTTTGTCAAGGGTAGGCAACTCACTGCGAACACCAGGCGGCTGCTGAATGTAATAATGACACCCCCCGGGGAGAGAACACCAGAAGCGATCATCTTCCTGGATGCAGAAAAGGTGTTCGACAGAGTCGAATGGAAGTACCTCCTCGTGGTACTGAAACGTTTTGGGCCAGGAGCAGGATTCAGGGCCTGGATGAGACTCCTGAATAACGTTCCTAAGGCGAGCATTCGAACCAACACCACCAGCTCTGAATACTTCCAGCTCCAAATAGGCACAAGACAAGGATACCCGTTGTTCCTGCTCTTGTTGCGTTAGCAATTGAACCCCTGGCGATAGCCCTGCGTGCGCGAAAAGCTGGAAGGGCATCCAGAGAGGAGACAGAGAGCACAGAGTCTCACTCTATGCAGATGACCTGCTCCAATATGTCTCGAAGCCGCAAGAAGGACTGCGGGCAATCATGCAGATCCTGAAAGAGTTTGAAATCTTCTCGGGTTATAAACTTACCTGGGCAAAAGTGAGGCATTCCCAGTGAACCCAAACGGGGGAGGGGAAGAGCTGGAGGGGTTCCTGTTTAAAACAACCCAAAACAGATTCCGATACCTGGGGATCCAAACAGCCAGAGACTGGATACAGATCCACAAGTGGAACCTGACCAGCCTGGTGGACAAAGTCAAAAAGACCTACAGAGGTGGGGCGCACTCCCACTCTCCCTGGCGGGGAGAGTGCAGACGATCAAGATGAATATGCTGCCGAGGTTCCTCTTCCTGTTTAGATCCATTCCGATCTTCATCCCCAAGGCCTTCTTCCAAAACGTAGACAGTTTAATCATGGCGTTTGAGTGTGGGATAAGTACCTGAGAATTCCCAAACCGACACTGCAAAGGAGGAAAATCAAAGGGCGCTTGGCATTACCAAACCTGCAGTACTACCACTGGGCAGCAACGGCGGAAAGAGTGAGGGGATGGGTAAATGAACCCAACTCAGGTACAGATGGAGGAGGGCTCCTGCAAGGGGACGACCCTCCGGGCTTTGGCTACAGCAGCACTCCCATCCCCCTCGGCAAAATACACATCAGGCCCAGCGGTAGTGGCCACTGAAAACGTGGGCCCAATTAAGGCAGCACTTCGGGCTGACTAGGATGTCCCCAATGGCTCCCATCTGCGGCAACCACAAATTCCCCCAGCCATGCAAGACACTACCTTTAGGAAATGGAGACGGGATGGGGACTTCTATGTAGGGCAGACTAGTGACACTAGACGAACTGACGGAGGAGTAGGAACTGCCAACAGTACAGGAAATCAGACCCCTGCAAATAAAGCACTTACTCTGCAAAGAGAATACCCCGGGGCCCCAGAGACTACACTATTGGAGGACCTGATAAGCACAGACAGTAAAAAAGAGGGACTATGTGGGAAAATGTATGGACAGCTACTGGACAGAGCCCGAACACAACTGAACGAGACCAGACGGAAATGGGAGGACGAACTGGGGACAGAAGTGGGGTGGGGACTCTGGAGCAAAGCACTGAGTAGGTCCATCTTCACCTCCTCCTGCACAAGGCTTAGCCTCATGCAGTTCAAAGTGGTGCACAGAGCACGCCTGACCAGAACCCAAATGAGCAGGTTCTTCCCGGAGGGGGAGGACAAATGTGAACAGTGCCAGAGAGGACCCGCCAACCACACCCGCACGTTTTGGGCTTGTCCCAAACTTGCTGGGTTCTGGACAGCCTTCTCCAAGGCAATGTCCAAGGTTGTGGGGGTGAGGGTGAAGCCATGCCCAATTGTGACAATCTTCAGGGTATTGGAGCAGCCAGAGCTACACGTGGAAGAGGGCAGACGCCCTCGCTTTCACTTCCCTAATGGCACGCCGAAGAATCCTGCTCGGCTGAAGGGCAGCAGAATGTAAATAGGGTAATTACGGGAAAGACAAGACAAACCTTTCTGTAAAATAAAGTAAATAAATATGGCCAACAATGTACATAACGGTTTATAAATTTTGAAAATGCCAGTAAAAAGATTTTTTTTTTAAAATGTTGTGTGGCAGCACCATTGTGATAAATGGGATGGACTCCGAACAAATCTAGAAACTCAAGACTGGGCATCCATGAGGCACTGTGGACCATCAGCAACAGCAGAATTGTATTCAATCACAATCTGCAACCTCATGGCCCAGCATATCCCCCACTCTACCATTACCACCAAGCCAGGGGTTCAACCCTGGTTCAATGAAGAGTGCAGGAGAGCATGCCATGAGCAACATCCGGCATACTGAAAAATGAGATGTCGACCTAGTCAAGCTGCAACACAGGACTACTTGTGGGACAAACAGCCTAAGCAGCAAGTAATAGACAGAGCTAAGCGATTCCACAATGAACACATCAGATCTAAGCTCAGTAGTCTTGCCACATCCAGACATGAATTAAACAACTCACTGGAGGAGGAAGCTCCACAAATATCCCCATCCTCAATGATGGAGGAGCCCAGCATGTATGTGCAAAAGACAAGGCTGAGGCATTCGCAACGATCTTCAGCCAGAGATGCCAAGTGGATGATCCTTCTCGATCTCCTCCGGAGGACCCAAGCATCACAGATGCCAGTCTTCAGCCAGTACGGTTCATTCCACGTGATATCAAGAAACGGCTGAAGGCACTGGATACTGCAAACACTACGGGCCCTGACAATATCCCAGCAATAGTATTGAAGACTTGTGCCCCAGAATTTGCCGCACCCTTAGCCAAGCTGTTCCAGTACCGCTACAACACTGGCATCTACCCGACAATGTGAAAAGGTGTGTCCTGTACACAAGAAACAGGACATATCCAACCTAGCCAATTACCACCCTATCAGTCTACTCTCCATCATAAGCAAAGTGATGGAAGGAGTCATCAACAGTGCAATCAAGTGGCACTTACTCAGCAGTAACCTGCTCAAGGACGCTCAGTTTGGGTTCTGCCAGGGCCACTCAGCTCCTGACCTCATTACAGCCTTGGTTCAAACATGAACAAAAGAGCTGAATGCCAGAGATGAGGTGAGAGTGACTGCCCTTGACATCAAGGCAGCATTTGGCCAAGTCTGTCATCAAGAAGCCCGAGCTAAACAGGAGTCAATGGGAATACTCTCCGCTGGTTGGAGTAAACCTGGCACAAAGGAAGATGGTTGTGGTTGGAGGTCAATCATCTCAACTCCTGGACATCACTGCAGGAGTTCCTCAGGGTAGTGTCCTAGGGTCAACCATCTTCAACTGCATCAATGACCTCCCTTCCATCATAAGGTCAGAAGTGGGGATGTTTGCAGATGACTGCACAATGTACAGCACCATTCGCGACTCCTCAGATAATGAAGCAGCCCATGTCCAAATGCAGCAAGACCTGGACAATATCTATGCTTCAGCTGACAAGTGACAAGCTACATTTGGGCCACACAAGTGTCAGGCAATGACCATGTCCTATAAGAGAAGATCTAACCACTGCCCCTTGACATTCAATGGCATTACCATCGCTGAATCCCCCACAAGCAACATCCTGGGGTTACCACTGATCAGAAACTGAACTGGACTAGCCACATTAATACTGTGGCTACCAGGGCAGGTCAAAGGCGGAATCCTATAGTGAGTAACTCACCTGCTGATCCCCCCAAAGCCTGTCCATCTACAAGGCACAAGTCAGGAGTGTAATGGAATACTCTCCACTTGCCTGGATGAGTGCAGCTCCAACAACACTCAAGAAGCCCGACACCATCCAGGACAGAGCAGCCCGTTTGTTTGCTCCCCCTTCCACAAACATTCAAACTCTCCACCACCAACGCACAGTGGCAGCCGTGTGTACCATCTACAAGTTGCACTGCAGTAACTCACCAAGGTTCCTTAAACAACACCTTCTAAATCCAAGACCACTACCATCTAGAAGAACAAGAGCAACAGATACCTGGGAACTCCACCACCAGGAGGTTCCCCTCCAAGTCACTCACCAGCTTGACTTGGAAATATATCGCCGCTCCTTCACTGTCGCTGGGGCAACATCCTGAACTCCCTCCCTAATAGCACAGTGGGTGTAACTACACCTCAAAGACTGCAGTGGTTCAAGAAGGCAACTCACCACCACTTTCTGAAGGGCAACTAGGGGTGGGCAATAAATGCTGGCCCAACCAGCAATACCCACATCCCGTAAGTGAATTTTTTAAAAATGGTATAGTTGTCTTTATTAGCCGAGACACAGAATATAAGAGCAGGGAGGTTATGATGGAGCTGTATCAAACACGCGTTGGCCCACAGCTGGAGTACTGTGTGCAGTTCTCGTTATCACAATATAGGAACGATGTGATTGCACTCGAAAGGGTGCAGAGATAATTCACCAGGATGTTGCCTGGGCTGGGGAATTTCAGCAATGAAGAGAGGTAGGTTAGTCTGGGGTTGTTCTCCTCAGAGCAGAGAAGGCTGAGGGGAAACCTGATTGAGGTGCTCAAATTATGATGGACATACATCGGATAGATAAAATGAAACTTTTCCACTTAGTTGAGGGGCCAGTAAGGGCATAGATTTAAGATAATGGACAGGAGACTTAGATGGGATTTGAGGAAAACCTTTCTCACCCAAAGGGTGGTGGTAATTGGAACTCACTACCTGAAAGTGTGGTGGATGCGGGAACACTCACAACATTAAAGACGTATTTAGATGAACGCTTGAAACGCCATAGCATACAAGGTTACGGACCAAGTCCCGGAAAATAGGATTAGAATAGATAGGTGCTTGATGGTTTGTGCAGACACGATGGGCCAGAGCTTCTTTCTGTGCTGTAAAACTCTATCACTCTTATGAATGAAGTGTATTCCAGAGTTTAGGGCCTAACTAATGAAGGTGTGGCCACCAATGGTGCAGCAATTAAAATCGGGGATGTTCATGAGGCCTGACTTTGAGGGCTGCAGATATCCCAGGGGATTGTTGGGCTGGAGGACATTATAGGGAGAGGTGAAGCCAATGTCATATTAGTTACATTGGCACAACTTAATGGCAATTACATTGCCTTTTTAAAGATGAATTTAGAATACCCAATTTCCCCCCCCCCCCCCCCCAAATTAAGGGGTAATTAAGCATGACCAATCCACCTACCCTGTACATCTTTGGGTTGTGGGGGTGAGACCCACGCAGACACGGGGAGAATGTGCAAACTCCACATGGACAGTGATCTGGGGCCTGAATCGTACGCGGGTCCTCGCCGAGCAACCCACGCCTGGAGAACCGGAGAATTCCTCCCACCGTGATTAAAATAAATGTGGAGTGCATACAAAGTGGGATCTTTAGAAAGCCTAGAAACTTTGACATTTTCAGCGCTCCGATCACTACTCTGCCCAGACAGCCCGCTTTATTAAGAATTCAGCTGGTGTGCACAACTTTACAGATCCAGATGGTGAAGCAGCGGATGAGTATATATTTCAGCAGTGGTCCCATCAGTCGAGGCGAAATGTTGTACTGTCAAAGATTGACCTTGTTATGCTAATGATGCCAGGTGTCAAATTTCAGAATATAAGCTTTTGAGAGCCATCAAGTTAGCTTTGAGACGATGAGCACCATCTTCTAAGAAACACTTGCTCCATTATCATTTCAAAATTGACAATAGGAGCAAGGTGCTTAAAGAATAAAGGCAAGTGAAAGTCATTCAACTTCAACGCCGAGGGAGAAAATAAATAGAGCAGTATTAGAGAAAAGAGAAACATTCCATTCAAAACTGTGAAAACAGAAAGTGACCTGAGAGTTACAATGATAAAAAGCTTGCATTTAGAAAGTGCCTTCATAATCGCAGGAAATCCCAAAATTATTTACAGCCAGTTAAGTACTTTTGAAATGTAGTTACTAATGGTTATGTAGGAAATGCGACAGCCAATTTGATCCACCCCCACCCCCCAACCAGCAATAAACTAATGATCAGCTAACCTGTTTTAGTGATTGTTGGCTGATGAACAAATATTGGTCAGAAGAACTTCATTCCTCTTTTTTTAATTTTTCCAATTAAGGGGCAATTTAGCATGGTCAATCTGCTCTCTCCAGCGCAAAGTTTAGTGCGTGTACCACTTATTCTTTAGTACAACTGTGTTGTGAACTGTTTTAATAATCAGAGTACCCTACACCCCTCCCCTACTGAGGGAAGGGTACCCTGTTTTTCCAACACAAAATTAGTGTTTGTACAGTTTGGCCTTGTATATATTTTTTACTATTTTAATAAAAAGATATGGCCAATCTACCTATCCGGTACATATTCAGGTTGTGGGGGCGAGACCCACGCATTCACGGGAGAATGTGCAAACTCCACACAGACAGTGATCCAGGGCCGGGATTGAACCTGGTTCCTTGCCGCCACGAGGCAGCAGTACTAACCACTGCGCCATTGTGTAACCCTATTCCTTCCTCTTCGTTACAACAGCGTTAAAACAGAAAAGCTTGAAATGCATTCAATATCAATTTCAACCAATAGCAACAAACATTTGAAGTTTTAATCATGAGATCAATCACAATGTGTTTTTAAATTGTTCAACAGCCCTGAAAAGAATCACTGCTCTATTTGATTTGACTTTCACATTTTAACTTCTTCAAACCAAATGCTCACATTTCTGGAACAATGGTTTCTTGTTCTGTCTTCCAGATGACATTATTTTCCAGCAAGAATGTTTTATTTAGTCCAAAATTCATATAGGCAAACATGCTTTAAATATGCTGTGCAGCCAATTCATGTCTAACATGAACTGATCTGTGCCTTGACAATTAGTCATGATGTGGAGATGCCGGTGTTGACAATTAGTGATTTTGACTGTTGAGGAACAATATTCTGCTCTATTCAAAAATGAGCTGGTCAATTAAGCTAAATGGGATTTCCCACCACCCAGTCAAATCCGCTTTTTACATTGTATTGACAACCACGCTATTGTTATTGAATTGCTCACGACTTTTTAAAAAATTAGGAGCACAGACATCCCTCAAGGGAAGTTTGGAATGGGCAATAAATGCTGGCCCACTCAGCGATGCCCACATCCCATGAACAAATATGAAAAGTAGCAAATTGTTTACCACTCGTTTGATTTTTTTTACAGCCCTTAATTGAAGTGAGCACTTTATGGCCACAGGGTGTCACCAAATCATGTTCTCAGAGGTCTGTACTTGAAACGTAAAACAGTGAAATCTATCGGGGATGCATTTTGAAAATTTTTCTCAAGTAAATCTCTCTCTTGTAGCTTACTAATAGTAGTAGCCATGATCCCAGAGGACATATCTTGCGCCTTGTTTCGGATGGCTGAACCTTAGATCAATGGTCCAAATTGCTGTCCTCTAACCGGAGTGGGATGGGCCTCAAACCAGAACATACATGTCCGAAGGAATATCAGCATGACTGGTTTAGATCAGTGGGCTAGACAGCTGGTTTGTGATGCAGAACAAGGACAGCAGCGCAAGTTCAATTCCTGTACCAGCTGAGAATTCTGAATTCTCCCTCTGTGTACCCGTACCATAACAGGTGCCGGAATGTGGCGACTACGGGCTTTTCACAATAACTTCATTGCTGTGTTAATGTAAGCCTACTTGTGACAATAAAAATTATTTACATTTACATATCAACTGATTACTGCAACTGCAGACAGGTCATCCGCAACTTTGCACAAATCAATCTGTTGTCACCAGTGTGTCCATTCCCAGTTTAATAGAGAATCTCTTTGGTCAGCAATCAATTTTTGGCACTGTGAGTCCCACTTTCACCGGTGCGTAAAGGTGGCAAGAACAGTACAGTAATTCTGCATTAAATTAAGGAGGTCCAACAGCCAGAATTCCTAGTTGGCAACATCAGATCATTAGTCCTGCCATCTCCCCTGCCATCAGCATGGGAGTGAGCGGCTACCGCAAATAGTGCCCACCTTGCATCACCCAGCCCGTCAGAACATTTACAACATGAACAAAAAGGAAGTGAAACATGGCAGATCAAAATTCCCCTCCTTCATCCAATTTTAGTCACAAAATACTTTTCCCAACCAAGGAACTGTGAGGTTGCTCCATTTATCAAATCAATTTCTATTGCCACAATATAGATATCTGAGATGAGGAGAAACTACTTCTCGCAGAGGGTGGTGAATTTGTGGAACTCGTTGCCCCATAATGCGGTGGAGTCTGAATCACTAAATGGTTTCAAAAAGAGATAGATATATATTTCTGATGAAAAACGGGTTAAAGGGGTATCACGAACTGGCAGGTAGGGAGGTGGACTGGAGACCAGGAAGCCATAATCTGATTGAATGGTGGAGCAGGCTCGAAGGACCGAAGTGCCTATTTCTGTGCCTAATTCCTATGTTCCTACAAGAGAGGGATAATGAACATTGCTGGAAAACAATCCTAATCTGACTCTTAGTAAAAACATGCCTTGGTATATTTCCTAATCCAGCTTTCTATCAAAGGTCTTTGTCTTCAAGTCACAATGCGTACAGGAGCAACAGTGACATTGCACAGCTGTCCTTGCTTCATAACACACCAGGAATGAAAGCTTGCTGAATTATAGAGAATATAGTCCAAACAGCACCACCCAAAGATTATCCACAAAGCTTAAGAACATTCAAACTGAATGGACTTCAGTTGTCTGCTTGTAGTTGGTTTCCCAGCATACATCACCTGCATTACACCAGCATGGCAAATACAATATGCCACATGGTGCATTGTCACAGATATGGTTCAACACCTGCATTCCTCCGGACATCATTTCCATTAATTACAAAGTGGTACTTTAGGGTGGAGGAGCAAATTGTAGTCTCTCTCCCCCCTCCCCCAAGTTAGTATCGAAAACAGAAATGAAAACTTACTCAATGAAAATGAAATGAAAAATGAAAATGGAAATTTCCAAAACTGATTATCCCATCTCACATGAAATCTAGGACCTGGAATGCAGTTTTGATCTTCATCAATCCCATTCCAGCCTAAACATGATTAATACTTCACCCATTATTATACCACAACTAATTTACTGAAGCAAGGGAGGATGGCGGAATTGAGGTAGCTCAAGCTGATTATTTTTGGTGTGGGAGGTAAAAGAGGAGGGGGAGTGGCACTGTTAATTAGAGCGTGCATCGCAGCTGCAGATAAGGAGGTAGTTGAGGAGGGTTTGTCTATTGAGTCAGTATGGGTGGAAGCCAGGAACAAGAAAGGGGCAGCCCCTTTATTGGGAGTTTTCTATAGACCCCCTAATAGCAGCAGAGAGGTGGAAGAACAGGTTGGGCGGAAGATCTTGGAAAGGTGCAGAAGTAACAGATTTGTTGTCATGGGTGACTTCAACTTCCCTAATATTGACTGGAACCTCCGTAGTGTAAATGGTTTGGATGGAATAGATTTTGTCAGGTGTGTCCAGGAAAGATTCCTGACTCAATATGTAGATAGGCCTTCCCTGTGGAGCCGGCCTCCACATTGCTGAAAGGAGGTGCTGACGACAGGAGGGCTGGGGAAGGGGTAGTGTTGGCAGTTTACAGAGCTATTTTGGAAGAGGAGAAGGGATCAAAGCAAAGTGGGAGGAAGAGTTGGGAGAGGGTATGGAGCAGGGGTTCTGGTGTGAGGTGCTCCGGAGAGTGAACGCCTCCACCTCATGCACAGCTGAAGGTGGTATGTAGAGCACACCTCACAAGGGCGAGAATGAGCCGATTTTTTGAAGGGGTAGAAGATGTGTGTGAACGTTGCAGGGGGCCCCGCAAATCACGTTCATATGATTTGGTCCTTTCCGAAGCTGGAAGATTACTGGAAGGAGGTTTTTAGGGTAATCTCTAAAGTGGTGCACGTGAAACTGGACCCGGGCCCTCGGGAGGCCATATTCGGGGTGTCGGACCAGCCGGGGTTGTAAACGGGTGCGGAGGCAGATGTTATCGCCTTCGCCTCATTGATCGCCCGAAGGCGGATCCTGATGGGATGGAGAGCAACCTCTCCACCCTGTGCCCAGGCGTGTCGGGGGGACCTGTTGGAATTCTTGACTCTTGAGAAGGTTAAGTTTGAACTGAGGGGAAGGATGGAGGGGTTCTACAATTCATGGGCATTATTCATTATGCACTTTCAAGAACTGGATAACATCGAGCATTAGTTGGGGGGGGGGGGGGGTTGGGGGGGTTGGGGGAGGGGGACTGTGTGTGTTAATGGTGACTATGGGTGATTCCTGATTCCTTTTTGTCATTTGTTTATGTTAACATGCGGTCTAATGTTTGGGGGTTTTTGGGAGGATGGGATCATTGTTATTGATATGGGGATTGACATTATATTAGTTCCTGATTATTGTTTATTGATGGTGGGTGCAAATTTGGGAGAAAATGTGAAAAGGGAGAAATAAAAAATATATTTTTAAATATGTAGATAGGCTGACTGGCGGGGGGGGGGATATTGGATTTGGTGCTTGGCAACGAACCAGGCCAGGTGTCGGATGTCTCGGTGGGAGAGCATTTCGGTGGCAGTGACCACAACTCCTTAACCTTTACCATAGTCATGGAGAGTGATAAGAACAGACCGTATGGGAAGGTATTTAATTGAGGGAGGGGAAATTATACTGCTATTAGACAGGAGCCGAGGAACATAAATTGGGAACAGATGTTCTCAGGGAAATGCACCACAGTAATGTGGGGGCTGTTTAAGGAGCACTTGCTGTGAGTGCTGGATAGTTTTGTCCCAATGAGACAAGGAAGGAATGGTAAGGTGAATGAGCTTTGGATGACAAGAGAAGTGGAGCTTCTCGTCAAAAGGAAGAACGAAGCTTACATAAGGTTGAGGAAGCAAGGATCTAGAGGGTTACAAGATAGCCAGGAATGAACTCAAAAATGTACTTAGGAGAGCTAAAAGGGGGCATGAAGAAGCCCTGGTGGGAAGGATTAGGGAAAACCCCAAGGCGTTCTACATTTATGTGAGAAATAAGAGGATGATCAGAGGGAGAGTAGGGCCAATCAGGGATAGTGGAGGGAACTTGTGCCTCGAGTCTGAGGAGGTGGGGGGAAGCTCTAAATGAATATTTTGCTTCAGTATTCACGAGAGAGAGAGGGGCCTTGTTGCTCGTGAGAACAGCGTGAACCAGGTTAATAGGCGCGAACAGGTTGATATTAAGGAGGATGTGCTGGAAACTTTGAAAAAAATAAAGATTACTTATTAGCAAACACTTGCTAGGAGGTTTAAACATAACCTGTAACTCACGCCATCACACACAAAGGTCACAGACAGATTAAAAAATTACTATTGCAATCTGGAATTATTTCAGTTTCTTTTGCAGCAGTCCAATATGTTTCCAGAACAAATTGATGCTTTAGCTGGACTGGAGGATACAAGAGCAGATAATTCTCAGTAAGCTGCAAGGCCTCTCTCAAGGGAGATTAACAGTCAGGTGAGCTTAAATTTGGAACAGTTGGTGGGGGCGGGGGGGGGGCGGGGGGGGTTAAAAAGAATGTGCTCCCACTTTCAAGGTATAGCTGTATATTATTTTGGCTGTGTAGTTGTCTTGCAGCTCGTTTGATGGCTTAGATGTTGCTTCTTATGGGCTCAGTCTTAGAACATCTTCTGTTGTTATATTTTTAAAAGCAGGTAACAGACATAACTGCCTTGAAAACTTGACCTGTGATAAGTCCAAATCCTCTTCGAAATACGGTTGTATAGTAGACCAGTAAACATCGTGTATTGAGCTTTATCATACTCTGTGAGTTTCATAGAATTTACAGTCCAGAAGGAGGCCCAGCTCCGGCCCTTGGAAAGAGCACCCTACCCAAGCCCACACCTCCACCCTATCCCCATAACCCTGCAACCCCACCTCACCTTTTTGGGCACTAAGGGCAATTTAGCATGGCCAATCCACATAACCTGCACATCTTTGGACAGTAGCACCCGGAGGAAACCCACGCAGACACAGGGAGGATGTGCAGACTCTGCACAGACAGTGACCCAAGCCGAGAATAGAACCTGGGACCCTGGAGCTGTGAAGCAACTGCGCAAACCACTGGGCTACCGTGCTGCAGTACGGTTTCAGACAGCCATGGTCTTTGTGTTAGGGTAAGGAGCCATCACAATACAATGGAAGTTCTATGAGACCCATTTCATTTTCGTCTAGCACCTTTTGAGTTTTGATGGCTCCATCTCGATGACCATTTCTGTTGATGGTCCCTCCTTAACAACGCGGATATGTGAGTTGCACAAGTGGTTGTCACTGCCTTTACATAATTAGATATCTGCATGAGCTTCAGAACGGTCCAGAGCTGCATACCGCCAGGACAGATGATATGAAATAGGTATCGTAAACAGCTTTTGGTGTTGTTATGGTGGCTATGAAGGACACTGAGGATTGTCAATAGATCTCCCCATGGTCTTCGGGGAATATGAATTCCCCCATTACACAGGTGGTAGCTCGCCAAATAGGAAATGTATGGCTGGTGCTTAAAACCCACTATTCCAATCCTGACCAGTATCTCCGTTCCCGGGCTTGGGCGCTTGTGTTATAATCCGTGGCTGCGGCCTTTTTCATTACTGCAATAAATGAATTTGCTATTGGAGAAGTGGTTTTGGTGAAGTTATTACAGGCGTTCATTTTTTTTTTTGAAAAGATTTAAAGTTTGTAATATCTTAGTGCCTGTACTGGACATGATGCAAGTAAAACAATTGCCCGTTCAAGTTTAAACAAAGAGCAATAAGCTAGAAGTAGCGTAGCAGTGTAGGGCAAGGGGGGAGCACAAAGAGAAAGCGGATAGATAGCAGCTTGAAAGAAATGTAAATCTAACTGTAAACTTTAAATTCCTATATTTAGCAAACACCGAGCACGAGGAATTCAAACATGAAAGGATCCCTTCTCCCAAATGTACGTCCAAACTGATTGGTTCAAATATTTTATCCACAAGGGGCTGGTTTAGCTCACTGGGCTAAATCGCTGGCTTTTAAAGCAGACCAAGGCAGGCCAGCAGCACGGTTCAATTCCCGTACCAGCCTCCCCGAACAGGCGCCGGAATGTGGCGACTAGGGGCTTCATTGTAACTTCATTGAAGCCTACTCGTGACAATAAGCGATTTTCATTTCATTTCATTTCAAGGAAGCAACAAAACACAGTTGCTTCCTGCTGAATGATCCAGATTTCGATTCCCAAAATACTTTAGAATATAAGTAATTCACAAAGCAGATACCAGTTTAGAATATTTTTGTTCGAAACTTTTCAGTTTCAGGTGACAATAAAAAAACAACAGCACGAAAGACAAAAACCCCCCCACATATTTTGCAAAACTTTAATTTACAGTACAAAGGACAGTATAGAACAACATGATTCCTTTCCTCCACAAATTAACGATTCTTTCACTGAAATAGTTTTAGTTGTTATCCAGATTGCCATCTATAACCAATTCAACCAACTTTTGCTGAACACTCTAGGTGCTTATTAAACATAAATGTGCATTTTAAGTCTTTGCTGATTTATGCAGTATGCAAATAGATAAACTGCCCAGGCACAAATCCACTTCAATATGATTTATTTATTACTGTTTTTAGGCAAGACCGTTTGAAAAGATTTTTATTTTGGAATTATTGTGCAATGGTATCTCTGACCATTAAAAGCTAAATGCATAATTTAATTTACTCCCCAAAGGCACAAGTGCATATTTCAAATTGAATTAGTCATATTCCGAATAATGTTGATCCGCATCTGCACTTGGCACAATGCCACCAGTAAAATATTGAACGTTTTAAAATCAATAGGAAGCTCATATTCCAGTTTTAGGACTTCCATTGCAAAACAAACTGAATTTACGGTAAGTTTTATCACCAAAGACAAATAAAAATTAAAGCAGTTGGCATTTCATCTCTGCATTGACTTAATGTTACAACAATTTTTTTCCATTTTACTTCATGTCTTGTCTAAATCCAAAAGGAAAGCCTGACGATTTCTAAATACCGGAATGTTTAACAGTTAGAGTAAGTTGGAATAAAATGGTTACTGATGGACCCACATCCAAGTAAGGAATGATGCCCAGAAGAAAAGTAACTTAGGGAATAGTAGACTTCCAGCCAGTCATATTCAGTCCATTAACATTAATAATAATAACAATAATATAATAATGGATGGGAGATGAGGACAAAGAGGAATTTGAATTGGCAAAAGTCTCAAAAATTAAGAGCTATTAGGAACAAAACCATCAGAAGCAGTGCCAAAATTAGAGATAATATCAATTTAATTATTTGTGCTTGTGTAATCAGTTACAACAAAGCTGAATTTCTAGCAATGTTGAGCGACGACCAGGGACAGGAGTGATGAGTCAAGCGGACCTGTTGAGCAGCAGGGTGTTGACAACAGAATTTGAGAGGTGAAGCAAATGGAAAGTGCAGGCCAGCCGGGAGAACGTTACATTTGTTGATGCTACAAAGAAGTTTCAACTACAGGTGGTCTGAAGGATGACCCACGGTAGGTAATGCTACAAAGGTGGAATTAAGCAGGCTATGTGATGGAGAGGATTGGGGTGGAATCTTTGGGGTTCAATCAAATATTAATCTTGCAAACGGCCTGGTTTAGTCTCAAATAGAGGCCAGCGATGAGGTATGGTTCAGCGTAGGCCATTCAGCCCCTCAGGATTGTTCCGACATTCAAATAGATCGTGTCTGATCTGTAGGTTAACTCCATCTACCTGCCTTTGTTCCATGTTCCTTGATTTATTTATACAACATAAATCGATCAGTCACAGTTCTGAATTCCTGTAGCAGAAGTCCAACTGCAGCATCTCTTCTTCTTATTTTTATTTTAACACCTTTGAGATCAAGGCCAAAATCATGTTACTCTCTTTGATTACTTTTTGTGTCAATGCAGAAACTTTTAAGAATGTGTGTACCTAAATTGCTTTGATCATCCTCAGCTCCTAACCTATCACCAATAAGACAATATTCTGCTTTTTTAAATCCAAGATGGACCTCATATTTCCCATAAGTAGCAGCCAACTCACTGGGTGGAATTCCCCCATCCCACCTGTTGCAGGTTTGGTGGCGGGCAGCAGTGGGAAATTTAGCCAAAAAGTCAGAAACCTGCCAGTAGCAGTCCCAATGGCAGGTTAATGACAGGCCGGTTGTCTCCCATTGTCTGTAGGTGTAAAGCAATTTGCATTAATTTGCATCTCAGAATTGCTCATTCAACTAGCTGCTTGTTGAAATCTTGTCAGGCCTTCCCAGTTTGAGTCACGGCCACAAACCCATTTGAAAAAATGTGCCGTGCACAAGGTGGCCCTCAGCTCACTTGAGACTTCCAGATGAGTGTAGCATAAATACCTGACCTGCACCACTCCCGCTGTGTTGAACGCCACTCTGCTGGGACAGAGCAGTTCGTGCCCTCCATTGCAAAAGACCGAAGTTCAACCGAGGTGAAGGGTGTGGAAGAGAGCATACACAAGAGGGGCAATGTGGAAAGAGGGCTGTGAAATGGCATGGGGGTGGGGGAGGGCATACACAAGAGGGGCAATGTGGAAAGAGGGCTGTGAAATGGCATGGGGGTGGGGAGGGCAAACACAAGATAGAGCAATGTGGAAGGAGGGCTGTGAAAGGGCAGTGGCAAAAAGGTGAGGGGGCATGGTGGCAGGCAGGGACAAGGAGGTGGATGAGGGTGACGAGCAATGGAAGGCAGAGAGAAGTGAGAAGGCAGAGAAGCTGGACACTGACAAGGCTGCAGGAAACAAAGGGATACCACATTGTTTACTGGAAGGGGATGCACGCAAACTAAATAAGATGGAGGCTTGTTAGTGTGACATAATAGAGATGGTTTGCCCCAACACTCCGAAGAATTATGTTCACCCACCACCGTGGATGAAGTGCCAGTGTCGACCTCCATACTCAATGGATACCCGTTAACCATAGGCATTATCTCAATGGGAGCAGTTTTGCTCAATTTAACTACATTCAACTTGTAAATTTCGGATTCTTCCTCAAGATTCTTTTCCATCTTATGTGCTGGAGTCACGGTGTGTTTCTCTTTAAACTGGGTTCATCCTGCCTGGCACTGTAACGTGCTTGAATGTGGCTCTTCCTGTTGCAATCCAAGCTAACAAAATCTCTGCAACAGCACCACTCTTGATTGTGGTCTCCCCCACATCTGTAACAATCATCAGAGTTCCTGGGCTGACAGCCCATTTTTCTTCTTTGTTCCTGTCCACGATCCTGTTCCTGGGAACTTGTTTCAGCCTTCTCTGCACCCGCCACCCGGGGTTATCGTCGAACAGCTGTTCCACACCAAAGCTCGCTTTCCGGCATGCAATGTAACTCTGAAATGCCCTTTTCGGCACATTCGGTCACGAGTTATATCTATCACTTTATCCAGCTATTTGTTTGTTTCGGCTACTAACTTTTTTGGGATATAGAGGTTGTTAATGCCATAAATAAGACGATCATGTAGCACGTCACTTAATGATGAGCTGAATTTGCGGTGTTCAGCCATTTGACAAAGCCGGGCTGCAAATGCAGAAATTGTCTTGCCCAGTAATCCCATTAGCTGTGAAAAAGTACTGAAGCCTCTCAACATATTGGCCCCAGTCTTTGGTCCCCTGGCCAAAAGAATGGAGTTTCCCTATTAGTGACATCCTTCTCACTCACTGACTCTGTGGAGACCGGTTTTATCTAGAGGTTGCCGGTGGTCAACCCTTCCCCCTCGAAATTTTGCGACCATTGCCTGATTTACTCTCATTGCCAATGTAATAGCGTGAGGTATCAGCCACGAGTCGCCTTGAACAACAGTGATTTATTGGAACTAACAGCGGAATTAAACTATGTACAGGAACAGCAGTTGGAAAACAGGGGCGAGATTCTCCGACCCCCCGCCAGGTCGGAGAATCGCCGGGGGCTGGCGTGATTCCCGCCCCTGCTGGTTGCCGAAGTCTCCGGCACCGGAGATTCGGCGGGGGCGGGAATCACGCCGCGCCGGTTGGCGGCCCCCCCCCACGCGATTCTCCGGCCCGGTTGGGCCGAAGTCCCGCCGCTAAAATGCCTCTCCCGCCAGCATCGATTAAACCACCTACCTTACCGGCGGGACAAGGCGGCGTGGGCGGGCTCCGGGGTCCTGGGGGGGCACGGGGCGATCTGGCCCCGGGGGGGTGTCCCCACGGTGGCCTGGCCCGCGATCGGGGCCCACCGATCCGCGGGCGGGCCTGTGCCGTGGGGGCACTCTTTCCCTTCCGCCTCCGCCATGGTCTCCACCATGGCGGAGGCAGAAGAGACTCCCTCCACTGCGCATGCGCGGGAATGCCGTCAGCGGCCGCTGATGCTCCCGTGCATGCGCCGCCCGGAGATGTCATTTCCGTGCCAGCTTGCGGGGCACCAAAGGCCTTTTCCTCCAGCTGGCGGGGTGGAAATTCGTCCGGCGCCGACCTAGCCCCTTAAGGTTGGGACTCGGCCCCCAACGATGCGGAGCATTCCGCACCTTTGGGGTGGCGCGATGCCCATCTGATTTGCGCCGTTTTGGGCGCCAGTCGGCGGACATCGCGCCGTTTCCGGAGAATTTCGCCCCAGATCTTTACTCCGAGACTCCCGGGTCCACTCTGACTTGGGGCACAGCTTTGCGGGGCCTGCACTATCTCCTGACTGGCTAAAGTTCACACGCTTCCATGCAACAGGCCCGGTGGGACATGTGCCCTGTGATCGATCGCCCCTTCAAGGGGTTACTCTACAAGTTGGCTCGGCAGCTTCTTCGTGATGCAGAACAAGGCCAGCAGCACGGGTTCAATTCCCGTACTAGCTGAAGTTATTCATGAAGGCCCCGCCCCCTCGTCTGAGGTGTGGTGATCTTCAGGTTAAATCACCACCAGTCAGCTCTCCCCATCAAAGGGGAAAGCAGCCTATAGTCACCTAGGATTGTGGCGACTTTACATACGACAACCACCATCTTGAAGTCCAAGAACAATAGCATCTTGCAGACTGAAATTAAGATCGGTTCTGTCTGAAGGGGTATGAGGAAGTGTGGGACGACCATTACACTGGGCTTTGGGGCTTCTACTTGGGATGTATACTCACTTGTTGGTGCCACTACATTGGACAGGATCCAGATCAATTACACAGGACAGAAATCCTGTTGACCAGGAAGCAACAGCAATCCAATAATTTTATTCTGCGCTGTTAAGTAGCACTCAATAGCCCCATCTTAAAGTTTCAACATCGACAGAGCGGAAGCTCAGAATGTAGCCTTGGAAAGTGAAAGGAATAAAAGGGAGAACAGCTGTAACATTTCTGCCATCCCCATCAGTGAAGGGGAGTCACGGGTTAACAATTAATGTAATTCATCAGTGGCCAAACAGATTCCATTCATTGACTATGAGCAAATGAAAGGCCATAGTTATGCCAATTTAAAGAATGGATTACAGAGGTACTTTGGTTTAATCATCTCATTCACAACGCCTCACTCCTCCCTTCCTCCCACAGATTTTACATCACTGGAATGGAATGTTGCTCACCTCTATGTGTGTGTGTGTGCAAAGTCTCAGGGGTAAGGTTGTATCAGGCACACTGCAATCAAAGCTGTGCAGCCACACATTTCCCATGGATCTCTCAATCACAGCTTCCCTTTCTGCACCCTTTAACCATTGTTGTCTTTGATTTTTTTTTCCATAGAGAAGGCAAAAATGCAAATGGATCCAGGATCAATGCTGTGTTTATCTGAGTGCTTATTCAGCGGAGGAGGCAAAGGAGGGAGAGGCACGCACAGCTCCAGCAGGAGGCACCCTCCGGGGACATGGCCAAGGGAAGCCTGACCAGTATCAGCAGGAGAGACCCAGATAGCGGAGGTGCCTCGCCACACCGAGGGTTTATCGTCAACAGGTACTTTACAGGTAAGTGAGAGGCAGTGCCGGGTACGGCTGCTGTTTTCCAAAGACATCGTACAGCACATTTGCCACATTCTTCATGAGGGCTTGATGCCACGTGGGGTTGGAGACTGCGCTCAATTTCTTTGCCTCTGGGTCCTTCCAGGGATCAACTGGAGACCTGTGCAGCATTCCTCAGTTGGCAGCACATCGGTGCATAAATGGGGTGACGATGCCCTTTTCAGGATGGCACACCATGTCAGGTTTGTTCTGGATAAGAATAACCAGGCTCAAATATTTACTGACTCCGCAGCTATCTCAAGCTTCCCAATGAGTGCAGGGTGCAATAGACTGCGCCCATGTGGCTTTATGGCTCCCTGGCTGCAGCTCTTAATGTTTATAAACCCAAGGGCTACCATTCCTTCAATCTTCAACTCATGTGCGACCATCTCAAGCACATCCTGCACACGTGCGTATGTTACCCTGGAAGTTGTCATGACTCCTACATCCTCAGTCGCCCCCAGGTGCTTGGGATTTTTGAGGAGCCAGAGCATCTGCAGGGATGAGTTACTGAGGGATAAAGGCTACCTACTTAAACACTGGCTGATGCCTCCTGTGCATCACCCTCCAACCGAGGAAAAGTACAACTCTGGTCCTCATGCCCCCTCATAGAGCAGGCTGAAATGCAATTCTGATGACTGGATCGCTCAAGCGGTTCTCTGCAATACACACGGGAGAGGGTTTGCTGCAAGATTATAATTTGCTGCACCTGTCACAAACTGTCTATGTAGAGAGGAGAGGCCCTGCCAGAGATTGAACTGGAGGAGAATGAGAGCTCATTATAAGATAAAGATGAGGAGATAGGGCGCACGGTGGTGCAGTGGCTAGTACTGCTGCTTCACTGTGCCGGGGTCGCAGGTTCGATCCCAGCCCTGGGTCACTGTCCATGTGGAGTTTACACGTTCTCCCCATATTTGCGTGGGTCTCACCCCCACAACCCAAAAGGTGTGCAGGGTAGGTGGATTGGCCACGTTGAATTGCCCCTTAATTGGGGAGGAAAACAATTGGATACTCTAAATGTATTTTTAAAACGATGAGGAGGTGCAGGAAGCTCAGGGTCCGCTATGGAACCGGACGAGCACGCTGATGTCATAGAAGAAGGAATATGTGGAAGACGGCCGGTGATACTTCAATAACTGACAAGTTCCAGGAGGAGTAAAATTAAATTCGGAAGCAGCACCTTTCGTCCTCCAACCCATTTCCTGTTACTGCAATGAAGTTACTGTGAAAAGCCCCTAGTAGCCGCACATTCCTGCGCCTGTTCGGGTACATAGAGGGAGAATTCAGAATGTCCAAATTACCTAATAGCATGGCTTTCGGGACTGGTGGGAGGAAACCGGAGCATCCGAAGGAAACCCGCGCAGACACGGTGAGAACGTGCAGACACCACACAGATAGTGACCCATGACGGGAATCGAACCTGGGACCCTGGAGCTGTGAAGCAACAGTGTTACTC
This sequence comes from Scyliorhinus torazame, assembly GCF_047496885.1. Lineage (NCBI taxonomy): Eukaryota > Metazoa > Chordata > Chondrichthyes > Carcharhiniformes > Scyliorhinidae > Scyliorhinus > Scyliorhinus torazame. Next base: position 44,293,525 of record NC_092718.1, read on the forward strand.
ACAGTGCTACCATGCCATCTCAGGGGATTGCTGAGAGGATAGGTCTTGCATTCAAATTTGGGCTTTCTGACCTCATGACTCACTAGGTTGTGGTCTTAGCTATGATCATCAGTGACCTGCTAATGTGCTCACCCTGTCAACCTGAAGTGCACTGAGGAACAATAGGTAGTTGAGACGAGGCTTGATGTTTTTGATACCATTTAATAATGTAAAGGCTGTCAAGACTGATATGCAGACCGGTCTACAGTTCTCATCCTAGAGTGCATGTCTTGGGTTCAGACGCTAACAATGAGGAGACCCAGATGCCGATATAATATCATCACTGATGAACTGTCCTCAGCCATTGCTGTCCCTTGAGGAACAAGGTTTAAAAGCTTAGCCATCAAACACTCATAACAAAGATTTACACACATATCCCTGACACCACACAAGGGTCTGGCGACTAGTTGCACTGAGGTTCAATGTTAATCTTAAAATGGGACACTCTTATGGAGGGTGAGGATGGCTGAACCTCGAAATAAGAGGATTTAAAGAGCAAAATTAAAACAGTTAACCAAAACATTTATATATCCATCTAATGAGTTTCAATAAGTTCAATTTGTTTACAGTGATAGCATGCCTGTGAATCAACACTGATCTCAAAATGTTTTAACTTTCCGAACCCTAACCCTAGGTGCAGTCCTGACATCTGCAGGAAGGGCAGAGACAACCTGCTGACTGCTATGTCCTGATGCATGTGATGACCTTGGTGGATGTCCTGTTGTGGCCTGAGACCTGGAGGGCTCTGGCCTCATGTGGGTCTCCTGCTCAAGGGCAGAAGCACCCTCCAGCAGTCTGCACTGCAAGAGTGGGTGCGGGCAAGCTAAGGGGTTCCTGACTGGATGGTCACCCTTGGAGTGTCCTGAGTGGAGGCCCCCGGGGTGTCCGGCTGATACTCATCCTCCCTGTATGTGCCCTAGAGCCCTGGCCTGACTCCTACAGCAGATGGGACACCTAAAGGGAGGTCAAAGTGCCTCGTTCCCATGTCGTCTACATCCTGAAGGTGCCCATCAGAGTATGTGGCCATGGAGTGCAGGACCAAGTGCAAATCCAACAGGACCTACTGGACCAATGTCTCATTGGTGGTTGGCAACCTTCCCATGACAGCCTTGAGGCGCTCGCATGTCAGAGCCATGACATCAGATAGAATGCAGATAGACTTCTCAATCATTTTCTCTAGACTGCTGGGAGACTCTTGAATCTCTGCCTGATGTTCCGCCACCTGCCATTACTTCTCCACCAGTCAGCTGGTAGGCGCTTCCAGAAGGTCATTATCTGACTGGGACTGAGCAGGTGGCTTGCCTCAGCACCTCCTGATTGCTGGTCACCTGGGCTGTCCCTGCCTCCAACTGCTGTGTGGTTATGCATGTGAGGTGTTCTCCAGAAAGCGACTCTGAGTCTCATCGAGAGTTACACTCCACTGAGGTATGTGTCGCTGCACTGATGGAGGGCGCGAGTGAGCACTGCGATGGTTCTTCGTGAGCCCCCTGGTCTTCAGATGTGCTCCAGCGGCTCGGAGTGATGCTCAGGTGCATGCGTGGCCTCGATCTGCAGCTGCCTGCAAGAAATTTTAGTGGATAAGCTGAAGCTATTTCAGAGTACATTTGACTCATTGTGATTGACACAAGTTGATGAAGTGATGGAGCTGAAATCCATACTAGGTTGTTGGAAGAGGCCACTCTCTGCGCTGGTAGAGGAGCGATCCCTGTTCTCACCAGCAAGGTCAGCTGCAGCCTCCTCAAATTCAGTGAAGACACCAACCTCTGCCGTCTCTCCCCCCGCCTGGACTCTCTCTCATTTGTTGTGTACCAACATGGCCTGTTTGAAGACAAAAGGCATGTGATTAGAGGAATGGAGCAGAGATTGGGTGAAATGCATATCCTGTGTGTGTGGTGATCCCTTCCCAGAAGGGCTAGAGGATGGAGTGTGAGCCACATGGTAGGTGGGATGGTGGTGATGTGAAAGTGTCCATTAGAGTTTGAGTGTTGATTTGTGTCTCCCGCTAATGGATGTGTGAGTTCCTTGAAGAGAGTATTGTTTGAGTACATGATGCTGTGCTGAGCGAGTTGAGAGAGGATTTACCCTCGTGGAGTGGATGAGATCATTCTTCCACTTCCTGCACTGCGTGGTGCTTCTGGTGCAGTTGCCAGCCATGCTGATCTTCTGGCCAACTGTCTCCCAGACCAAAGAGGTGAAGTTGCTGTGACTCCTGGAGCCATCCCTTCGATAGAGGACATGCTTCTGTGCCCATACTCCTCGAATCAAGGCCTTGCGGACATGGTGGTTGAAACGTGTGCATGCTTCCTCTTGAAGTTGCTAACCTTTTGCCTCTGGGTTCTGGGCATCTTGCATTGACTTGTGAAGACCAGTGGGCTGGAGAGAGTAATAGGAGTCTGCTGCACTGGTGTTTAAACATGGGGGCCGGGCCTTGAAACCCACCAGTTGACGGCAGGTGGACAAATCGGCTCCTGACCTAATTCCGGCCAGCGGAATCACCCGCCACTGCACTTAGAAAGAAAATGGAGAATTCCACTCATTGTGTTTGTCCAAATCTCCTTGCAAATTTCTGCTCCCATCCACACAACTTACTTTGTCTCGTATCTTAGCATCATCTGAAAACTCTCTTTCATCAAGACATTAACATATATGTTGAAACACTGAGACCCCAGTATAGATCCCTTGGGAATATCACTAATCATATACTGATTGGAGAATGTTCCCTTTATTCCTCCTCTCTAAACTCCCAATCAACGATTATCCATTCCATAACTTCACCTCCTCTATTCTTCATGAAATAATGACAGGAGATGTCCAACTGAACAGGCAGAATTGGGAATGTATACTGTACTCATATTGCATTTAAATGTCAACCTAGATTATATGCTAAATCCTGCAGTGGCAAACAAATTCCTAGCCATCTCATTTCCCAAGTCAAAAGGTTATCACTGAGTCACATATTAAAACCATTGGCTGAGGTAGGACACAATTTCATACCAAGTTCAAATTCCATTGTATAAGTGTGGTAGTATGTATTGGGGGTCATGTGGGACATGAAGCCCTAATGTCATTGGCTGACAGATCCCGGGTCCTGGTTGGCCGTTGACCTCATACTCCGCCCTGAAGGCGAAGTATAAGAAGCCGGTGCCTTCCCCCGCAGGCCAGTTTACTATCGGGCTGCTGGGGAACAGACACGCTTAATAAATTGTGGCGCACAAAGACTCCGTGAGACGAATAGAGTGAAGTTGATGAGGCTCTCCTTAGAGGAGGTCCGTACAGTCACAAGGGACTGCCACATCTGCGCAGAATGCAAACCGCATTTTTTCAGGCCAGATGGAGCGCACCTGATTAAGGCTTCCCGCCCCTTTGAACGCCTCAGTCTCGATTTCAAAGGGCCCCTCCCCTCCACCGACCGCAACGCGTATTTCCTTAATGTAGTGGACGAATACTCCCGCTTCCCTTTTGCCATTCCCTGCTCCGACATGACCGCGGCCACAGTCATTAAAGCCCTGAACAGCATCTTCACGCTGTTCGGTTACCCCGCATACGTCCACAGCGACAGGGGGTCCTCTTTCATGAGTGACGAGCTGCGCCAGTTCCTGCTCAGCAAGGGCATAGCTTCAAGCAGGACGACCAGCTACAACCCCCGGGGGAACGGGCAAGTAGAAAGGGAGAACGGCACGGTCTGGAAGGCCGTCCTACTGGCCCTATGGTCCAGGGATCTCCCAGTTTCACGGTGGCAGGAGGTCCTCCCGGACGCTCTCCATTCCATCCGGTCGTTATTATGTACAAGCACTAATCAAACGCCCCACGAGCGTCTCCTTGTCTTCCCTAGGAGGTCCTCCTCTAGAACGTCGCTGCCGACCTGGCTGGCGGCCCCAGGACCCATCCTGCTCCGAAAGCATGTGCGGGCACATAAGGCGGACCCGTTGGTCGAAAGGGTTCACCTCCTCCACGCAAACCCCAAGTACACCTACGTGGAGTACCCCGACGGCCGACAGGACACGGTCTCCCTGCGAGATCTGCCGCCCGCCGGCACCACGCACACTCCCCCGACACCATCAACCCAACCGCCCCCTTCCTGCCACCGCCGCACCCCGCGACCGCCCCCTTCCCAGGAGGATCAGTCCCCCTCCCCTTTGCACCGACAGCTGAAACCGTGCGGCTCCCGGAGGCGACAACGCTGGTACAAGCACCACCACCACCGCCGGGGCCGAGGCGATCGACACGGACGACCAGACCGCCCGACCGACTCGTGGCGTCGATGTAAAACAAAGATGGACTGTCCAATGAACATTTTGTTTTTCCTATACCCTCTGTAAATAGTTGTAACAGGACGATACTGTCCAATACTGTACTACCATGTAACTGTTCTATCCTCCCAGGACCAGCCCTGTAAACCCTTACCACCATACGAAGCATCACCCCGCCGGGTTCATTTTTGACAAGGGGTGAATGTGGTAGTATGTATTGGGGGTCATGTGGGACTGGAAGCCCTAATGTCATTGGCTGACAGGTCCCGGGTCCTGGTTGGCCGTTGACCTCATACTCCGCCCTGAAGGCGAAGTATAAGAAGCCAGTGCCTTCCCCCGCAGGCCAGTTTACTATCGGGCTGCTGGGGAACAGACACGCTTAATAAAGCCTCATCGACTTCACTCTATTCGTCTCACGGAGTCTTTGTGCGCCACAATAAGATCACTCCAGTTCAGACAGTGAATTAATGGCTGATGCCAGTTATCTATTAAGAACGGTAACTACGCTTGCCGCTATCCAAAAATGCTACAAACACTGACAGTTGGACAATAATTTGACAAATAAATATCAACAATTATTTAGAACTCTGGCTGTATTATGTTTCAAAGATATAGCACACATAAGCTTGAATTTCTGCGCTGATGGAGAGGTTCTCCGTGTGCACAACAATACTGGCAGAAGTTGGAATCCGGATGTCTCACACCCAAACCTGATTGCCACCATTTTTGCAGAGTGGGAATGAAGGCAAGTTCTAAATCGCTTACCTGTGGTTCACCAAATCAGCTGCTCCTATAAAGTAGCAGCTGCCACTACTCAAGCAGTTTTTGAAGTATATGTCTGAAACTTGAATTGTGCAGAGTCGACCTTGTCTGAACCTTGTGGATATATTTGGATAGTCAGGGTACCCTTGAGGAGAGGCACCATTTTGTATATAGTTCTGGGACATGTTTGGGAAAGTCAGGTGCTCTCTGGGTCTGTTAAAAGTAGACATGATTGTGTGCAAAAATACATAAACTAATTGGAACTGTCAAACCTGTCAAGGACCTGTCAAAATTCACAGGAACGATCAAGAGATCTAACTCTGCTGGGCTTTCATTCATTTTTTTTTATAAACTTGCTTGATACCCCATTCTGTTGACATAAATCTGAGGGATATCATTATAGGATTTGTGTGACTAGTTTTACAACCTAACATTATCACAGTGGGGTGTCTCTTAAGTGAGCAGTTGATTGGCAGCACCAAGCGGTTATAGAATAGATCCATTTGTTTTCATTGGAGATTATTTGAAGGAATTTCAATGTATGGATTTTTTTTAAAATCAATTCATTTTTTTATTTAAATAGCTGCATCATCGATAGGCAACTTGATTTTTTGTCAGCATGGCCCCCGAGGTTTGGCAATAATGGATACTAAGTGAGGGTGGTGCGTTGTGTGCATGGGTTGATGTGAAGAGACTAGGGGTATGAGGTGGCATAGTTGACATGGATGGGGTATGGGGACTGTTTGCGTTTGGGGGGTGGGGAGTTAGGGCGAAGGGAAGGCGATGGCTAAAGGGATATTTTTTCTTTGCTTTTACAGTAACCTCCACAAAGTGCCGGTGCACAGACGCAGGCCTGCCGCCCAGACCACCTCCGCATCTGGCAGCTTCCGCATTTCTTCATGGGTTGGTGAACCCAACTTCTAATAATCTAATCTATTCTTTATTAGTGTCACAAGTAGGCTTACATTAACACTGCAATGAAGTTACTGTGAAAAGCCCCAAGTCGCCACACTCCGGCGCCTGTTCGGGTACACAGAGGGAGAATTCAGAATGTCCAATTCATCTAACAAGCACGTCTTTCGGGACTTGTGGGAGGAAACTGGAGCACCCGGAGGAAACCCACGCACACGTGGGGAGAACATGCAGACTCTGCACAGACAGTGACCCAAGCCGGGAATCGAACCTGAGTCCCTGGCACTGTGAAGCAGCAGTGCTAACCCAGTCCAACACCAGAATGAAAATCTGACTTTCCGGGCCTCTTTTTCCCAGGTTGGGTTGACAGGGCAAGGAAACGTGTCGACTCTGCGCACCTCACACAGGGCCGGAAATCCGGGCCTTAGTTTAGAAGTGTTGGAAAGAAACATTGAAGCTTCATAATGTACATAGCCAACGAAAACCTTTTATATTACAGTCTTGTCATAATAAATTGCCTGTGTGTTATCCTACATGTAATATCTAAACTAAAACGTTTTGTTGACTGATAGGAGGAGAAAGAGATCTTGGTATGCCAGCAAAATATTCTAGTCTCAAAGATTTATCCGCACAGGTCATAGAATTTACAGTATAGAAGGAGGCCATTTGGCCCATTGAGTCTGCACCGGCCCTTGGAAAGAACACCCCACTTAAGCTTAAGCCCATGACTCCACCCTAACCTGGTAACCCAGTAACCCCACCTAACCTTTGGACACTAAGGGGCAATTTAGTATGGCCAATCCACTTAACCTGCACATCGTTGGTCTGTGGGAGGAAACCGGAGCACCCGGAGGAAACCCACGCAGACACAGGGAGAAAGTGCAAACTCCACACAGACAGTCACCCAACGGCAGAACTGAACCTGGGACCCTGGAGCTCTGAGGCAGCAGTGCTAACCACAGTGCCACCGTGCCGTCATAAGTTTTCTCCATTGAATAAACTTTTATTCGCAGATCTTGAAAACCAGGTGACACTGAAGTTAAATTGGAAACTTCTCCATCACCATGTTATTATGGTAGTTGAAAATATGAAGCAAAGAATTGAGAGTAAGTGGATGAGAACCAACCAAGGCTATTCTCATCCGGCCTCGCAGTTGCTTTTCAAACAGTATTGGCAGAAACCAGAAATCTGGGGCTGGATTCTCCGCCGGCGGGATGCTTCATTTTGCCAGCAGCCTGGGGTTTCCCGACGGCGAGGGGCTGCCCACAATGGGAAACCCCATTGAATAGCCGGTGTAACGGAGAATCCCACCGGCGGGATGAAACAGAAGTGTGGTGTGGCGGGACGGAGAATCCAGCCCAAGGTGTTTGCCTTCCCATTACCTTAGTTTATAAGTGTTTGGCAGATAGTTGCAGGTAATAGATCACAGTGAATTGCAACACCTGTCATGCATTTTTTTAAAAAAATGTTTATACACACAAAATTCTGCCCTCGTTAATTTTTGGCTTCCATGTCTCAGACCATCCAATGTGCCGGAGACCTTGGGCAGAGGTTTTACTGACCTGACCCGGAAGGAGTAAGAATGTCAAGGGGGCACTCGCAATTCAGAAATCTCCACAGTATGTGGAAAAATAAACGTCACAACATGTCACCGACATTGCAGACTGATTCCCTGCTGGAGGCCAGCCTGACTGGTCTGAGCCTACAATCGGGCAGGATGTCTTTGGCAGCAAGCAAGCCCTTGCATGGGATGGGGGTGCGGGGGTGTATGGTGGTGATGAGCGATTTTGGGAGCTACTGATCTCAGGGTGGGAAGTCGGGGACCTCATGGCGAGGAAACCCAGTGCCTGGGTGTTAGTGGGGGAATCAGGTCGTTGTGGTGGAGTGGAGGCAGGGGTGGTGAAGAGGCTTGTAGATTTCATGGGAAAGGTTCTTGTGAGAAGGAGGGAGGGGGCTCAATCGCAAAGGCTCCTCATGCACGGTCGCGGATCCATGAGGTAATTGAGAATGCACTTATCTCCAGAATCCACCAAGTCCCCACCTTGGGACACTTAGCCGACAGCAACTTTCATAAGCTACATGACAATGTCATATTTAAAGCTGCAACCTGCCTCCTGGGAGTGGATTGGTCACCGATTAACTTTTGTGTTCAGTTCAAGCTGGAAATACTGGGGTGGAGGCAGGCTGGGGTCAGGAAACAGAGATGAAACTTTAAGCCATGGAGAAAATCCAGAGTCAGACCCACATTTTCTTTAAAAAGAGTCAAAATCCATCCCATTATTTTCACTTGTGCAGATACCTTGGTGAAAATATAATTAACCCAAGGGAGCAGGAAACGCACTGTATTTAAATCAAATGCAATACATTGTCAGAAAAAATGAGAAGAGTAAATGCCTTACCTGAAGGTCCGTGTAGTTTCCCTCTTTTAACTAGACAAATGTAAAAATAGTTTTTTTTAAATGTGTTAGTACAGTTTAAATACACATCAAATAAGCACGTAGATTTGTCATTGTCCATTTATTCCAAATCACTATATAATAAAGTTGCACACTCCATTAGGTAACTGGAATTCAGATTTGAATTGTAGATCCATGGAGTAAAAGAACATTCAAAATCAGCTGATGAATAAATAGAAAGGCTCTAATAGTTCAGCAGGGATCAAAACGGTTCAGAGTCAGAATGAAAGAGAGGGAGCTTGGCACGGTGCTAAACATTACATGATTTTATTTATATGGATACCAGATGCAACTGACCTCCCTTAACTTGGGATGGCAGGTATAATTTGTTTTATCCAGCTGACCTTCAGTGGTTGGTATAAAAATAGTTGACGAGATATCTCCAGTGTTTCAAATGTGAATTCTGAATAATGGCTAATTAAAATAGGTCAATTCACACTCGCAATTAAGAATCTAAATGAATTTCAAGTTTCAAAGAAATTCTCGTCAAGGTGGGAATGAATCATGAGAATAGAGACAGGAAAGGCAATGTTCCACCTGCATTTTGTTGATTGACAATTTACCTCCAGTCATGAAAATGTACAAACCGTATTTGGCCAAAAGGAAAAATCTACCTAGTAACTATTTTACTGTCCAGTTGGATGGGTTACAATTGAAAAATCCAAGAAAATGTACAAAGGCAAATGTGAAGGAGATGTGTTTTTTTCCATTTTACTTAAAATAAACCTACTTAAACTTACAAAAGGAAAGAGTTGCAATTGGAGATGCATTGTTATGCAGGCCAATCAGCAACATCCTAAAATCACCTGTGAAATCACAGGAGATAGATTTGATAGGTCACCTATTAATTGACACCCCAAAGTTCCAAGTGTAGTAGATAGCCCCTTTAAGGGGAAGAGGGTTGCCTCGTAAGAGTCATGTGACCCAATCACCCAATGGGGGACGAGCACAGGGATCGCGTTGCCAGGCGCAGACTTTTGCAGCCATTTGTGATCCGTGTGCTGAGGATGAAGACATTGATTATCGTGCTCTGTATATGGAATTAATTTCTAATAAACCCGTCGTTATTAGTTAGGGTGGTGACAATTATTGCATCTATTACAAACAGGATTCTTCTTCCTGATTTGATTGTTAGTGGTGTCATGATATGCAGACATGCACTTAATGAGATACAGACAAGCAGCTAATGAGATACAGACAGGCACAGGGAACAGGACATAACCAATCAGCAGGCAGAACACTTGGGGGTGGTTTCCCATTATAAAAGGCACGAGGCACTCACACTCCGCCTCTTTCTACGAGGGACATCTACTCCGCCTCTTTCTACGAGGGACATCTACAGAGTGAGTCCAGTGTACATATCACGCAACGCATACAGCACGTGGCTAAGAGCTAGTCTGGTTCAGTCAGATAGAGAGATCACACTTAGGTTAGCAGAGAGTCGAACTCACAGAGGACTGTGCTAACTGTGTGACAGGTTCAATAAATCAAATTGAACTAACTTCAAGGTCTGGAGTCTACTTGAGTTATAGCTGCATCCAGTTGCAGCCCGTGTTATCTCAGTGTGCTTAACACGACAAGTGGTGCTTGTCAGAGTCCAATTTGCGATATTCCCTACGCACAAATAGTTTATCAATTCACACATATGGACCCTTGTGTAAAAAATAAGCTTGGAAATGTGCCTCAGGTGAGATACATGGGTGGGGGTGGGTAGCAGGGCTACCTGAGAAATAAACCATAATATTTGTTTAAAACTCCTTTAAAGCACAGCTCAATAATTACCAATATTAATTTCCCAAGCTTAAAAATGGCAGTGGAAAGGGTTCCTGGGATTAGAAAATTGTCCCATTTGGGGAGATTAAATAATCTAGATGGGGGGGGGGGGGGGGGGGAGGGGGTTGTTGCAGGTCAGTCAGCTCAGCTCTAGGACATCACTGCATAAGTCCCTTTTATTATTGTCCTAGGCTCAGCCATCTTCAACTGTTTTATCACAGACTTTCTTTCCATCAAAAGGTCAGAAGTGAGGATGTTCGCTGATGATTGCACAATGATCAGCACCATTTGCAACTCCTCAGACACTGAAGCAGTCCATGTCCATATGCAGCAAGACCTGAACAACATCCAGACTTGGGCTGACAAGTGTCAAGTAACATCACACTACACAAGTGCCAGACAATGGCTACCTCCAACAAGAGAGATGCACCTTGGCATTCAATGTGGAACTCTTTGCCACAGAAGGCTGTATAGGCCAAATCACTGAGCGTCTTTAAGACAGAGATAGATAGGTTCTTGATTAATAAGGAGATCAAGGGTCATGGGGAGAAGGCAGGAGAATGGGGATGTGAAAAGTATCAGCCTTGATTGAATGGCGGAGAAGACTCGATGGGCCTAGTAGCCTAATTCTGCTCCTATGTCTTATGGTCTTGTTACCATCGCTGAATCCCCCATTATCTACTTCCTGTGGGTTACCATTGACCAGAAACCTAACTGGACTGGCCATATAAATAAATACTGTGGCTACAAGAGAAGGTCTGAGGCTAGGAGCCCTGCGGCGAGTAACTCACTGCCTATCCACAGAGCCTATCCACAATCTACAAAGCATCCTTGCCTGGATGAGTGCAGCTGCAACAACACTCAAGAAGCTCAACACTATCCAGGCCAATCCAGCTTGCTTGACAGGCACTCTAGTCACAAACATTCACTCCCTTCACCACAGTGACAGCAGTGTTCCTGCACTGCAGGAACTCACCAAGGTTCATAAGACAGCTCCTTCCAAACACACAACCACTACTATCTAGATGGACATCAGACACTTGGGAACACCACCACCTGGAGGTTCCCCTCCAAGCCACTCACTATCCTCACTTGGAAATATAGAGCCGTTCCCTTGACTGTCACTGGGTCAAAGTCCTGGAACTCCCTCCCTAACAGCATAGTGGATGTAACTACAGAACATCGACTGCAGAGGTTGATGAAGGCAGCTCACCACAACCTTCTCAAGGGCAATTAGAGACGTGCCCAAGCCAGCGACACCCACATCTCTTGAATAAATATGTTTTTAAAGGGGTTGGCTATTCACATTTGAGATAAAAAGAAATTTCCACTGCCCTCTGGGTAGAGAATTTCAGCCTTGAGTATGTTCTAGATAATATTTTAGGCACTAAGGATGGATATGGGGATAGTGCATGAAGAATTGAGGCAGTAGATCAGCCATCATCTTGTTGAATGGCGGTTCAGACTCGAAGGAGCCTCCTCCTGTTCCCATATCTTATGTTAGATTTATATGTGGATAGCTCAGTATCTGATATTGCAATATCATCCCCTTTAAAAATGGGTGAGAGCAGAATTGCAGAAAGAAATTGCCATTCTGTCCCATGTATTATTTGCTTATTAATTGTACATGCAGGTTGTAGGTTTTAGCAGGCGATTCACTTGTGCCATTGAATCAATTCATGGACCCCTGGTCACATGTCATTTCTGTGTCCATGTTTCACATCTTTATGGGATGCATGAGATGTCAGCCCCTCTTCCTTAATTTGGTCCTCAGTTTCTGTCTGCACTCCAGCCTCACATTCCTGATCTGGTGCAGAGGGGAGCGGGCAGACCAAAGGACCTTTCAGTGGAACTGCTCCTGGGGTTAGTCCAGGGAGTGGTCAGTCGAGGTGGTCTTTCTGTCTGACTGCTTCCCCGAGTCTCTTTCACAGTAATGCCTGAGATGGGGTGTCCCCAACAGAGTATTGCATTGTTTAGGTACCAAACAATACTGAAGATGTTAAAATAAGCTTCAATATGTCTGGTGTTTTTAAATACTTATTGAAAAAGGACACCCTTCAAAGCAAATGGAAAGTTTTCCTGCTGCCTTATCAGAGATGCTTGCTTCAACTGCCATCACTAAAAAAAACACAATTTAACTGGTCGTTCAACTTTGTTATTTGTGGCAACTGTTTAATGCAAAATGGCTGCCCCATTTGACCGCATCACATTGCTTCTGACAGATGTCGTAAAGGCACCATACAAAACCACACTTGTATAAATGGCATTGGCCGGTTAATTATAAAACATCTTTTGGATGACTTAGTGGCTGCTCAGAAGCGCTGCACTCAGAATACGGCTTTTGAATCATGAGCTATTCATCAAATCAAACACTAACTGAATTCCACGGCAGCATATTTCAAACCAGCTGTATCCGTTAGGCCTTAGCCATCTTGTGCCAAAGTATGACTAATTAATTTCTGTGAACTCAACGTTATCTGAGAATCTGATCTGTTCAGAATTGCGCATAAATATCCTGCTTTTGTGGATTGCCTTCTTTGCGAGTAATTGCAGGCTAGTTACAGTCACTCAATGTGGTAGTATGTATTGGGGGTCATGTGGGACTGGAAGCCCTAATATCATTGGCTGACAGATCCCGGGTCCTGGTTGGCCGTTGACTTCAAGCTCCGCCCTGAAGGCGAAGTATAAGAAGCCGGTGTCTTCCCCCGCATGCCAGTTTACTATCGGGCTGCTGGGGAACAGACACGCTTAATAAAGCCTCATCGACTTCACTATATTCGTCTCATGGAGTCTTTGTGCGCTACAATTTATTAAGCGTGCCTAAAAAGGACTATGGAGCTCAGGATCATTCCAGAATGCCTGAGGATCAGCCCCCACGCAGTGAATGCGGCAGCAGCCTTCAAACACTGGCAGACTTGCTTCGAGGCCTACCTCAGACCGACCACCGGCCGGGTCTCAGACGAACAAAAACTGCAGGTCCTGCACTCGAGGGTGAGCACGGAGATTTTCTCCCTCATTGAAGACACCGACGATTTCCAGACGGCGTTCGCAGCACTGAGAAGTCTCTATGTCCGCCCTGTTAACCAAATCTACGCTCGCTACCAGCTCGCGACGAGACGGCAAGCTCCCGGAGAATCGATGGACGAGTTCTACGCCGCGCTGCTGATTTTGGGACGAGCCTGCAGCTGCCCGTCGGTGAATGCAAACGAACACACGGACATGTTAATGCGCGACGCTTTTGTGGCAGGTATGCAATCCTCCCAAATCCGCCAAAGAATTCTAGAAAAAGAGTCGCTAGGACTCTCAGAGGCACGGGCCCAAGCAGCCTCCCTAGACGTCGCCGCGCGTAATACCCGCGCCTACGGCCCCGACCGCGCGGCAGGCCATTGGGCCCCGTACGTACCCGTCGCGGCAAACCCCCTACCCCCCCCCCCCCCCGGACACCCCACAGGCTTGCGCAGTCCAAACGCCGAGTCGCACCGGGGGCGCCCGCTGTTATTTCTGCGGCCAGGCGAAGCACCCCCGACAACGCTGTCCGGCCCGCGCAGCCATCTGCAAAAGCTGCGGGAAAAAGGGCCATTATGCGGTGGTGTGCCGATCCCGCGAGGTCGCCGCCGTCCCGGGGCCACAGGGAGCCCTACAAGCAGTCTATGCCTCCCAACCCCCCCAGCACGCCATGTGCGACCCGCAGGCGCAGCCGCTCTGGGTCCCGACCACCGCGGCCCCGGGAGAACTGGGAGCCCTGCACGCCGCCTACGCTCCCCAACCCCCCTCCCCGCAGCCCATGTACGACCCGCCGCCGGCGCTCCCGCTTTGGGTCCCGGCCAACACTCTCCACGAAGAGGAAGAAATCTTTCGCGTCCCGAACGCCACCCTCACCCCCATCCCGCGCCCCATGCCTGACCCGCCGGCGCCACCTACCTGGACCCCGACCACCGCTGTCCCCGGTGAGGGAGCTCCTCGCGCTCCTTGCGCTCACAGCCCCACGCCTGAACCGCTGGCGCCGCCGACTTGGGCCCCGACCACCGCTGTCCCCGGCGAGGGAGCTCCGCACGGTCTTAGCGCCCGCGGCCCTGGCGCTCGCAGTGAAGGAATTCCGCGCGGTCCTAGCACCCGCGGCCCTGGCGCTCGCAGTGAAGGAACTCCGCGCGGTCCTAGCGCTCCCCAGACCCCCCAGCACACCATGTGCGACCCGCAGACACCGCCATTTTGGGTCCCGACCACCACGAGGGGAGGAGGGGCGCCGCCATCTTGGACCGCCCCCGACCTGTACGACGCATGGGGGCGGCCATTTTGTCCACCCCCGACGCCATCTTGTGACCCCTCAGCCACGTGCGATGTATGGGGGTGGCCATTTTGTCCATACCCGCGCCATCTTGGACGGCAACAACGGACCCCACCCCACTACTACAACCACGGCTCGCTTCGGTTACGCTCGATCAGGCTCGGCCCCGGACTCTCCAGACGACGACGACAACGGTCCTAATTAACGGCCACGAGACGCCATGCCTAGTCGACTCCGGGAGCACGGAAAGTTTTATACATCCCGACACGGTAAGACGCTGTTCCTTAACTACCTACCCCAGCGCACAAAAGATTTGCCTAGCTGCAGGATCCCACTCCGTACAGATCCAGGGATTCTGCATAGTTACCCTAACGGTACAGGGGAGGGAATTCAAAAACTACAAACTTAACGTCCTTCCCCAACTCTGTGCCCCCACCTTGCTGGGCTTAGATTTCCAATGTAACCTACAGAGCCTTACGTTTAAATTCGGCGGCCCCATACCCCCACTCACTATCTGCGGCCTCGCCACCCTCAAGGTGCAACCCCCGTCCTTGTTTGCGAACCTCACCCCGGATTGCAAACCCGTCGCCACTAGGAGCAGACGGTACAGCGCCCAGGACCGGAACTTCATTCGGTCCGAAGTCCAGCGGCTACTAAAGGAGGGCATAATCCAGGCCAGCAATAGTCCCTGGAGAGCACAGGTGGTAGTAGTGAAGACAGGGGAGAAACAAAGGATGGTCATTGACTATAGCCAGACCATCAACAGGTACACACAACTAGACGCGTACCCTCTCCCCCGCATATCCGACATGGTCAATCGGATTGCCCAGTATAAAGTCTTCTCCACCGTGGACCTCAAGTCCGCCTACCATCAGCTCCCCATCCGCCCAAGTGACCGCAAGTGCACAGCCTTCGAGGCAGACGGGCGATTATACCATTTCCTACGGGTCCCTTTTGGCGTCACAAATGGGGTCTCGGTCTTCCAACGGGAGATGGACCGGATGGTTGATCAACATGGGTTACGGGCCACGTTCCCGTATCTCGACAATGTAACCATCTGCGGCCATGATCAGCAGGACTACGACGCCAACCTCCAAAAATTCCTCCAGACCGCCAAAGCCTTGAACCTCACGTACAACGAGGACAAGTGCGTTTTTAGTACCGACCGGCTAGCCATTCTGGGCTACATAGTACGCAATGGGATAATAGGCCCCGACCCCGAACGTATGCGCGCACTCATGGAATTTCCCCTCCCGCACTGCCCAAAAGCCCTGAAACGGTGCCTGGGGTTCTTTTCGTACTACGCCCAGTGGGTCCCCCAGTACGCAGACAAGGCCCGTCCCCTAATACAGACCACGACCTTCCCTCTGTCGACAGAGGCTTGCCAGGCCTTCAGCCGCATCAAAGCGGACATCGCAAAGGCCACGATGCGCGCCATCGACGAGTCCCTCCCCTTCCAAGTCGAGAGCGACGCCTCCGACGTAGCTCTAGCGGCCACCCTTAACCAAGCGGGCAGACCCGTGGCCTTTTGCTCCCGAACCCTCCACGCCTCAGAAATCCGCCACTCCTCAGTGGAAAAGGAAGCCCAAGCCATAGTGGAAGCTGTGCGACATTGGAGGCATTACCTGGCCGGCAGGAGATTCACTCTCCTCACTGACCAACGGTCTGTAGCTTTCATGTTCGATAATGCACAGCGGGGCAAAATTAAAAATGACAAGATCTTAAGGTGGAGGATCAAGCTCTCCACCTTCAACTATGAGATCTTGTACCATCCCGGAAAGCTGAACGAGCCGTCCGATGCCCTATCCCGCAGCACATGTGCCAACGCACAAATTGACCGCCTCCAAACCCTCCACGAGGACCTCTGCCACCCGGGGGTCACTCGGTTTTACCACTTCATCAAGTCCCGCAATCTCCCATACTCCTTAGAAGAGGTCCGTACAGTCACAAGGGGCTGCCACATCTGCGCGGAATGCAAGCCGCATTTTTTCAGGCCAGATGGAGCGCACCTGATTAAGGCTTCCCGCCCCTTTGAACGCCTCAGTCTCGATTTCAAAGGGCCCCTCCCCTCCACCGACCGCAACGCATATTTTCTTAATGTAGTGGACGAATACTCCCGCTTCCCTTTTGCCATTCCCTGCTCCGACATGACCGCGGCCACAGTCATTAAAGCCCTGAACAGCATCTTCACACTGTTCGGTTACCCCGCATACGTCCACAGCGACAGGGGGTCCTCTTTCATGAGTGACGAGCTGCGCCAGTTCCTGCTCAGCAAGGGCATAGCCTCAAGCAGGACGACCAGCTACAACCCCTGGGGGAACGGGCAAGTAGAAAGGGAGAACGGCACGGTCTGGAAGGCCGTCCTACTGGCCCTACGGTCCAGGGATCTCCCAGTTTCACGGTGGCAGGAGGTCCTCCCGGACGCTCTCCATTCCATCCGGTCGTTATTATGTACAAGCACTAATCAAACGCCGCACGAGCGTCTCCTTGTCTTCCCTAGGAGGTCCTCCTCTGGAACGTCGCTGCCGACCTGGCTGGCGGCCCCAGGACCCATCCTGCTCCGAAAGCATGTGCGGGCACATAAGGCGGACCCGTTGGTCGAAAGGGTTCACCTCCTCCACGCAAACCCCCAGTACGCCTACGTGGAGTACCCCGACGGCCGACAGGACACGGTCTCCCTGCGGGATCTGGCGCCCGCCGGCACCACGCACACCCCCCCGACACCATCAACCCAACCGCCCCCCTTCCTGCCACCGCCGCGCCCCGCGACCGCCCCCTTCCCAGGAGGATCAGTCCCCCTCCCCTTTGCACCGACAGCTGAAACCGTGCGGCTCCCGGAGGCGACAACACTGGTACAAGCACCACCACCACCGCCGGGGCCGAGGCGATCGACACGGACGACCAGACCGCCCGACCGACTCGTGGCGTCGATGTAAAACAAAGATGGGCTGTTCAATGAACATTTTGTTTTTCCTATACCCTCTGTAAATAGTTGTAACAGGACGAAACTGTCCAATACTGTACTACCATGTAACTGTTCTATCCTCCCAGGACCAGCCCTGTAAACCCTTACCACCATACGAAGCATCACCCCGCCGGGTTCATTTTTGACAAGGGGTGAATGTGGTAGTATGTATTGGGGGTCATGTGGGACTGGAAGCCCTAATGTCATTGGCTGACAGATCCAGGGTCCTGGTTGGCCGTTGACCTCAAGCTCCGCCCTGAAGGCGAAGTATAAGAAGCCGTGTCTTCCCCCGCATGCCAGTTTACTATCGGGCTGCTGGGGAACAGACACACTTAATAAAGCCTCATCAACTTCACTATATTCGTCTCATGGAGTCTTTGTGCGCTACACTCAATTTTCACAATTGCTGCGGTGTGTTATTTGAAGATTCATGGAGGAACTGTTACGACTCCCTGGGCTAGGGCGTGGTTAATTCCAGCCCCACTTAACCCAGAATCGCAACTCAATTGAAATTAACAAATCATTTTTAGAAAATTCCCAAAGTCTCTGCCAAATAACTACAGTCACCAGGTTTGTAAATGTAAACACAATTAATTTTTAGTAATAACAATAACTATATTTAAATATGAAGCAAATACAACTGTTTAACTATTATCTAATTCTTAACCCCAACCCCCCCAATTAGCTCACCACACCCTCTACACACACACACACATACACACACACGCAAGTCATGTCTCACGAATTTTATTGAGTTTTTTGAAAGGATAACCGAGAAGGTAGATGAGGGCAGTGCGGTCGACAAGGTACCACATGGTAGGTTGTTGCAAAAGGTTAAATCTTACGGAATCCTGGGCATGGTAGCCAATTGGATTAAAAAGTGGTTGTGGAGGGTTGTTTTTCAAACTGGAGGCCTGTGACCAGCGGTGTGCCTCAGGGATCGATGCAGGGTCCACTGTTATTTGTTATTATATATATATATATCTAAATAAATAAATGATTTGGATGAGAATGTAGGAGGCATGGTTAGTAGGTCTGCAGTTGACACCAAGATTAGTGGCAAAGTAGATAGTGAAGAAGGTTATATAAGATTGCAACAGGATCAGTGGGCCGATGAATGGCAGATGGAGTTTAATTTGGATAAATGTGAGTTGATGCATTTTGGTAGGTCAAATCAGGGCAGGACCTAACTCAGTTAATGATAGGGAGTCGGGGAGAGTTACAGAACAAAGAGATCTAGGAATACAGGTTCATAGCTCCTTGAAGGTGGAGTCGCAGGTGGACAGGGTGGTAAAGAAGGCATTCAGCATGCTAGGTTTTATTGGTCAGAATATTGAAATTGTACAAGACATTGGTAAGACCACACATGGAATACTGTGTTCAGTTCTGGTCACCCTACTATAGGAAGGATATTGCTAAACTAGAAAAAGTGCAGAAGAGATTTACGAGGATGCTACCAGGACTTGATGGTCTGAATTATAAGCAGAGGCTGGATAGGCTGGGACTTTTTTCCCTGGAGCGTAGGAGGCTTAGGGGTAACCTTATAGAGGTCTATAAAATAATGAGGAGCATAGATAAGGGACTGGATTCTCCGCACCCCGACGCCGAAATCGCGACTGGAGCCAGGGCGGAGAATCCATTTCCCCACATGGAATCGTGACCGCCGCCGGTTCCTCAATTCTCCAGGCCTCAAAACGCAGCGTTCTCGGTGAGTTCGCCGCGCCGCATATCTCCTACCTGCAGCCAGTGCTGGAGGCCCGCCCCGCCATTCTCCACACCCGACCGGCCAAAGTCCCGAAGGCATGGTCATGCCGGGCGGGATATTAGCGTGGCGGCTGCGGACTCAGTCCGCAGTCTGACTATTCAATGCTATTAAACGATCCACCTTTGTTTTGTAATCTCTTAAATATGTAGCGCTCAAACGTTTCATTGGTTTGAATTTTTCAGTGGCTATCAAATTTTTCACAAATTACATCAAACTTTGTTTTGTCTTGACCCGCAGTGTACTGAAATGAATTGTAGATCTCAATTGCATGTGGACCAGCCATGGTTAATGGCAGAGCACTTTTATGAGCATCTGTTGTATTAGTTAAGTCAGAAGCTTCTAGATAAATCTGAAATTGCTGTTTGAATAAACGCCAGTTTACATTTAAGTTACCGGTGATCCTTAGATGTCGATGAGCTTGAGTTTTGTCCATCGAGGATTCTTCGAAGTTCTGCAATCGGAAGATGATGCTTTGCCAGTCGAATAGCTGCTAAGTTTTTACTTTTTTTCTTATATTACCAGATTATACTAGCTTGTTTCTGTAGCCAAACTCCTTGTACCATGTTATATTACTCTTTTGGTAATAAATCTCGTTACTCTTTGCTTTTTATCCAGAATGGTCTGATGGTGTGATTCTGAAGAAACCACGATTGATTAATATTGAGTTTGCACATTCCACAGAACTATAACTAGTTATCAAGTAATTTATATTAAAGTATTAACTAATTCAAACTTCACGTGCTAAACTATGCTGTGATCTATCTCACACTCTACTGCCTAGTCACTCCTGGTTGGAAGAGAGAGACCAAGATCTTCTTGGTGTTCTTATTTACAGTGGGATCCAGTGTGCCCTCTGGTGGTTGTGTTGCACTGAGATGTAATAATTAACCCTTTAGTTATCTACAAAGATACATATCATTACACCCATATCTGCAGAAAAAGCTGCTAATTTCACGCTGGTTCACTGCTAGCCCCCTGCAGGACTAGGAATATGTGGCTCTCTCACGCCAGTTTTTCTGGCGTGAAAGTCCGCAATTTCTACGACGGTGTGGCGTCATAGTCCCAAAAACAGAGAATCTAGCGCAAGGTAGATAGTCAACATCATTTCCCAAAGGTAGAGGAGTCTAGAACTGGAGGGCATAGGTTTAAGGTGAGAGGAGAGAGATACAAAAGAGACCAGAGGGGAAATTTCTTCACAGAGGGTGGTGAGCATCTGGAATGTGCTGCCAGAGGCAGTGGTAGAGGCGGGTACAATTTTGTCCTTTAAAAAGCAGTTAGGCAGTTACATGGGCAGGGTGGGTATAGAGGGATATGGATCACATGCAGGCAAGTGGGACTAGCTTAGTGATAGAAACTGGGTGGCATGGACAAGCTGGGCCGAAGGGCGTGTTTTCATGCTGTAAACATCTGTGACTCGATCAAACCAAATCCCTCCAACCTCTCGGGTGCCAGAAAGTCGGAGTTTTTCCATAGCAGAGTGTACCATTTTGCAACTTTGAGTTCCTCACTTCCTCTGCTCGAGTTAAAGGTATATATCCATTAAATATCCTATGGATCAAAATGATAATGACAAATAAAAAGAAATGGGAAATAAGGGAGTCAACAGGAAGGGCTTTTCCAGAACACAGGCGCAAGAGTAAGTTTTTCAGATGGCAGAGCTGCAGGTCAACAGCAGTCAGGAATAGGAACCCCTGTTCTGCCATTCACTTAGATCCTGGCTGATTGCGAGCTTAACTTCTTCTACCTCATCTAACCCTTTATTTACTTTCCTAACCAAACATATCACTTTGATATTGACATTTTTTATTGATAGAATCTCAGTAGCTTTTAGGGGAAAGAGAGTTCTTTCTGCCATCCCTTTGCATAAAAATGTGCTTTCTGATCACACTGCTGAATGACCTAGTTCTAATTTTAAGGTTGTGTCCCCTGGTCCTGGACTCTCCCACCAAAAGAATTGTTTCTCTCTGCCTTATCCCATCATTTTTGAATCACCTTAAGTACCTCAATTACATCATCCCTCTCTGGACAGAGGAGTTTGAGAACAAGGCCGCATCATTGTCCAGGAGCTTTAGTATGAACTGGCAATTAAACCTGGACCGTGCCTTTTGTAGAAAGTCCTTGGCAACTAAACCCTGTTGCTTCCTAAATGAATACGGTCACAATTTAGAGAGCTATGGAGATAGGGCTGGGGAATGGGACTAGCCAGATTGCTCTTTTGGGAGCTGTTGCAGACACGATGGGCCGAATGGCCTCCTTCTGTGCTGTAAATAACAAACAAACAAACAAAATCAGTAGATTGGGTCTGTTTTCTTAGACCAAAAATGAGTCCGAACTGAGTAGACAGAAGGAAAACTTGGTTTATTATAATACACTGGTATTTACACTATATGTCAGATCCCAGACAGGTCAGTCTTGTCGGTTCCATATCTGGCCGACGTTATTCAGAACTTAACCATGAATGTTCTAAGTCTCCCCGTCCCCTTAGCAGGGGGAGCTCGTATTCAGTGTGACTCATGGTGAGTCTGATTATTCCAATCCCGTAAGTCTCATGCGGGTTTTAACAGTCTGGATAAACTCCACCGTCTAAAGTAGAAAAAATGGAAAGACGGTGGTGTAGTGATAACATCACTGAACTAGTAATCCAGAGGCCCAGGTGAATCTGGAATTGAAAAATCAGTCTTGGCAATGGTGACCAAGAAACCATCACTGATTGTGGTAAATACCCATCAGGTTCATTAACGTCCGTTTGGAAAGGAAATCTGCTGTCCCTGCCTGGCCTGGCCTAAATGTGACTCCAGACCCATAGCAATATAGTGGGCTCTTAACTGCTCTCTGAAGTGGCTGAGCAAGCCATTTAGTTCAAAGGCAATCAGGGATAGGCAACAAAGCTGCCTCACGGCGCCGTGGACCCCGGTTCAATCCTGATCCCGGGTCACTGTCTGTGTGGAGTTTGTATATTTTCCCCGTGTCTGTGTGGGTTTCACCCCCACAACTCAAAGGTGTGCAGGGAAGGTGGATTTGCCATGCTAAATTGCCCCTTAAATTAAAAAAAGAAAATAATTGGGTACTCTAAATTTATATATTTTAAAAAGGGATAGGCAACAAATACTGGCCTCGCCAGCAACACCCACATCCCATGAAAGATGGAAGAAAAATTCCACAGACAAGTCCATCGATATACATCTTCCTCCCTCCGCACCCCTGTTTCCCACCAAACACCACAGCTTCTCCCCTACACCATTCTTTCCCACCAACGAATCACATGTGCTGTGGGTAAAGGGGGACCAGTAGATTTACTGTACTTGAATTTCAAGAAGGCATTTACTCAATTGCCACATCAAAGGCTATTGCAGAAAATAAAAGCTCTTGGTGTAGGTGGTAACATATTGGCATGGATAGAAGAGCACGGTAGCACAGTGGTTAGCACAGCGCCATGGTCCCAGGGTCGATTCCCGGCTTGGGTCACTGTCTGTGCAGACGTTCTCCCCGTTTCTGCGTAGGTTTCCTCCGGGTGCTCCAGTTTCCTCCCACAAGCTCCGAAAGAGGTGCTTGTTAGGTGAATTGGACATTCTGAATTTATGCTTCAGTTGTGCAGGACACTGGTGAGACCACACCTGGAGTACTGTGTACAGTATAATGGGCAACCTAGGCTAGTGGGTGGGCCGCGTGAGTGAAATTGGGCATTTGAATAACCATGACCCCGTAAATAAATACATTTAAGATACGCCAAAATTTCATAACCTGTTGCAGAACATGCTTAAATAAACATTTATATATTAATAGAACTGTCATCTTCAAATGTATATTTACGTGTAATATTTACGTTTAGATTATTAATATGATTTCTGGTTGGATCTGTCCTCCTCAAGTTTTCTTAGAATAATAGTCAGTGATGTGCAGAAATGAATCTAATGGCTCATTTAAATACCCAGACGGCGAATTCACCTGGTCCGGATGCACCTGGGAGACTTTGCCAGTGCGCTGTTTAGTACTGGTCTACAAAAACGTGGACCAGGTGTAATGGCACTGTTGGGGGGTGGGGTCTCCCAGGTCATTGGGTGCAGTATCCTGGGTGATTGCGGGCAAGACAGGATGGCACCCTGACACACCCCCTTACACCCAAGCACTTTTGCACTGCCAGCCTGGCACCCTGGCAGTGTTACCCTTGCAGTGCCAGGATGACACTGCCAGCATTCCAGAGGCACTGAGAGAATGCCAGCTGGCAGTGCCAGGGTTCCCAGATGCCAGGTTGGCACTGACAGGGGTCGGATCCAGGAAGGGCCTTGCCAGGCAGTGGGGGGGTGAAGGAGGGCTCCCGGTACCTCTCCAAGGCTCGGGATGGGAGTGAGGGGAGTCAAAAGAGTGGGTGTGGGCCTAAAAGGGGGAGAGGGGGAAGATCGCGGCAGATGGACAAATTGGCGCCTTTCCTGCCTGAGAGATCAGCTTGCCAGCAGGAAGTCACTCTAAGGGCAACCTCGGCAGATTGAAACTCCACGAGGTAAAAAAGAAAAAGGCAAAGTGCAGTTGGACAGCGGGATCTTTCTCAGCACTGCAGCCGCTGGACTTTACTTCCGCTGAATCGCGCCCAAAAGCTAACCAAAGTCGCTGCATCATTCTCATGTTACTGACCTTATTGCAAATTAAGTACAATGGTCTCCCTTTCTGTTTAGCAATAAAATAATCCAGTTTCCAACTCTCTTTTACCATTCTGCCCTCATCACTGATTTTTCTCTTTTTGGCTACATCTTCTTCCTCTGCATTTTTTGATTTTGCATTTGAGTCCCCTTCTTCACCATAGTACTTCAATTCTTCTTCTTCACCATGGCTCTTCAATTCTCCTTCTTCATCATAGTACTTCAATTCTTCTACTTCAACATGGCACTTCAATTCTCCTTCTTCAACATGGCACTTCAATTCTACTTCATCATAAGACCATAAGACAAAGGAGCGGAAGTAAGGCCATTCGGCCCATCGCGTCCACTCCGCCATTCAATCATGGCTGATTTCAACTCCATTTACTCGCTCTCTCTCCATAGCCCTTAATTCCTCGAGAAATCAAGAATTTATCAACTTCTGTCTTAAAGACACTCAACGTCCCGGCCTCCACCGCCCTCTGTGGCAATGAATTCCACAGACCCACCACTCTCTGGCTGAAGAAATTTCTCCTCATCTCTGTTCTAAAGTGACTCCCTTTTATTCTAAGGCTGTGCCCCCAGGTCCTAGTCTCCCCTGCTAATGGAAACAACCTCCCTACGTCCACCCTATCGAAGCCATTCATTATCTTGTAAGTTTCTATGAGATCTCCCCTCAATCTCCTAAACCCCAATTAATATAATCCCAGGATCCTCAGACATTCAGACGTTCATCGTATGTTAAGCCTACCATTCCTGGGATCATCAGTGTGAATCTCCGCTGGACCCGCTCCAGGGCCAGTATGTCCTTCCTGAGATGTGGGGCCCAAAATTGCTCACAGTATTCTAAATGGGGCCTAACTAATGCTTTATAAAGCTTCAGAAGTACATCCCTGCTTTTATATTCCAAGCCTCTTGAGATAAATGACAACATTGCATTTGCTTTCTTAATTACGGACTCAACCTGCAAGTTTACCTTTAGAGAATCCTGGACTAGGACTCCCAAGTCCCTTTGCACTTCAGCATTATGAATTTTGTCACCGTTTAGAAAATAGTCCATGCCTCTATTCTTTTTTCCAAAGTGCAAGACCTCGCACTTGCCCACGTTGAATTTCATCAGCCATTTCTTGGACCATTCTCCTAAACTGTCTAAATCTTTCTGCAGCCTCCCCACCTCCTCCATGCTACTTGCCCCTCCACCTATCTTTGTATCATTGGCAAACTTAGCCAAAATGCCCCCAGTCCCGTCATCTAGATCGTTCATATATAAAGAGAACAGCTGATGCCCCAACACTGAACCCTGCGGGACACCACTCGTCACCAGTTGCCATTCTGAAAAAGAACCTTTTATCCCAACTCTCTGCCTTCTGCCTGACAGCCAATCGTCAATCCATGTTAGTACCTTGCCTCGAATACCATGGGCCCTTATTTTACTCAGCAGTCTCCTGTGAGGCACCTTATCAAAGGCCTTTTGGAAGTCAAGATAGATAACATCCATTGGCTCTCCTTGGTCTAACCTATTTGTTATCTCTTCAAAGAACTCTAACAGGTTTGTCAGGCACGACCTCCCCTTACTAAATCCATGCTGACTTGTCCTAATCCGACCCTGCACTTCCAAGAATTTAGAAATCTCATCCTTAACAATGGATTCTAGAATCTTGCCAACAACCGAGGTTAGGCTAATTGGCCTATAATTTTCCATCTTTTTCCTTGTTCCCTTCTTGAACAGGGGGGTTACAACAGCGATTTTCCAATCCTCTGGGACTTTCCCTGACTCCAGTGACTTTTGAAAGAACATAACTAACGCCTCCACTATTTCTTCAGCTATCTCCTTTAGAACTCTGGGATGTAGCCCATCTGGGCCCGGAGATTTATCAATTTTTAGACCTCTTAGTTTCTCTAGCACTTTCTCCTTTGTGATGGCTACCATATTCAACTCTGCCCTCTGACTCTCCTGAATTGTTGGGATATTACTCATGTCTTCTACTGTGAAGACTGACACAAAGTACTTATTTAGTTCCTCAGCTATTTCCTGGTCTCCCATCACTAGATTACCAGCGTCATTTTGATGCGGCCCAATGTCTACTTTTGCCTCCTGTTTGTTTTTAATGTATTTAAATAAACTTTTACTATCATTCCTAATGTTACTGGCTAGCCTACCTTCATATTTGATCCTCTCTTTCCTTATTTCTCTTTGTTATCCTCTGTTTGTTTTTGTAGTCTTCCCAATCTTCTGACTTCCCATTACTCTTTGCCACATTATAGGCTTTCTCTTTTGCTTTGATGCATTCCCTAACTTCCTTTGTCAGCCATGGCTGCCTAATCCCCCCTCTGATAACCTTTCTTTTCTTTGGGATGAACCTCTGTACTGTGTCCTCAATTACTCCCAGAATCTCCTGCCATTGCTGTTCTACTGTCTTTCCCACTAGGCTCTGCTCCCAGTCGATTTTCGTCAGTTCCGCCCTCATGCCCCTGTAGTTACCTTTATTTAACTGTAACACCTTTACATCTGATTTTACCTTCTTTCTTTCAAATTGGAGATTGAATTCTACCATATTATGATCACTGCCTCCTAAGTGTTCCCTTACTTTAAGATCTTTAATCAAGTCTGGCTCATTACATAACACTAAGTCCAGAATGGCCTGTTCCCTCGTGGGCTCCATCACAAGCTGTTCCAAAAAACCCTCCTGTAAACATTCAATGAATTCCCTTTCCTTGGGTCCACTGGCAGCATTATTTACCCAGTCTACCTGCATATTGAAGTCCCCCATGATCACTGTGACCTTGCCTGTCTGACATGCACTTTCTATTTCGTGGTGCATTTTGTGCCCCTGGTCCTGACCACTGTTAGGAGGCCTGTACATAACTCCCATTATGGTTTTTTTGCCTTTGTGATTCCTCAACTCTACCCACACAGACTCCACATCATCTGACCCTATGTCGTTTAGTGCTATTGATTTAATTTCATTCCTAATTCACAAGGCAACCCCGCCCCCTCTGCCCACCTCTCTGTCTTTTCGATAGGTTGTGAATCCCTGGATGTTTAAATGCCAGTCCTGAACCCTCTGCAACCACGTCTCTGTGATGCCTACCACATCATACCTGCCAGTCACAATCTGGGCCACAAGCTCAACTACCTTGTTCCGTACACTGCGCGCATTTAAATATAGCACCTTTAATTCTCTATGGACCGTCTCTTTTTGTTTTCTTCGTGTGGTAGACCTTGGTTTATTGAGCCTTTCCACACACTGTGTCATACCATGTTACTTCAATTCCCCTTCTTCACCATGGTACTTCAATTCTTATTCTTCACCATGCTACTTCAATTCTACTTCCTCACCGTAGTACTTCAATTCTCCTTCTTCACCAAAATACTTCAATTCGTCTTCTTCAATATGGCACTTCAATTCTCCTTCTTCAACATGGTACTTCAATTCTCCTTCCTCACCATGGTACTTATATCATAGAATTTACAGTGCAGAATGAGGCCATGAGGCCCATCGAGTCTGCACCGGCTCTTGGAAAGAGCACCATACCCAAGGTCAACACCTCCACCCTATCCCCATAACCCAGTAACCCCACCCAACACTAAGGGCAATTTTGGACACTAAGGGCAATTTATCATGGCCAATCCACCTAACCTGCACATCTTTGGACTGTGGGAGGAAACCGGAGCACCCGGAGGAAACCCACGCACACAAGGGGAGGATGTGCAGACTCCGCTCAGACAGTGACCCAAGCCGGAATCGAACCTGGGACCCTGGAGCTGTGAAGCAATTGTGCTATCCACAATGCTACCGTGCTGCCCAATTCTACTTCCTCACCATGGTACTTCAATTCTCCTTCTTCACCATTGCACTTCAATTCTACTTCCTCACCATGGTACTTCAATTCTTCGTCCTCACCATGGCACTTCCCAGAAAATGATCCACTAGGCAGGGGCAAAGCAGATAACAGCCAAAAAAATCAAATGGTAAG
The DNA here is from genome assembly GCF_047496885.1 of Scyliorhinus torazame. Lineage (NCBI taxonomy): Eukaryota > Metazoa > Chordata > Chondrichthyes > Carcharhiniformes > Scyliorhinidae > Scyliorhinus > Scyliorhinus torazame. The sequence goes on from NC_092718.1 coordinate 44,321,341, forward strand.
AAGCCCAACTTCCCACATGTGCTCTGACACTGAACTGGGTGCTTTGCTTAACCAGAATGCACCGGACAAATTGTTTGAACGGCGGGAACTGCAGCATCACGATCCCGGTATCAACTGTAAGGGGGCAATCCTTATGAGAACTTCAGCAGCGCTGTTCCAATATCACCTCGTAGCACGCAGCGTGTCTGTGGTCACTTTCTAGTCGTCCGTTGATGTCAACCCGAGGCAGCAATCCCGGACCCGGAAGATAGCAGCGCGATTACCCCGTGGACAATACTCAACGGGCTTCCCTCAGAGATCTGATGGGTGACATATGGCCCGCAGTCCACAAGTTGCCCACCACTGATGTGCAGCATTGGTCTCCTTATCTAAGGAAGGATGTAACTGTGTTGGAACCAGTTCAGAGAAGGTTTACGAGACTAATACTAGGAATGGGCTTGTTGTCTTATGAGGAAAGGTTGGACAGGCTAGGTTTGTATCTACTGGTATTTAGAAGAGTAAGGAGGTGACTTGATTGAAACCTTTAAGATCCTGTGGGATATTAACAGGGTGGATGTGGAGAGAACGGGAGAATGTAGAATTAGGGGTCACTGTTTAAAAATAAAGGTGCCAATCATTTAAGGCAGAGATAAGCAGAACCTATTTCTCTCAGAAAGTAGTGAGTCTTTGAACATTCTTCCTCAAAAAGTGATGGAAGCAGAGTCGTTGAATACTTTTAAGGCAGAGATAGACAGCTTTGTGATAAAGAGGGTGAAAGGTAATCAGGAGGTTAAAATCAGATCATCCATGATCTTATTGAATGGCCAAGCGAGCTCAAGTGGCCAAGTGGCCTATTCCTGCTCCCAATTCATATGTTTGTACTTGACCAATTTTATGTTCCTGGGTCACTGCCCGTGTGGAGTTTGCACATTCTCCCCGAGCCTGCATGCTAAATTGCCCCATAATTGGAAAAGAATTATTGGGTACTCTAAATTTAATTTATTTTTAAATTATGTTGCAGATATGATTTTAAAATTCAAATGTGTTGTACCCTGAAGTAACACTGCAATGTAATTCATACCCAAACATTCCCTGATAAGGAGTTGAATATCCCAAAATAAAATCATGTGAATGATTCTATTCACTTAAATCTGAATGTAATGGTCTGACAAGGTGGCATTTACTGCACTGTGAATATTATGGGGCTTCCATGTGAATTCCAGTCCGATACATTAAATAATGGGTAATCATTAGTCATGTGGCATTCTCCCTTACTCGAGATACACATGAAGGCATAGAGATTGGTTCATTAAACACTCAACCTGCCTGAAGGAACTGTATTTCTGTTGTGTGCACAAGTAAAGTATGGAGAGAAAGCCAAATGAGTTATGTGTTACTCTCATGCAACGCAATTTAAAACAATTTTTTTTTTTAAAGTTCACTTCCATGTCAAAAAGCATAACACTGGAAATCTAATTGGCATCCTGTTATTCACGTTACTGAAATAGGATCCGTTCCAATATCACACCTTCCATCCAAACATCCTCAACCCAAACAGATTGGACAATACATTCATTGGTTGTTCTGTCTCCCCCTCAAGTAGCTGCATATATATTTAGACAAGGCACCCTTAATTTTTCCAAGTTTCAGACTTCAATCACATGAGGCTGATCAGTTTTGGAGAAAACATTGAGCAAGTGCTGAAATTGTTTCTTGCAGAACAAAGTTCTTCCTTCAGGCCAATCTCTTTTCTTCCCTCCACTTGAGACATCCATTTATTCTAATCCCGATTAATTTCTGTCAAGCACAATCAGTCTCAAAACATTGGAAGGGCTTCCTCTCATTCTATGATCATTATCTTAAGTATTCAATGTACTGGTACAAATGTACCATAGTTTACCCAATTAAAATCAAACACATCACATATCCTGTTGCCGCTGGTTCATTTTCTTTTTTGCTTGCTCCATTGTTTCCCTGTGTTCTTTACAAAGGCTTTTTCAATCACTGTAATTGGAATATTTATTCATGGCATCCATCCTTAATTAAGTTAAGATGCACTTAGCTGCTCAGAGTGCACTCCGTTTACTCATGGTCCATCAACACTTTCCCTCCATAAATTTTAGGTGAACAAATGAGTGAATTAGCATTGGTTTCATTTAACAGAAAGCAGACATGAAAATAAAGTTTGTTCTGCTATGTTACTTCATTCCAATTAGTATTTAGTTTTAAGTAGATTTATTTAGAAACTTTTGAATATTTAGAATGTAAGGCAGGCATTTTATGGCCCCAAAGCAGGTGGGCATCGTCACAGGTGAGACAGGAAATTTGGAGCGCCATTAGCTTTTAGCAGCTCTCCAAATTTTCCCGTCCTGCCCGTGACAATGTCCGTTAGTGCCAGGCTGGAAAATCCCACACTATAATTTTGGAGAAAGATAGGGGGAGGAATTCTCCGTTGGCTGACGCCAAAATTGCGAAACGCGATTGGGCGCAGAATAGATTCTGACGCTAAATTCACAGCGGGCGTCGATTTAATGCCAAACTGCAATTCTCTGTCACCTCGACAACGGCGTCAATGCGGTGCAAAATGGTGGGACTGCAAAGCATTCTTCTGGGGGAGGGTGAACAGTCAGAGGTTGTGGTCCACACTGGTACTAATAACTTAGGTAGGAAGGGGGATGGGGTCTGCAATCAGAATTGAGAGAGCTAGGTAGAAAATTAGAAAGCAGGACCTCAAATGTAGTAATCGCTGGATTACTCCCAGTGCCACATGCAAGTGAGTAGAGAAATAGGGTGAGAAGGCAGATGAATGCGTGGCTGGAACGACGGTGCGTGGCTGGAACAGGGAGGCTTAAGATTCCTGTGACACCGGGACAGACTCTGTGGGATGTGGTGATCTTTGTGAGGTTGATTTCAGAATGGAAGCCATAGTGATCACAAAGACACTTGAAGCTCTTTTCATTAACTAAACTAATTTTATTTACACTACTTGATTTGGAGGTCGACACTTATTCCTATGGTAAACAAATAGATTATTAAACTACACTCACTAACACTATCTCTATATTCTAACTATATTCTATCTTCTGTAGCTCTGCAATGCACTTCACTCCAGTCTCTTCTACCTCTACTCCACTCTCTCCAGCTCACTCTCCCAGAAGCCCTCGAGTCAGTGCCTATTATAGTACTGTCCCTTAGCTCCATCCAGTGGCTAGTTTTAACATAGCATTAACTCTTCACATTCTGCACATTTGTATAATGTCACAGGGGAGATGACGTGTACAAACCAGTTGGGTTGCACCAACACAAAGCTGGGACTGAGTTCCTTGGGGAACATTTTGCTGGTGCTGTCAGGGTTCTAAGGACCAAGAGAAAATATTAGAGAGGAATACTGGAAGAGTCAGATAATAGTAGTATAGAGAATAGTAAGTTAATAGGTGAAGTCGGAACAAGGGTGAAAGTAATTACGTCTAACTCAGGGGTACTGTGCATGTATGTGAATGCGCAAAGTATAGTAAATAAGATTAGGGAGTTACAGGTGCAGAATGTGATGTGGAAATACGATCCTGCGGCAATAACAGAGACATGGGCCGGAATTCGACAAACCCACGCCGGGTTGGAAAATCGCCAGGGGGGCGCGGTATTCCGCCATGCCGCTCCGACACCAGGCTGCCGAGGCGATTCTCCGTGCTCAACAGGCCGAGTGCCCACTGAGTCCCGCCAGCGTGGTTTACAAATGGTCCCACCCAGCGGGACCTCAGCGTTCTGGCTGTGGGGGCCATTTTGGTGGGGGGGGGCGGGGGGATCTGACTCCATGGGGGGGGGGGGGGCGGCTCTACGGTGGTCAGGCCCGCAACTGGGGGCTACCGATCGGCGGGCGAACTCATTCCGGGGGGGGGGGGGGGGCTATGTTCTTCTGCGACGAGCCCCTGTAGGGCTCCGCCATGTTGCGCGGGGGCCGGCGCGGAGATCGCAACCAAGCGCATGCGCCAGCGTGGAGATGCCCGTCGCGTGCATGCGCGGATCTGCATCGGCCATGCAGGGCCGGCTTTCGGCGCCGGAGCAGCGCACAGCACTCCAGCACCGTTCTAGCCCCCGAAGAACAGGAGAATTACAATGTGCAAGGGTACAGGGAAAAAGGCTGGGGAATGGCACTAAGTCATGACACTCATTTGGAGAACCGATGCAGACGCAATGGGCCAAATGGTCTCCTTTGCGCTGTAACAATTCTGTGATGACCATTGCCCAAAGTACACACCATCAACATCCTGGGGAATTACCATTGACCAAAATGGGCCAGCGATATAAATAGAATGGCTACAAAAACATGTCAGAGTGGCATCACAGTGGCGTAGTGGGTTAGCCCTGTTGCCTCACGGCGCCGAGGTCCCAGGTTCGATCCCGGCTCTGGGTCACTGTCCGTGTAGAGTTTGCACATTCTCCCCGTGTTTGCATGGGTTTCACCCCCACAACCCAAAGATGTGCAAGGTAGGTGGATTGGCCACGCTAAATTGCCCCTTAATTGGAAAAAATGAATTGGGCATTCTAAAATTTTTTTAAAAACAGATCAGAGGCCGGGTATTCATTATGAAGCAACTCACCTACTGATACCTTTAAGCCTCCCACCACCCCATCTCCCTGCCCCATCCTTATCTGCACAAGTCAGGAATGTGATGGAGTACTCTCCACTTACCTGAATGAGAAGAGCTCCAGTAATAGTCATGTGGTGCAACACCATCCAGGCCAAAGCAACCAGTTTCACAGGAACCTCAACCACAACTCCAAACATTTGCTTCTTCCAAAACCAACGTGCTGTGGCAGCAGTGTGTACTGTCTACCAGATACACTGCAGCAATTCACCAAAGGTTTCTTCAGCAACACCTCCCAAACCAAGGACCTTTTATCATTCAAAAAACAGAGGCTGACGATGTATGGGAACAGCACTACAGACAACTTGCCCTCCAAGTCACACAGCATTTTCACTTGGAACTATATCACCATTCCTTCGCTGTTGCTGGGTCAAACTCCCAGACCTCCCTTGCTAACAACACTGTGGGTGTAGCTACATCACATTGACTGCAGAGATTCAAGAAAACAGCTCACAACTATATTTTCAAGGACACTTAAAGGTAGACAACAAATACTGGCTTGTCAGCAATGTCCATATCCAATGAATAAACTAAAGAACAAATTCCAAGATCCATCCTCATAGCTTCTGAGCTCAACCAATAATCCAGTTGATCTCCAACAAAAAAATGTTTTTGGGCATGTCATAATGATAGCAGTACCCAAATCCATTACTGTGAGTACTGTAAGCAGTTTATCAGTATTCATCTTGAATTTTGATTTAGAGGTTTGACATTTAATCTATAAATGAGACAAATGTGTAACTTCATAATCGAATGTATACCTCAATCACCATAATTTGAATTAAAGAAGAAATAATAAATGAGATTTTTCTGTATTTTGTTTACTCAGGTTAAAAATGATCTGCTTTCGCTTAAGAACTGACAAACATGTAATTTGTATTTGTTTATCTAGTGATGCTCTTTTACTGGAAGACTAAGGATAAATAATCCCTCATCACATGGAGTTAAACAAGCATCCTCACATTATCTTAAAGCACATGACCAATCCATTGCAGCTTTGCACTGACACATCTCCATCCAGCGCTTTCTAGCTCAGCATAATTCATTTCTGCGCTCATAAGAGTATGTTTTTTTTAATAAATTAAGAGTACCCATTTTTTTTTCCCAATTAAGGGCAATTTACTGTGGCCAATCCACCTACCCTGCACATCTTTGGGTTGCGGGGGTGAAACCCATGCAGACACGGGGAGAATGTGGAAACTCCACACAGACGGTGACCTGGGCCGGGATCGAATCCAGGTCCTCAGCGTCGTAGGCAGCAGTGTTAACCACTGCGCCACCGTGCTACCTTAGTAAGAGTATGTAAGGCAAATGCGATTGGTCGTTCTGTCCTGAAGGCATCATGTGTGTAACGACTGCACCAACCCCACAAGGTGAGGCATTGCACGCTAATTGCAACTTCATTTTTGAATGATAATGAACCAACAGCTCTGACTTCAGTAAAGTTTCTTTCACTTCCTTGTATGCATTCTCACATTGTTCTGATCAGTGCCAGACCTGTTTGACACATAGCAAAGTATATAAAGGCTTCAATTGTGTTGCTAAATTCGGCACAAATTTACCATAATAATTGATCAATCCTAAAAACAACCTGAATTGTGTCACATTTTGAGCTTCTGGTGGTGCTTCTAAGATTGCAGATACTTTCTTTGGTTTTTGTGTAAACCATCTTTCTTGACGATATGACCAAGGTAATTTATGGATGACTTGAAAAAAATCACATTTTTGCTTCTTGACTCAGGTTGTGGCTCTGTAACTGCTTCAGGGTAGCTTCCAAATTCTCCATGTGTTCCTGTTCACTTGGACCATTGATGAATATGTCATCTAAATAGCAACACACTCCATTCACCCCACTTAGAATTTGATCCATAATCTTTGAAAAAGAGTAAGTGCAGTTGTTATTCCAAAACAAAGTCTTCTGCAACAAAACAGATGCCTTTGCATCATAATGGTGAGTCATGGCTGTGATTCAGCAGTCACATTCATCTGCAGATCTGCCTGTGAAAGATCAATTTTGCTGAGTTTCTGTCCCCCCAAAGGTCCAGCAAACAAGTCTTCAATCAGTGGCAGTGAATAATGATCTAAGCACAAAACTGAATTAATAGTTTTAAAATCTCCACAAATTCTCACTGAGCCATCTGTTTTAAAACGGGAATTATTAGTGTCGCCCAATTACTAGTAGCAATAGGTTCAATGACTCCTGCCCTTACTAATCTTTCTAGCCCTTCCTCAACTTGAAGCTTAATGGCTCTTTCCATTAATTCACAGAATCTATAGATCCCGAGATTGCAGAAGGTCATTCGGCCCATTGAGTCTGCACTAACCACTGAAAGAACACCCTACCTAGGCCCACTCCCTCGCCCTCTCACCGAAACCCTATAACCGCAGTCAACCTGCACATCTTTGAGCACTAAGGGGCAATTTAGCATGGCCAATGCACCTACATACACATCTTTGGACTGTGGGAGGAAACCAGAGCACCCGGAGGAAACCCACGCAGACACGGGGAAAGCGTGCAAACTTCATACATTCACCGAAGGTTGGAATCGAAACCGGATATCTGGCGTTGTGAGGCAGCAATGCTAACCACTGTGCCACCGTGCCGCCCAATTGACCGTGCAATTAATTGATTGACTTTTCCCAGTTAAGCCAAATCTTAGCCAACCATGCTCTGCCACGTACAGCAGTAAAATGTCCATGGTCATTTGCTTCTGTTTCCACCATAATATATCCTTTTAATGGTACAATCTCTTCAGTGTACATCCTCAGGATCACAGGTGATGCTTTTAAACACAGATGCTTCAACTTTGTATGATAAATGTTCTCATATTAAGCAATATTGCTGTGCCCATATCCACTTCCATTTTAATTTCATGACCTTCAGAATTTGGATATACCCAGAGTGGCACGGTGGCACAGTGGTTAGCACTGCTGCCTATGGCGCTGAGGACCCAGGTTCGATCCCATGCCCCGGGTCACTGTCTGTGTGGAGTTTGCACATTCTCCCAGTGGGTCTCACCCCCAGAACCCAACGATGTGCAGGTTAGGTGGATTGGCCACGCCAAACTGCCCCTTAATTGGAAAAAATAATTGGGTAATCTAAATTTCAAAAAATGATTTTGGATGTACCCAAAAACATTGTTGATCGCCTGCAGTAACAAGACGCCAAGTTTAAGCTCTTGCATTAGCTTAGGTTTGATGTCTTTTGAGTGATCTTGAGCTTCATCCACTAATTTGGAGACACGTCCAGATTGTTTACTTGTATTGTTCTTATTGCACTTTCTTGCAGGAGGAGAAATATTCTAATCCCAACACGCCTTGCCATATTGCCCTTCTTGCCATAGGTCTTGCAAGTATTCGATTTACTCCAATATTCTTCCGTTGAGTGTCCAACCTGTGTACAAGGATAAAATTTATTTGGTGGATCTTGCTCCAGCCCCTATCTGCGAAGTGTCTCTTGTAGCAAGCTCCATAGATGTTGCAACTTCCAAAGCAGATTTTAAAATTAAATCACTTATGTGACCTGCATAATAGCTTCACTGCATAATCCACAAACCAGCCTGCCTCAAAGAGTATTATTAAATGTTGTACCAAATTCACAATATCTAGTTAACCTCCTTAAAGACGCTACAAATTGTAATATGGTTTCACCTTCTTCCTGACTAAGGCAGCAGAACTGGAACCTTTCCGCAATCAGTAATGGTTTCCAAGAGAAATGTCCCTCTAAAATTTTCATTAATTCACTGAAGGACTTGTGTCCTGGTTTTGTTGGGCAAACGGGATTCTGTAGTAGCAAAAATGCTTTATGACCACCTGAGCTGAGAAATGTTGCAACCTTTAGGTTCTCCGGAGTCTGATTAGCTATTGAAAACAATTGGCATCTTTATTCATATGAATTCCATGTTTCATAATCCTCATCAAACACATCCACATTCCAGATTTTCCTGCGATTTTATGTTTGGATCCCAGCTCCTCGGGTCTACACTTCGTCCCTTCCAACTATGTTGCAAAATATGGCACTAACAATCCCTTGAACAAACAACTAGGAAATCTTTCCCTTTTATTCCTGAGTATTTTGACTTTTCTACCGAGTAGTGGTCCGTGCAGAGTCGGCAGACTTAAAAATATCCGTTCCCCACAGCCCATTTAGCTTTGTCATATGCGCGGTCCCTGCAGCCTAGACCCACTCACTTCAAGGTAAGTAAGTCTTCCCCGACCGTCGGTCTTCTTACTCACAGTTACTGTCGCAGACTTTTGCTAAACCTGCACATCAGTGGCAGTGCTTCGCCCGACGTCAGTGCGCGCGAGTCGGGTCCCAAGAATCTTCAGTTGTTCACAATGCCATCCCACAATTAGTCGACAAAATACTTCTTTCCAGCGATTTTTCTGCCTCAATCCTCATCGCCGGTTTTCTCTCATGTTATATTTCTTTGTTGTTGCAAAGAGAAAAGGTATGAAGGGGCCCACACTCTGGATTCTTGTAAAACACGATGAGAGGTTACAATACAATCTAGATAGTGATCTGCCCAGAACCCCGCACAAACACTCTGCTGATGTCACTAAGCATCATGTGACTCATAACCAGCAAGAATGTATTCCCAGACACATAACGTTCATTTTTCCTGATGATACCTGGAAAACAGGAAGATGACCATCTTTTCCTTCAATTTATTTCCAGCCATCTCTTCCTTCATCTACACGGCTTTTTTTCAAACACTCGTCATTCATTCTATTCAAGATCCAAACTAACAGCAATTTAAAATTCATATCGATAACAAATGCTTATAGGATGTATGGAACAAACTATAAAACTTTTTAAAGCTTATGGGATGCCCACATTAGACATCTGAATATCCAAGTTGAAGCAGCCTTCACAGGTCTTCTATGTGAAGCTAGACTGATGCATAGGTGCAATTGTTTTCCTTTTTAGGACTGGGCAGAACAATAGCATGGTTTCTAATACAGGTAGTAAGATGTCTGCCCTTACAGGCTATTTTTGAAAACTGTTACATATGGAAAGAGATAGTATGTAAAATTTCCTGTCGCAATGGCAAGTGAAATTCACAGAATTATATATCAACATTTCTAATTGGATCCATTAATTAAATGTACTGTAGTCTGCCTGATGCTGGGAGATCACCAATAAAACGTAGCAGGTAGCTCTTAAAGGCTACAGTTGCTATTTCAAAATGGGACAGCATGAATTGCTGCAGTGAACAAGTGCTCCGTTGACAGAGGTTCCGTTTTCAGATTAAACCAAATGTGTCTGTTCAAAGGAATGTAATTGATCCCAGGGCATTAATTAAACAGTTGGAGAGCTCTGCCAAAGTCCTAGCCAACAATTACTCCTCAACCAACACTATTTAAAACTAATGAACTGGTCATATCTCATTGATTGCTTATGGTACAATTTGGCTACTATATGTGCCTGTTAACAACAATAACTGAACTTCAACAGTAATCATTTAATTGAGAAGTATTTGGGAATATCCTAAGGATATAAATGATACGGCGCAAATACAAATCCATTTGAACTTTATTTTGCATACAAAAAACTTGATTTCAGCAGGTAGCAAGTCTGCTCCATTTTCTAATGCTTCTGCGGACATCTTTTTCAGTGTGTACAGAAAAATAGGGTTGCCTTCTTTGTTTGGCATGTCAAGACACTTTCTTAACCAAGCTACTTGGTATCGAAGGAGTCAATAGCGAGTGTCCACCATCCAAAGGAGGTAGAAACAGATGTATAATAAAAATGGATACCCTCACCAAGTTTACTTGAAGACTATCCAAAGTATTATTATCGCTGGTCAAAGAATTCAACTCACTAGGTCCTCTCATCTGTTACACTATGACATAGAATCCAACCTAAATTTTAAGTAGTTCTTCCTATAAGCTTCATTTGCATGCCTGTATGCAAACAGGCACATTTCTGCAATATGATTTATTTCCTTCATGACATTAAATGGTGGAAAATTGAAGACTGTACTGTCATGTGAGAGTGCCTTTAAGAAATGGGTGTTTATAAATGGGTGTGTATATAAATATCTGTAGTGAGAGTACCTTTAAGAAATGGGTGTTTACTACTGCAGTGATGTCAGAGAGTGGGTTTAGCTGGGCTGTCTGTCAGCTTTTTACTTTCATTTTTGAGCAGGCTGCAGGGTGTGTTTTAGATTTGTTTTCAGTGTTGGAGCTGAAGCCAGACCAAGCAGGTGTACTGCTGTTCTCTCTGCCATCAAAAGACTATCTCTTGATCATTTGGTGAATTCAGAATTATAAGTGTTCTCAGTAGTGAATGTAAACCTAATGTGCTTCTGTTGAAAGGTGTTTCTTCTGTCTTCTGGATGTTGTTTGGGAAGTTATTAAGGATTACTTAGTGTTGTATTCTTTGGGGGTTGTATTTGAATTGATGGTTGCTAAGATGTTCACAATATATTTCAAAAAGGTTAACTTGAGTTCATAGAATAAACATTGTTTTGCTTTAAGAAATACTTTTCCATTTCTGCTGTAGAGTAGGTTGTGTGCTCCCCATACCACAATCTATCAAAAGTTGTGGGTCAGGTGAACTCCATGATACACTTTGGGGTTCTTTAAACCCTGGCCCATAACAAATTGGGGGCTCGTCCGGGATAAAAGTCTATCTATTGGATTGGATTAGTGAACTTAAAGACAGTGAGGGGTGAGCATATTGTGGTTGCTATTCAGGTGTGGTATTTCAGTTTAGGTAGGGAGTGTGTTGTGGACAATGGCTCTTTCAGAGGCTCTGAAGTTTTTGGGGGTGGAGACGGTCACACGCAGTACCTTACGGACAGAGACTACAAGCAGACTGTTAGATTTGGCAAAAACATTGCAGTCAACATTAACTGACAAAATGCGAAAAGAAGAGGTAATTATGGCGGTGGCTAAGTATTTAAAGTTGCCTGAGATACAGTTTGACTCATTGGAAATAGCAAAAATTCAGTTGCAAAGTAAACAAATGGAACATGAGAAAGAATTAAAACAGCTTGAATACGAAAGAGTGAGAGAGGAAAAAGAAAGAGAGAGAGGAAAAAGAAAGAGAAAGAGAAAGAGAGAGAGGAAAAAGAGAGATGAAAGGAAAACAGAAAGAATAGCCCTAGCAGAACAAAACAAAATAGAAAGGGAGATACAGATCAGGGAAAAAGATAAAGAGAGAGAGTTTGAACTTCAGAAAATGGCCATGAAACATGAGTCAGTTAAAACTGGCAGGCGTAAAGGGAAACATACAGTTGGATGACAGTGATGAGGACAGCGAGAAAGGGCGTCAAAGTCGAAAGCTTGGTGGGAATCTATTTAAACATGTCCAAGCATTGCCAAGGTTTAACGAGAAGGAGGTAGAAGCCTTTTTCATTTCATTTGAGAAGGTAGCCAAACAAATGAAATGGCCACAGGACATGTGGGTATTACTGATTCTAACAAAGCTGGTAGGTAGAGCTAGTGAAGTGTTTGCATCACTACCGGAGGAGGTATCTGGTACATATGAGGAGGTGAAAAAATCCATCTTAGATGCTTATGAACTGGTGCTTGAAGCCTACAGACAAAGGCTTAGAAATTTAAGGAAGAATTTGGTCAAACATACATGGAGTTTGAAAGGCTCAAAAGGCTCAAACAGAGTAATTTTGATAGGTGGGTAAGGGCTTTGAAAATAGACCAAACGTATGAAGCTCTCAGAGAAATTATACTTTTGGGGGAGGTTAAAAATTCAATTCCTGATGTAGTGAGAATTCATGTGGAAGGACAGAGGGTTAAAACTGCGAGATTAGCAGCAAAATGGCAGATGATTATGAATTAGTTCATAAATCAAAGCTTGGTTTCCGACATCAGTTTCAGCCTGTGAGGGATAGAAACTGGGGACATGAGAAATACTCAAGTGGTAAAGGTGATCTGATGGGAGATAATAAAGAGAGTGTACCTCAGAATAAAAAAGAAATCCAGGAGGGTGGAAGAGACATGAAAAGTTTCAAATGTTTTCACTGTAATAAACTAGGCTATGTAAAGTCACAGTGTTGGTTGTTGAAGAAAAGCACTGTGAAGGCAGATGTGGTAAAACAGGAGAAGACAGTGGAGTTTGTTAAAGTGGTAAAGGAAAGCCCAAGTGAAGCGAAGGAGGTGCAAAAGATTGTACAGCCTGATCAAGAGGTGATTGATAAGAAGGTGCCAGATCTCATTAAAGAATTTACTTGTGTGGGTAAAGTTTACTCATGTGTATCAGGAGGAGTAGGTAAACAAGTCACAATTTCAAGAGATACGGGAGCTAGTCAATCTTTAATGGTACGAGATGAGGAGTTATGTAGTTTGGGAAGAATGTTGCCAGAAAAGGTGGAATGCCATAAAATAAAATGCCATAAAATATCCGCCTCATCCTCCACCTGCTCTTGTTCTTTTTCAACCATCTGATCAAAAATTGTTTCTGATAATTGCACTTCAACGTCATCTTCACTCTTCGATTTCTCCTCTTGTCTTAACCTGTGACTTTGCGACCTTGTTACTACACAATCCGGAAAAATCCCAGGATATTCGTCCTTCAACACTACAGTTGTCTGATTTTCCACTGGCTTATCAACCACAGTAGGCATCACTCCCACCTACGATCCAGCTATATCATTACCCAAGATATTTTTAGTTCAGGAATATTGTCGGACTTATAACAGAAAGATGTAGAAATAAACCGGATCTATCAGAAAGCATACACAGAAGAGGAATCTGAGTGTATACCAGAGTATACACTTTTATTACCGTAAAAGTGATGTCTTGATGAGAAAATGGAGACCTTTACATATGCAGGCGGATCAAAAATGGGCAGAAGTTCATCAAGTCGTATTGCCGGTAGGATATAGAAAGGAGGTGTTGCGAGTTGCACATGAGGTACCAGTGGGAGGTCATTTGGGAATAAGGAAAACACAAGCTAAAATCCAGAAACATTTTTATTGGCCTGGACTACATAAAGATGTAATTAAGTTTTGTCAATCATGTCACAAATGTCAAGTGACAGGGAAACCTCAAGCAGTGATAAAACCAGCGCGCTTAATACCCATTCCAGCATTTGAGGAACCTTTTACAAGGGTCCTAATTGATTGCGTAAGACCGCTTCCTAAAACAAAATGTGAGAATCAATATCTTTTGACGATAATGGATGTGTCTACTAGGTTTCCAGAGGCCATTCCAGTACATAATATTACAGCTAAAAAGATTGTGGAGGAGTTACTTAAATTCTTTACTAGATATGGACTACCCACAGAAATACAATAGGATCAAGGACCAAATTTTACCACAAGGTTATTCAAAGAAGTTATGGATAGCTTAGGAATAAAACAATTTAAATCAACTGCCTACCATCCAGAATCGCAGGGAGTGTTCGAAAGGTGGCATCAGACATGAAAGACAATGTTGAGGGCTTATTGTCAAGATTATCAGAGGATTGGGATAAAGGAATTCCATTTGTACTGTTTGCAATTAGGGATGCACCTAATGAGTCAACCAAATTCAGTCCTTTTGAATTAATTTTTGGTCATGAGGTAAGAGGACCACTTAAATTGATTAAGGAAAAATTGGTAAGTGAGAAATCAGAAATTACATTATTAGATTACGTGTCAAATTTTAGGGAACGATTAAATAGAGCAGGTGAATTGGCTTGACAACATTTAAAATTTGCACAAATTGTGAAGAAATCCAAAGTTCGTAGTTTTAGTATTGTTACCAGTGGTAGGTGAGCCTTTAAAAGCAAGATTTTGTGGACCTTATCAGATTGAAATGAAATTAAGTGAGGTGTATTATGTGATAAAAACACCAGACAGAAGGAAGACTCACCGAATGTGTCATGTGAATATGCTTAAAATGTACTTTAAAGGGGAAGGAGAGAAGAAGGAGGAGGTTTTAATGATTCTAACTCAAAGTGCCGAACCAAATCCAGATGACTGTGAATTTGACATACCTCAAATTAAATTGGAAAACGAGGATGTTCTTAAAAATTGGGATAAATTGTTGAGTTACCTTCCAGAGGAAAAACAAACTGACCTGAAAGAGTTATTGATATCACATCGGCAAGTCTGTGGAGATAAATTGGGAAGTACTAAAATGGCTATACATGATGTAGATGTGGGAAATGCTGTTCCAATCAAACAACATCCATATAGACTTAACCCTTTAAAATTGGCACAGGTTAACAAAGTGATTGAGAGTATGCTTAAAAATGGCACAATTGAAGTGAGTTGCAGCCAATGGAGCTCACCCATAGTGATGGTACCTAAACCAGACGGTACCCAACGGTTGTGTGTGGACAATAGAAAGGTTAATGCAGTTACAAGAACGGACTCTTATCCTATCCCACGTTTGGAGGATTGCATTGTGTGATTGAAAATATGGAAAGATGTGTCATTTGAAACATGGAAGTCTGGCAATATCTGGTCTGAGAGAAACATGAGAGGATACAGGGAAAGATCCCACAAAGGGTTAACAGCAGCTGAAAAGAGCAGGATTGTAAAATGAAAGTATCCTTGGTCAAGCAGGCTTAGCAAACACACAGGATTTTGAATGAAGCAAAAAACAATTGTTCACACCTTCATTGAAATTAATTATCTTAGTAAGCAGCTGGAAAGGAAAGGATGAGGTTCAGTTGAATTTGGTGACAATTCTAGGTGTGAAATTTTGCTAATACCAGGTAAATTAATGAAAACTGGAGACTATCAGTCTACGAGAAACATAATTCAAAGCCAAAATCAAATTCAAAATTATGAGCTGATGACACAATTGGAAAATAAAACTATAGAAATGACAGGAACCAAACCAAAATTCACACCTCTTGAAACCAAAGCATTTTTGAATATCACAAAGGAACTTTGAACATCACAAAGGACACAATGTAATCAGATCCATGAGAAGAGGTTATGTCAAAATGAATACTTAGTTGGATTAGAATGTTTAGATCAAAGATACTTTTTACAATCAAAGTGATCAAAGTTACTTTACAATAAAGCCATTAAAACTAGATAACTGTTAGAAAAATATATAAACCCGAAGAAAGGGGACAGCAGACAGAACCAGAACTCAGAGAGAGGCGGAGAAGCAGAGAAGGAACAAGCAGCTCAGAGTCAGATTACAGTCAGCTCGGCCATGGGAAAGGGACAGGGCAAAGCAGCCGAGCTAAAACAGCTAATACATCTAAGGAAGACTAGAATTTAAAGAGTAGGCAGAGTCAGCTCAGAGTCAGCTCAGAGACAGCCAGCACAGCCAGCTCTCACAGCTCGGTACATGGGAAAGATAGGACACAGCAACCAAGCTCATCAGCGAATACATCTAAAGAAGACCAGATTTTAAAAAGAAGATTGATTGTCAAGTTCGGCCTGAAGGTCCCTTCAACCAACCAGAAGGATCCAGAAGCAAGATCTTTTTACTTTTCTGTAAAGACAGTGATTGCATCTTTTAAAAAGAAAAAACATACATGTAATAATAAAATAACTTAAAAGTTTTAACCTGAAACAGTAGTTATTAGCCTACTTTACTTACTTAGCAACGCAGGACCCAGGATATCAATGCTACTGAGGGGTAAGATGGTAAAATTCTTCGGTGAAGGTATGGGTTATACCGGGGGATAACTTGAAAATATAGTTTGACCTGAACAGCACCCACTGAAGCTTGCATCGGAGTTGGGGAGTGAGAATCCCTGTTCACCATTTAGAATATCGACCCTTTTTTGGTATAGGGGGAATTCTAAGAATAGTGGTGAGTTTTTAACTTCAATTGAGAAAGTGGGACAATCAGCTTTTATTTCCAAACTGGATTTATTTAAAGGTTACTGGCAGGTACCTTTATCCGAAAGGAAGGAGGAGATTTCAGCTTTTGTGACTCCAGATGGTATATACCAATTCAAAGTTATGCCATTTGGCATGAAAAATGCCCCAGCCACAGTTCAACGATTAACGAACAAAGTTGTTTCAGGATTACCCAATTGTGCGGTATACATCGACGATCTGGTAATTTTCAGCCAGCCATGGAAAGAACATTTGAAACATCTGATGGAGTTATTCGATCGACTTCAGGAGGCGGGTTTGGTGATAAACCGAGCCAAAAGTGAATTTGGAAAAGCCCAAGTCACTTTCCTTGGCCATACAATCGGACAGGGTCGAATGGTCCCACGGGATGTGAAAACAGAAGTTATTGGGGAGTTTCCGATACCCTCGGCACGACATGAAATAATGCGCATCCTTGGTATGAGTGGATTTTACCGGAAATTTGTACCGAATTTCAGCAGTGTGGTCGCTCCACTGACGGACTTGCTCAATAAGCGTAACAAATTCCAGTGGACAGCGCAGTGTCAACAGGCATTTGACGGCCTGAAGGCTGTGTTAACCACTGCTCCTGTGTTAGCCATCCCACATTCTACGAAACCATTCAAAGTGGCGGTTGATGCGAGTGATGTGGGTGTAGGTGCGGTGCTTCTACAAGACGACGAAGAAGGGCTAGAGCGGCCTATTGTTTATCTTTCAAAGAAATTGAATTCTCACCAGAAAAAGTATTCAACGATTGAGAAGGAGATGTTGAGTTTGGTGCTGGCTTTGCAACATTTTCACATTTATGTGACCAGCAATCCATCTGACACCATTATATATACTGATCATAATCCGTTGATGTTTTTGGAGCGATTCCAGAATAACCATGCAAGGCTGTTTCGCTAGAGTTTATTGTTCCAACCGTTTCATTAAAAAATAGTACATGTGGCAGGACGGGAAAACGTGATAGCCGATGCTTTGTCACGAATGTGATGAACGGAAGCAGTTTCAGTTGGAGGAAGAAGAACGAAAAAAAAATGGACTATATTATTACACCTGTTTGCGTGTGTTGTTTTTTTGAAACGAAAAAGTATATTTACTGTGTGCATTTCTTAAAGGATAGTGAAAAGGTGAAAAATGAAACCATCTTGAAGTTGATGGTTTATTTTTTTTTTCTTGGGGGGCGGTGTCATATGAGAGTACCTTTAAGAAATGGGTGTTTAAGAAACGTACCTTTAAGAAATGGGTGTTTATCAGTGATGTCATAGTGTGGGTGGGGCTGGGCTATCTGTCAGCTTTTTACTTTTGTTTTAGGCTGTTTGCTGCAGGGTGTGTTTTAGTTTCGTTTTCAGAGCTAGATAGCTGCAGTCACAGCCAGAAGGGGTATTAGTCTCTCACTCTGTAATCTAAAAACTGTAAATTGATCCTTTGGTGATTTAAAACTAATAATTGCTCTCAGTAGTGACTTTAAACTGATGTGCTTCTGTTAAAAGTTCTTTTTTTAAGTCTTATGGATGTTAAAAGGAAAGCTTATAGGATTACTTAGTGTTGTCGTCTTTGGGGGTTGTATTTGAATTCATAGTTGCTAAGATGTTCACTGTATGTTTTAAAAAGGTTAACTTGAGTTCATAGAATAAACATTGTTTTGCTTTAAAAAAATATTTTTCAATTTCTGCTGTACCACACCGGTAGAGTGGGACGTGTGCTCCCCATACCACAATCTATTAAAAGTTGTGGGTCAGGTGAACTCCATGATGCACTTTGGGGTTCTCTAAACTCTGGCCCATAATACTGTATTCAAACTGCACAGTTTGCAACATTCTACAAACTGAAGACATTACATAATCTATGGAATTTAATGTTATAAATGTATTTTTCCCTCAGAACTTGACCTGATAAATTAGGTAATACTCCAGAATCAATGACAAGCACACCATCATTCATTCGGAAATAACTTTATAAAATCCTGCACCATGTTGTGGACACCAGGATGGGCGTATCTTGTTAATAACATCTATTGGCATTAGCTTCCAAAGCTATTTCCCACACCCACAAGTATTCGAGAATCCAAGTCCAGACAAAACAAAAATAATCCATGTTAAATTTGACCATTTTCTTGCAGTTAGTTAAATGCTTTGCAATGAGTTAAAAGCAAAACAACAAAATTGTGTTCAACTTTAACAGGATAATGTAATAATTAATTGAACAAGACCAGCAAATGCCCTCAAGTTCCTCTTTCTAAGGACAGGCACAATTTGCACCAAATAGAATTTATCCTATTTTGTTTACTCTGCTGAGGGATTCGAATAACCACAGTTAGGAAAACATACAGCTCTTCCGTATTCCACAGAAAAACACACCACCATAGTTCTTACTATTTGCCAAGTTGTTAAAACATGGCTAGCTTTATGAATTTATAATCATTTATTAGCCATTTTCTGAGCAGGCAACCTTGCATGTTGCTTTTGTTTCATTTACTCCCTTCTCATTGGCCCTCTTCTTCCTACTTGGTCACAGCAATGTGCTTATGGTACAGAACAGTTAAATTCCCACAAGGCTGGCTTTGAAACCAAACTGTGCAATTTTCCCAAAACTGCACAGAAAGCTGGGTCAGGTGAGAAAAGCTGTGTGAAACTAGTCAGCTTCACTGTTGGCTTTCCTCGCCTGATTTAACAACACGGTAGCATAATGGTTAGCGCAGTTGCTTCACAGCTCCAGGGTCCCAGGTTTGATTTCCGGCTTGGGTCACTGCCTGTGCGGAGTCTGCACGTTCTCCCCATGTCTATGTGGGTTTCCTCCGGATGCTCCGGTTTCCTCCCACAGTCCATAGATGTGCAGGTTCGGTGGATTGGCCATGATAAATTGCCCTTAGTGTCCAAAATTGCCCTTAGTGTTGGGTGGGGTTACTGGGTTATGGGGATAGGGTGGAGGTGTTGATCTTCGGTAGGGTGCTCTTTCCAAGAGCCGGTGCAGACTCGACAGGCCGAATGGCCTCCTTCTGCACTGTAAATTCTATGATAATCTATGTTACGGGGATAGGGTGGAGATGTGGGGAGAGGGTGTTGATGTAGGCTTAGGTAGGGTGCTCTTTCCAAGGGCTGGTGCAGACTCGATGGGCCGAATGGCCTCCTTCTGCACTGTAAATTCTATGATTCTATGAGCATTCTAAGTGTGGCGAGAATCTCAAAGCCAGCTGGAGGGTTGGGGCCTTAACACGTCAGCAACGCTGGGATTCTGAGATCGGGTGCTGTTTTAAAGGGCGCCCTGGTCTCAAAGTTGAATTTAAGGCCTACCTTCCCCACGAAGATCATGATCCTGCCCCCACGGATATCGGTGCCTGCCCCCACCCCGCCTCAAGGAGATGAGGACCCCCTCCCGCCAAGAGATCGAGATCGCCATCCCCAAGGAGATCATAGCTCCTGGCAGACAAGGGGAACACTCCTTCATCTCCACACACAGAAGGTGAACCCCCCCCTCAATGGATGAGAGTAACCCCCCCCCCCCACAATTAAAGCCCCCCAACCAGTGCCCCCCCCCCCCAACAGCCCATTGCCGGAGCTCCCTTGGCACTGCCTCCTTCATTTGTCCCGTTGGCACTGCTAGGGTGCCAGGGGTCAATGCCTAGTCTTATCCCTCAGCCTCCGGGCCTACTGGCATCTCTGCGCCTCTGGCGTGGTCATCATAAATGGTTTTCGCTTTTAAAAACCAATAGTGATTCACTTTGGCGTGACATCACCCCATCAGTGTAGTGGGTGGGAGGATGCACCGTGGTCAGATTGGACTCTATGGCATCAAGCCCTTTAATATGTACAAATATGGGCGTGAATCTGATTACGTCAGGACAGGAGGTGGGGAAGATCTCCAACTGAGATCTCGCTGGCACAAATTCCGCTTTTGGCCACTTGCGAGAATTAACAGTCATTACATGATGTGCTCCCAAGGCCGATAGACCACTAGATCGCCACCAATGAATCTCAAATGTTAAATTTATGGGGCCCCCTGTCCCATGAAGCTCGCAACTCTGCCTTGCCCTCCCCCAAGAGATCCGGTTCCTTTCCTCCATGGAGATCGGGATCCCTCCCCCCTTCCCCTCCCAAGACTATCAGCTGTCACCATAAAATGCCGATTAAAGCTGCAGGACTATTATAAAAATGTAACTGGAGATGAAGCCTTCTCTACCTGATGATCTGTCACTCTAGTCCCCACTCAACTCCACTCTAAAATTCCCAGACAACTTGTATTTATCCAGCACCTTTAAATGGAATACATTTCCCAGGTCCAGATGAACAAAATGAGAAATTAAAAAGATCCTATGGCAATTGTAATTATGGATAAAGTGGTGTTGGACATTGAAATGGCGGATGGTAGCATTGTGGTAATGTCACTGGATCAGAAATCCAGAGGCCCAGACTAATGATCCAGAGACACGAATTCCAAACCCACCACAGCAGCTAGGGGAATTTAAATCCAACAAATAAAGCTGGAATAAAGTGCTCATCTCATTAATAACAGTCATAAAGTTACCAAATTACTATAAAAAGCCATGTGGTTCACTGATGCCCCTCAGGGCACAACATCTGCCATCCTTGCCCGGCCTGAGCTACCTGTGACTCCAGATACACAGAAATGTGGTTGACTCTTAATTGCGCCTGATATGGCCTATAAAAACCACTTTGATGTATCAAACCACCACTGTGCTTATACCTAGACCTGCAGTGGTTCAGGGAAGCATCAGCTCACCGCCACTTTCTCAAGGACAATTCAGGATGAACAAAAGAATGCCAGTGGCACTCACTTCCCAAGAATGATTTTTTTTTAAAAGAAAGGAAAGACCATACAATCTGCCATTCATATGACACAAGGCAAAATCTTTTCCCATCAACTTAACAGAAACAGCAAACCGACCTGGAGTAATGGACCAAAAAAGGCCAATGACAGGTCTGTACCAAAGTTTTAACCAAAGAACTACTACGGATCTTCAGTGCACAATGTTAACTATGTACAACTACTGCAAAACTTTGTTGCAATCATTTACAACCTTTTTAAAAAATAAATTTACTGTACCCAATTCATTTTTTTCCAATTAAGGGGCAATTTAGCGTGGCCAATCCACCTGTCCTGCACATCTTTGGGCTGTGGGGGCGAAACCCACGCAAACACGGGGAGAATGTGCAAACTCCACATGGACAGTGGCCCAGAGCCGGGATCGAACCTGGGACCTCGGCGCCATGAGGCAGCAATGCTAACCATTGTGCCACCGTGCTGCCCGAATCATTTGCAACCCTACAAGTACCAAATGAATATCATGAATATGGCACTTAATATAAAAAGATTTAAGGTTAAAACAAATCAAAAATGTTTCTGTAATAAAAATGCAGGTAATTTCCTCTGCCATAAATTTTATTTTAACCCCGGTGATAGTAACCATCTTAAAATTTGGAGACAATTCCGTCAACATTTCAGTTGCCTGAAGGGTTGCTCCCATCTGTGCAAAGCAGTTATTCGAGCCTGCTAGGTCGGATGTGAAGTTTAGGGAGTGGAAGGGAAAGGGGTTAGAGAAGGTGGGAGATTTATTTTTAGAGGGTCAGTTCGCTAGCCTGGAGGAACTGAAGGAGAAATATGGGCGTACAGATGCTGATGGGTTCAGGTATCACCAGGTGCGTAGCTGGGTCAAAAGGTACTTTCCAGCTTTCCTGGTGAAGCAGCCTTCTACCTTGCTCAAGCAGATTTTATTCTGCTCAAGGTTGGAGGTGGCCAGTAAGCTGGGCATATTCCAGCCCGATAGTGGGGAGGAGACGTTCTCGGTTGAGGGTGTGAAGGCAAAGTGGGCAGAAGAACTGGGGCCGATCTTGGAGGAGGAGGTTTGGAGAGAGGCACTAAGGAGAGTGAATGTGACCTCGGCCTGTGCGCGGTTGAGTCTCATTCAGCTAAAAGTAGTGTTTCGTGTTCATCTCACGAAGGCTAGAATGAGTTGTTTTTTCGATGGGGTGGAGGATAGATGTGATCGGTGTTCGAGGGGGCACATGTTCTGATCGTGCTCAAAGCTGGTCGGCTTCTGGAGGTTCTTTTTTGATACTATGTCAGCAATCCTAGACATTGGGTAGGAGCTTTGCCCACTGGTGATGGTAGCACAGTGGTTAGCACTGTTACTTCACAGTGCCGGAAACCCGCCAGTTCGATTCCTGGCTTGGGTCACTGTCTGTACGGAGACTGAACATTCTCCTCATGTCTGCGTGGGTTTTCTCCGGGTGCTCCGGTTTCCACCCACAAATTCCAAAAGACTTGCTTGTTAGGTGAATTGGACATTCTGAATTCTCCCGCAGTGTGCCCGAACAGGCGCCGGAGTGTGGCAACTGGGGGATTTTCAAAGTAACTTCATTGCAGTGTTAATGTAAGCTTACTGGTGACACTAATAAAGATTATTATTATGGTGGCAATTTTGGGGGTTTCGGCTGTGTCAAAGCTCCAGAGGAGGGCGGGAGGAAACGTCCTGGCCTTCGCCTCGCTTCTGACAAAGAGGCAGATCCTCTTGGGCTGGAGGTCGACTACACAGCCAAGTGCCGCGCCATGGCTGAGTGACTTGATGGAGTTTTTGCACCTCGAGAGGGTCAGGTTTACCCTTAGAGGGTTGGTGGAAGGGGTTCACCATAAATGGTGGGAGTTTATAATGTAATTTAAAGAGTTGGTCACTGTTAGCTGTTGAGGGAGGAAGAAGGGGATAGGGTGGATGGGGGGGTGCTGGTGGTGGGGTTATATTGTTGTAGGGGGAAGTTGGGGTGGTTCTTATTATTTAGCTGTTATTCTGTGTTATTGTATGCTTTGTATAAAAATTGTTTAAAATTATAATAATGGGCGGCACAGTGGTTAGCACTATTGCTTCACAGCACCAGGGTCCCAGGTTAAATTCCTAGCTTGGGTCACTGTCTATGCGGAGTCTGCATGTTCTCCCCGTGTCTGCGTGGGTTTCCTCTGGGTACTCCAGTGTTAATGTAAGCCTATTTGTAACAATAAAGATTATTAATAAAAATATATATTTTTAAAAATTATTTCAACACTCTTAGTGCAGAATCTCCTTGACAACCATTGATTAAGATTAAACCTATTCTGTAAAATAAAAGATCCTGGAATTACACCATGGGTACTAATGTACAAGACGTTCACATATTTGCCTGGGATTCCTGACCCAGTTGTAAACAAAATGAGTCAGGACTTCAGCAAAAAAAAAAATCAGAAAGAATAGTTTCAGATGAACACCAAGAGAAAATGTAGCTTCAGGAACAAAGACTTTTACATTCCCCATAGCCGAACAACCCCTGCATCATTTTCACTAAAACATTAAAAGAATTTAATGGTGTTGACATTGTCAGGATATAGTTTGGGACAAATGGTCTCATGATTCGCAGTGTTCAGCAAACAACCAGGCTTCTTAAATACTTCTAAATATGAACTAAAACCTATTTAGCGTGACATGCGAAGTCACTAAAAAGCGATAACCAGTTTTGAAAACAGGTATCTGTTAAGATCATACTTACACTATAATTTTGGGTTCATATCTGGCAGAAGACCAATCTGTCAAACAGAGCAAGTGAACTACAACTTGGGCCCTGTATCTAAGGAAGGATGTGCTGGCCTTGGAAAAGGTCCAGAGGAGGTTCACAAGAATGATCCCTGGAATGAAGAGCTTGTCGTATGAGGAACGGTTGAGGACTCTGGGTCTGTACTCGTTGGAGTTCAGAAGGATGAGGGGGGAACTTATTGAAATCTACAGGATACTGTGTGGCCTGGATAGGGTGGATGTGGAGAGGATGTTTCCACTTGTAGGAAAAACTAAAACCAGAGGACACAATCTCAGACTAAAGGGACGATCCTTTAAAACAGAGATGAGGAGGAATTTCTTCAGCCAGAGGATGGTGAATCTGTGGAACTCTTTGCCGCAGAAGGCTGTGGAGGCCAAATCACTGACTGTCTTTAAGACAGAGATAGATAGGTTTTTGACCAATAAGGGGATCAGGGGTTATGGGAGAAGGCAGGAGAATGGGGATGAGAAAAATATCAACCATGATTGAATGGCGGAGCAGACTCGATGGGCCGAGCGGCCTAATTCTGCTCCTATGTCTACAACTACCTACACCATCTGCATAGTTATGGGTTATGTGGATGTGAATTGTGTATATCATTTCTCACCTATAGAACAGTCCCCTCCCCCAGTTCTTGATGTACTGAAACAGTCTGTTCCGTTTTATAGAGACACGAGTGAATTTCCAGTTAATGCCCATCACCTCCATAGAATTAATATGTAATTAGCAGATTCCCTTCTCCGAACAAGTTATTTCAAAGATTTCCATATTCGCTATAAAGGACTCCATTGCAGGCACTGCTCCTCTAAGACCGCTAACAATATTTTCATGCATGCATTTTGTTTTCGTAAAACAATCTACGAGTGGATGACTCGCTTCCACTCTTTTAATTTGAGATATTTCCCTTTTCCCCCGGCATTTGCTTCAAGGGTTGGTCAATCCCCAACTTTTTCTCATCTGCACCTTTCGGGAAGAATGTACATTACTCCACAACGCACAATTTTCTATATAACTAGTTTCACAGTAAGTTCATTGCAGTGTTAATGTAAGCCTCCTTGTGAAAATAAAGATTACAATACAATACCTTGGCACAGAATTTCACTTAAAATATTTGACAAATACAATCCCACATCCACTGCCTCAACAAGAGGCAGGGTTTTGGTAGCCAAAGTGCGCTTAACAACCCTTTTTATTTTCTTAGTTTCCCAAACCAAAGGATAACATTTCCAATTCTCCCCATCAGAATTTTTAGCAAAGCAGTTGTACTAGACTACCCATCAGGAATATTAGTATGTGAAGCATTGTTAAAAACAGTTCACTTCATGTCCGTTGGGACATCCAAGGATGGGAACTTAAAAAGATTAAATATGGAGAAATGTATACTTAAATGGTTTATTTGCCTTTGGGGCATTTTCTGCTTGAGCATGTTTCATCGTAGTACTTAATACCAACACAGCAAAATTGGCATTTGGTCTAGCAAAACCAATGCAACTGAACAATCAAGCTTTGCAATTGCCTCTTCTTTAGATATAACATTGTCTTTCCGCAATGACCAAGTACAATTAATGGGAATGGGAGCTGTCGTGTTGGGTGTTCCGATGCACAAATGATCCAACATGGCTGTAGATGGTACAACTCTGTTTTATTGTCTTAACAACGACAACTACTAACTGCTGGCTTGGGTACGTGCTTCACCCGCTAACCTGTGGACCCAGCCCTATCACTATCTTAGTGAGGCACTCATCACATGGTCTATGTCTGAGTGGTGCGCTGTGAGCTCTGTGCTCTGAGCTATCTCCTGGTAGAATGACCGGGAACTGTGGTGTTCCCTGTTTTATAGTGCGGGTGCTCTCACTGGTGATTGGCTGCGATGTTATGTGTGTGCTGGTTGGTCCAACTGCCTATCCATCAGTGTGTGTCACCATGATATGCTGATGTAGATATGACAGGAGCAACAATCTAAATCATCAATCCTATTTGCAAAGTTATTCCAGCCCTACTTTGCTTAATATCTAAACCAATAATATGTAAAATGTTCAAAAGTCTGACTCCCAATTTTAAATTTGACCCTAATCTTAATAAGACATTGCTCAAATTCTGCAGCAATCATCCCATTAGAAGTCATTAACATGCATAATTAAGATGCCTGAAAGTTTCCCTTTATGATACTAATGAAATGTTGTATGATCTGCCTTTAAATGAAGAACCTATTTTCAGCAAAATAGATATCACCATAAAATAGCAAAACTTGTCAGCATCATTCAGGCCACAGACAAAACAGCTGAGCTTCCAGAGCTTCTCTGAAAAGCATTATGTGCTGAAATGCAGCCTTTATGTTCAATTGACCTACACTAAGATGAGTAAGGTGTTTTTCACTGGTGTAGAACGAATGGGCCGAAGGGCCTTTTCTGTGCTGTCGACCTCTCTGACTCTAAGTTGCCAAAAAGGGGGCGGGATTCTCCCAGCCCAGGGCCGGGCCGGAGAAGCCCCGCAACCGGGCCACGCCGCCCCGACGCCGGCACGGGGATTCTCCGCTCCTGCCGGCACGTTTGTCGCGCCGCCGGTCGCTGTACGCGGCCGGGCCGCCGATTCTCCGGCCCGGATAGGCCGAGCGGCAGCTCTAAAAAGGCAGAGTCCCGCCGGCGCCGTCCACACCTGGTCGCAACCGGCGGGAACTCTGCGCGCAGGGTCGGGGGGCGGCCTGTGGGGAGGGGGGGGCACCGACCATTGGGGGGGGGGCCTCCGATGGGGCTTGGCCCGCGATCAAGGCCCACCAATCGGCGGGCCAGCCTCTCGCTTGCCGGGCTTATTTTTTTCTGCGCCAGCCCCTGAACTCCCGCGCCATGTTGCGTCGGGGCCGGCGCGTTGAGGGAGGCCACAGCGCATGCGCGTGTTGGCGCCGGCGCCACTGCGCATGCGCGGATCCCGCGGCGCATAGTTCATGCCAGGATGGGAGGCTGGAGTGGCATGACCCACTCCAGCATCGTGCTGGCACCCTGTAGGGGCCAGAATCAGTCCTCCCACGTTCACACCGTCGTGATACGCGTCGGCGTTTCCGATGGCATGGACACTCTGCTGCCGAATGGGAGAATCCCGCCCGCGATTTCTAAAGGCTAATATTTGGGAGAACCCACTCTAACATCTTTATTACCCATTCCCTCTTCAAAGCTCCCAAGTCTCTCTATGGTCTAATCTGCAAGGACATTTTCAGTGCAAATCCACCTACATGCTACGGTTGAGTTGTCCCTTCTCTGACCTCTCAAAATAAACTCCCAACTTACTCCAAATATTCAACTCCCTTTGTTCTGCCTTTCTTATTCATTTATCTTTGTTCACTGATGTGGTGATCTTTGTGAGGTTGACTTCAGGATGGAAAGCGTAATGATCACAAAGCCACTTGAAGTACTTTTCAAGAACTAAACTAATTTTATTTACACTACTTGATTTAGAGTTCGACACTTATTCCTATGGTAAACAAATAGTACAGGTTTGGAGGGCCGAAGCGCCTGTTCCTGTGCTGTATTGTTCTTTGTACACTCACTAACACTATCTCTATATTCCAACTACAATTATATTCTATCTTACTAGCTCTACAATCACTCTACCCCAGTCTCCTCTCAACTCTCATTTATCCTCTCCAGCTCACTCTCTCAGAAATCCAAGAGTCAGTGCAATATATAGTACTGTCCCTTAGCTCCCTCTAGTGGCAAGTTTTAACATAACATTAACTCTTCTCATGCTGTACATTTGTGTAATGTCAAAATTGACAGCTACAGAAACACCACATCCAAGAGGACTTCTGCTTCCAGTTCTCTTACGAGGATTGTTCTGTGATCTTTATTTCAAGCTTTGGCTTCCACTTTCACTTCTGCCTGTCAGGACTACCTCTATGAGATTTCCCTCTTGCATTAGCAAAAACTGTTTCTCATGTTACCACTCTCCAGCCTTTGATCCAACGAGGTTCCTTGGAACTTTCATCACAAGACACGAGCATTTGGGTACAAGATGCCTCACTTACCACGACCAACTGAGCAAAATCCAAGCTATTGTACGTAATGAAGGGGCAGCACGGTGGCACTGATGCCTCACAGCGCCAGGGACCTGGGTTCGATTCCACCCTTGGGTGGTGGCTGTGTGGAGTTTGCACGTTCTCCCCGTGCCTACGTGGGTTTCCTCCGGGTGCTCCGGTTTCCTCCCATGGTCCAAAGATGTGCAGTTTAGGTGGATTGGTCATGTTAAATTGTCCCTTAGTGTACAATAAAAAAGGTTAGGTGGGTTACGGGGATAGGGCGAGGGCGTGGGGTGCACCTTTGGAGGATCGGTGCATACTCGATCGGCCGAATGGTTTCCTTCTGGACTGCAGGGAGTCTATGAAAACCACCACTCAGAAGAGACGGGGTAAACATATTATCGGTTAATTTATTTAGACTAGGCGGACGAAAACAGTGCATCAAGAATTGCGATTGTGCTCAGGGCCTGTAAGCTTTGTTGACCTGCAAGGTTTGCTTTGCACATATGTCACAGAGGCATGAGTGCTGATCTTTCAGGAATCACTAGTGGCAGGGAAGGTCCCTTGGACTGGAAAGTGGCTAATGTAATACCGCTGTTTAAGAAGGGAGGGAGGCAGAAGACTGGAAATTATAGGCCCGTTAGCCTGACTTCGGTCATTAGTAAGATTTTAGAATCCATTACTAAAGATGAGATCGTAAAGTACTTGGAAGTGCATGATAAAATAGGACTGAGTCAGAACAGCTTCGTCAAGGGGAGATCATGTCTGACAAATCTGTTAGAGTTCTTTGAGGAGGTAACAAGGAAGTTAGACTGACTGATAGAAGGCATAGAGTGGGGATAAAGGGGTCTTTTTCAGGATAGCAGCCACTAGTGGTGTGCCTCAGGGGTCGGTGCTGGGACCACAACTTTTCACAATATACATTAACGATCTGGAAGAAGGAACTGAAGGCACTGTTGCTAAGTTTACAGATGATACAAAGATATGTAGAGGGACAGGTAGTATTGAGGAAGCAGGGGGGCTGCAAAAGACCTTGGACATGCTAGGAGAGTGGGCAAGGAACTGGCAGATGGAATACAATGTGGAAACATGTGAGGTTATGCACTTTGGAAGGCGGAATGGAGGCACAGACTATTTTCTCAATGGGGAAATGCTTAGGAAATCAGAAGCACAAAGGGACTTGGGAGTCCTGGTTCAAGATTCTCTTCAGGTTAACGTGCAGGTTCATTCAGCAGTGAAGAAGGCAAATGCAATGATAGCATTCATGTCGAGAGGGCTAGAATACAAGAGCAGGGAAGTACCTCTGAGGCTGTAGAAGGCTTTGGGCAGACCCCATTTGGAGTATCGTAAGCAGTTTTGGGCCCCATATCTAAGGAAAGATGTGCTGGCCTTGGAAAGGATCCAGAGGAGGTTCACAAGAATGACCCATGAAAAGAAGAGATTGTCGTGTGAGGAACGGTTGAGGACTCTGGGTTTGTATTCATTGGAGTTTAGAAGGGGGATCTTGTTGAAACTTACAGGATACTGCGAGGCCTGGATAGAGTGGACGTGGAGAGGATGTTTCCACTTGTAAGAAAAACTAGAAGCAGAGGACACAATCTTAGACTAAAGGGACGATCCTTTAAAACAGAAATGAGGAGGATTTTCTTCAGCCAGAGGGTGGTGAATCTGTGGAACGCATTGCCGCAGAAGGCTGTGGAGGCCAAATCACTGAGTGTCTTTCAGACAGAGGTAGATAGGTTCTTGATTAATAGGGGGATCAGGGGTTATGGGCAGAAGAGTGGGGATGAGAAAAATATCAGCTATGATTGAATGGCAGTGCAGACTCGATAGGCTGAGTGGCCTAATTCTGATCCGATGTCTTATGGTCCATTCTTGAATAGCTCTTCAAAGCTGTACGCTTTGGGCTCATCTGACAAATCCTCCTGGAATGTTTCCATGGGAGTGGATACAATCATAAACTCAAACATTCTGTCTACTAGTTCTGCATTTGAAAAATGACAGCACATGCCCTTTTCTCTGCATCTGCTGACCTGCAGGGGTCTATGAATTCTGCAGACTGGTGAACTCTAGTCGATGAGCAGAAGTTATCGGATTCAGAACTGGTCTTCCAATGTAGTCAATGTCTTTGGGAGATCCTTTAGCCCCTGTGCTATTAATCCTGATATGTTCAGCTTGTGCAGACTTTCACTCCAAATTGCAAGGTGAATTTTTATGGCTTGCTTGTCTGGTTCAGAAAGACCTGATATAACTCTTAACTCTTTAAAAATGTTGAATTTGGATAGTGGGTCAGCTGCATTCCATTTCAAAGTAGGGAATTTTGTGGACATATTGACAATATCCCGTTGACAGATCATCACTCTAGCCACTTTCTTGAAGGTACTTCTGCTATATTTGCAACCTTCTTTGACTCAGATTTCTTGACAATTTTATGAGGTATGTTTGATTCTACTTAGCTTGCTATCGATCCAGCCCACACCCTGGTTATTTGCCTTTCCCAACTAGGTGGGCGGACGGAAGCATAGTGCAGAGTTTTTCAAACTTTTTTTCGGGGACCCATTTTTACCAACTGGCCAACCTTCGCGACCCATGCCGGCCGACCTTCGCAACCCACGCCGGTCGACATTTGCGACCCACCATTTTCTCTTACCATTTAATGTGAGAGGTGAGCCTCCTTGGTCCTCATTTACTTGTTTGTTGCTGACAAAATGGGGTCAGCAATCACGGCCAAAGCATGTGATGTCAGCGTTCGGGGCGCGTGACATGCTCTCTGCCTTGCTTCAGGCAAGAAGATTGCATTGAATTTTTTTTTTAATCTTCTCCTGGGTCAGCATGCTGACGTCAGGAGGAGGCGGTGCGTCTCGCTTGGTTCTGCGCATGCGCGCTGATGAGCGGCCACGCATGCGCAGTGCGCCCGTATTTTGTTATCTGGTCGCGGCCATCATTTTCAAAGCCGCTCGCAGCCGGCATTATTAAAAGCCGGCTGCTGCGGCTGTTGCACGCAAATTCGCGCCATTGGGAACGCCGCGATGGACGGTTCCGTGTCCCTCCCGACACCTGCCCGTGACCCCACCCCCACTTTGAAAATGCCTGGCATAGTGGGTCGCACTGTTGCTTCACAGCTCCAGGGCCCCAGGTTTGATTCCCGACTTGGGTCACTGTCTATGTGGAGTCTGCTCATTCTCCCTGTGTCTGCGTGGGTTTCCTCCGGGTTCTCCGGTTTCCTCCCACATGTCCCGAAAGTTGTGCTGTTAGGTCATTTGGATATTCTGAATTCTCCCTCTCTGTACCCGAACAGGCGCCGGGAATGTGATGACTAGGGGATTTTCACAGTAACTTCATTGCACTGTTAATGTAAGTCTACTTGTGACAATAAAGATTGTTATTATAAATCAACCCAGTGCTGGTCCTTTGGACATGCTGTCCCACTCAAGAAACTGACAGGCTACGCACTGCAATCTCACCATCAGCTCTTTGCTTGCGCACTATCCCAGCCTGTGTCTTCAAAGTTTTTCTGTCCAGTCACCATGCTGTGATTTCAAAACTCTCTGATGCTGTGAACTCATTGCAGTCTGACCAGAATGCACAGGGTCATCTCATGCCACGTTGCATGATCTAAGGCTGTTCAGCATGCTGTACTTGTACTGAATCTTGCTGCCACACTGTTTGACCACCGTTGAACACCATGCTGTGCTTTCATAATGATAAAAAAGCATCAATCATTCATCAGGAATTAAACACCTTGTGGGCTCATTTATTTTGACGAGCCACATAAGAACAGATATAAGAAAATCAAATTACTGTGGATGCTCGAATCTGAAACCAAAAGAGAAAATGCTGGAAAATCTCAGATGATCTGGCCTCGAAAGGTTAGCTCTTTTCTCTCCTTACAGATGCTGCCAAACCTGCTGAGATTTTCCAGCATTTTCTCTTTTGGTTTAAGAACAGATACACATAGACAGAAAGCGCAAAGACATCAGCTGCAGAGCTGCATGCTGTGTTCTGCTCACAGGCCAAAGTGAAACTAAGATGGATCACATGTAACATTTGCCTTCTCGTGATGGCGTGCTGAAATTCCTCAAAGGCATATTACAATATTCATGAGGATTAATCTTTATCAGTTGGATTTCTGTGTTTTATAAGTCTTGTCTTAACATCATGACCTATTAACTTGCCAGTACTTATCCATTTCCTACACCCCTCTCTTTTCTCATTTATTAAATCTCCTGAATTGATTTCTGTTTCAGATAGTCTTACATGAAATGAAATATGAAAATCGCTTATTGCCACAAGTAAGCTTCAAATGAAGTTACTGTGAAAAGCCCCTAGTCGCCACATTCCGGTGCCTGTTCGGGGTGGCTGGTACGGGAATTGAACCGTGCTGCTGGCCTGCCTTGGTCTGCTTTAAAAGCCTGCGATTCAGCCCAGTGTGCTAAACCAGCCCCTTGTCTGTGTGCTCTCCAAATTTTCCCTGAGTGCTTGGCCTTGATGAAAAGCTGTGTCCCTGCTTGCAAAGCATTCAAATGTGCATTAAAAAAGACATTAGACTGGAATTGAAGAATTTGGATTGGGTGTGGCTGTTGGATAGTAAATCAACATCGGACATGTTGGAGTCTTTCAAGCGACAGTTGATTAGGATTCAGGAAAGTCACGTTCCTGAGAGAACAAAGGATAACTATGGGAAGTTTAAGGAGCCTTGGATAACGAGGGACCTCATCAAAAAGAAAAAGGAAACTTTTGTACAGTCTAGAAGGGTGGAAACAGTCAAAACCCTTGAGGAGTATAAGGAAAGTAGGAAGGTACTGAAGCGGGAAGTTAGGAGGGCTACGAGAGGTCATGAAAAGTCCTTGGCAAGTACGATTAAGGTGAATCCCAAATTTTTTTATTCATATGTAAAAAGCAAGAGGGTGGCCAGGGGAAGGATTGGACGACTTAAGGACAGTGGGGGGAATCTATGTTGAGCCAGAGGAAATGGGTAAGGTTCTAAATGAATATTTAGCATCAGTGTTCACTAAAGAAAGGGCCTTTGTGGAAGTTGATTCTTGGGTAGGGTGCGTGGACAGTCTGGATCATGTTAACATCGAAAAGGAGGTATTGGGTATTTAAAAAGATATTAAGGTAGATAAGTCTCCTGGGCCAGATGGGATTTATCCCACAATATTGAGGGACGCAAGGGAGGAAATTGCTGGGGCCTTGACTGACATCTTTGTATCCTCATTGGCTAAGGTGAGATCCCAGAGGACTGGAGAATAGCTAATGTGGTACCGCTGTTTAAGAAAGGTAGCAGGGATAATCCTGGAAAATATAGGCCGGTGAGCCTCACGTCAGTAGTAGGTAAATTATTGGAGAGAATTCTCAGGGACAGGATTTAAACCCATTTGGAAACAAATGGACTCATATGCGATATACAGGATGGTTTTGTGAAGGGAAGGTCATGCCTCACTAACTTGATCGAGTTTTTTGAGGAGGTGACAAAGATGATTGATGAGGGGAGGGTGGTGAATGTTGTTTACATGGACTTCAGTAAAGCCTTTGACAAGGTGCCTCATGGCAGACTGGTACAACAGGTGAAGTCACCAGGGATCAGAGGTGAGGTGGTAAGATGGATACAGAACTGGCTCGGTCACAGAAGGCAAAGGGTAGCAGTAGAAGGGTGTTTTTCTGAATGGAAGGTTGTGACTCGTGGTGTTCCACAGGGATCGGTGCTTGGGCCTCTGTTGTTTGTAGTATACATAAACTATTTGGAGGAAAATGTAGCCGGTCTGATTAGCAAGTTCGTGGATGACACCAAGGTTGGTGGAGTGGCAGATAGTGTTGAGGATTGTCAGAAGATACAACAGGACATAGATAGGTTGGAGACTTGGGCAGAGAATTGGCAAATGGAGTTTAAACCGGACAAATGTGAGGTAATGCATTTTGGTAGGTCTAACATAGAGGGGAAATATACCATAAATGGTAAAACTCTTAGGAATATAGAAAGTCAGAGAGATCTGGGCGTGCAGGTCCACAGATCTTTGAAGATGGCAACACAAGTGGACAAGGTAGTCAAGAAAGCATGCGGAATGCTTGCCTTCATTGGCTGGGGCATCGAGTATAAAAACTGGCATGTCATGCTACAGTTCTTTAGAACCTTGGTAAGGCCGCACTTAGAATATTGCGCAGAATTCTGGTCACCACACTACCAGAAGGATGTGGAGACTTTGGATAGGATGCAGAGGAGGTTTATCAGGATGTTGCCTGGTCTGGAGGGTGTTAGCTTTGTGGAGAGGCTGAATAGGCTAGGACTGTTTTCATTAGAAAAGACGGAGGTTGAGGGGTGACCTGATAGAGGTCTACAAGATTATGAGGGGCATGGATAGAGTGGATGGGCAGCCACTCTTTTCCAGGGTGGAGGGGTCAGTCACCAGGGGGCATAGGTTTAAGGTCCGTGGGCCAAAATTTAGAGGAGATGTGCAAGGCAGGTATTTTACACAGAGGGTGGTGAGTGCCTGGAACTCGTTGCCAGGAGAGGTTGTGGAAGCTGAATAATTAATGGTGTTCAAAAGGCATCTTGACAAACACAAAGATAGGATGGGTATAGAGGGATACGGCATAAGGAAGTGCTGAGGGTTTTGGCAAAGATTGGTATCATGGCCGGTACAGGCTTGGAGGGCCAAAGGGCCTGTTCCAGTGCTGTATTGTTCTTTGATCTTTGTTCCTCTAGTGTCCGAGGACAAAGGGCAGAGGAAAAATTGGGATTTTGTCCCCAGTTGTTGGTTGGAGTGATTTTTTTGTATGCATTGCTCATACCACAGTGGTTGTCAGCTTCCAGTCTGGTTGATCAACTAAAGCTCATGCACCATTTCACCACATTATTCCTTTCACAAAATCTATTGTTGATAGGATTTTCAGTTGCAGTATTCATGACTAAGATGTCCATGTTTCACACACCTCTGAGCTAATCATTGTCCATTATCAGACAGAGAGTTTGCTGGTGTCCCAGTTCAGTCCCTATCCATTTCGCCATGATTTTGTCTATAAAGTCCTTCTGCCCTTAACTAAATTTGGTTTCCAGGTCTATAAAATGCAAAATAAAAATATTTCTGTCTTTATCGCACATCTTTGGATCCACAGCAAATACCTGATTAAAGTCACGTGCCAAAGAGAGACTTACAGTAGGATGTGGTTTTCCACAGCTTTGTATACCCTGCAATAATGGTGCGTTTTTTAACCTTTAGCAAATTGGGTGAGCAAATTGTCTGAATAACTGTAAGACCATTTACTTTTGTTTTCCTATTTCGAATTCTTCTCAAATGCCCCCATTAAAACCTGCCTAATACTCTGAGACTATCAGGTTTTGAAGGAGTTACAAAAACGTCCTGATCAGGAAAACTGCAAGTAAACTACTGTTCAAAAATAAATGCCTTATCATGCTCTATGTCAACAACAGAAAATACTGGACAGCCTCAGCAGGTCTGACAGCATCTGTGGAGAGAGAAGGAAGCTAATATTTCAAAACTGGATGACTCCATTTACATTCCTTTTGCCTTTCTGCCCACAACACCTTTGTCAATCTCCACCTATCGCTGGCCTCCTATCCAGCCCCACCACTCCACGACCCCCTCCCACAACATTATAAAATCTGACCTATTTCCAGTTCTCCCCAGCTTGACAAAGTGTCATCCAGACTCGAAACATTAGCTCCTTTCTCTCTCCACAGACGCTGCCATACCTGCTAAGATTGTCCGGTATTTTCTGTTTTTGTTTCAGATTCCAACATCCGCAGTAATTTGCTTTTATGCTCTATGTCAAGTTGCATTTGTGCCTTTTCCATAGAAGGTTCACTCAACAGCATAAGTATTGGATTAGACTACCTCAGTACTTAATCTTCCTCCAGCTAGTTAACCTGAAATTACAAGTATCTTTCGTATCGCAAATGAGTTGTCATCACCAAGCTTAAAAGTAGTATACTTATGTTCTTTTAACCTTGTATTGATCTTCAAAATTTTCATCAATCTGTCCCACAAACTGCTGAAGCACAACATTGACTATTACTGCATTGTAAAAACAATACACAACTAACATATTCATCACAGAACTAAAACTTCTTCGGACCAGTAAAACATGTTCAGATTCATTATTATATGCATCTTCTTCATGTAATTATTTCAAGGATCTTGGGCGGGATTCTCTCAGCCCGGGGCCGGGTCGGAGAATCCCCGCGACCGGCACAATTAGCGCCATGCCGCCCCACCCCATTGGCGCCGGCAT
This sequence comes from Scyliorhinus torazame, assembly GCF_047496885.1. Taxonomy (NCBI): domain Eukaryota; kingdom Metazoa; phylum Chordata; class Chondrichthyes; order Carcharhiniformes; family Scyliorhinidae; genus Scyliorhinus; species Scyliorhinus torazame. The sequence continues at coordinate 44,357,582 of NC_092718.1, forward strand.
GGTCGCGCGCGATTCTCAGCCCGCGATGTGCCGAGCGGCCGTCGCAAAAAACCTGAGTCCCGCCGCCACCGTTCTAACCTGCTCACAGCCGGCGGGACCTCGGCGTGGAAGGGTCCAGGGGCGGCCTGTGTGGGGGTTCAACTCGGGGGGGGGGGGGGGCCTCGGCGGGCCAGTCTCTCGGGCTGAGGGCCTCCTTTCTTCCGCGCCGGTCCCTTTAGTCCTACGCCATGTTGCATCGGGGCCGACACAGAGAAGGGAGCCACTGCGCATGCGCGCGTTGGTGCCGGTGCCACTGCACATGCCCGCATTGGCACCGGTGCCACTGCACATGCGCGGACCCTGCGGCGCCCAGTTGACGCCAGGATCAGCAGCTGGAGCGGCGTGGGGCACTCCAGTGCCGTGCTGGTTTCCTGTAGGGGCCAGAATTGGTGATCCTGAGGCCATGTTGATGCCATCGGGAAACGCGACGGCGTTTCCGACGGCGTCAACACTTAGCCTCAGGATTAGAGAATCCCATCCCTTAACGTTTTGCTCTGGGCAGTTCACTGCATAATGATACTTTGAGGCACACCTATTAATGGTTCCTTGGGCAATCCTGGGATACATTTGCCTATTATTGCTGCTCCAATTTTGTTTTCTCTGGTAATAGCCAGATTTGATTTTTAAAAAGTGCTTTCATCCTCATTGGCCTGTCTTTAACTTTCCATTGTATTGATGCTTGTGTCAATATCTGGACTCTTTCAAAATGTGCCAATCATCGAGTCCTCTACGCTTTAAGTCAGCATGGAATGTCCCATTTGGTCCATGAGGGTGGAAGGAAATTAATTTCCTCAGGATTTTTTCAGAGGCAGCAGCCATCTAATCCAAAAGGATCATTTTCTGAGAACCAACCGTCAATTAGAATCAGCTGTCTCTACCTTAGCACAATCCAATAATTCAAACACTAGTACTAATCTAGAGATCCCCAAATTGAATTTTATCAATCTTTTCTACAATCTGTAATGTCCATGGAATGAACATCAGTTTTACAAACCTAACAAATGGAGAGCATGCCTCAGTCATTTCCCAGATCATCCTTTTATGCAGATTCCATCCAAGAACTCAATAGGAAGATCAAGCATTTATCACTATCCACCTAATGCCATCCATCACACAAAATACTTCACTTCCGATTTTACTTATTGTATGAAGCGCCAGCGTCAAGGCTATCTTTTAGTAGGGACTTAACCCATGTCCACTGCATTCTTCCACTGGTCACATGGTTCAGACTCCAAGAATATCAGAGGATAATCAAACCCCAACAATTTAATTTGCTTTCTGACATTTACTATGATGACCACTCTTCCTCTCCTTCTTCAGGAAGCATGGCCCAAGAGGGCATTGGCAGCCATGGATTCCACTGGACTGGCCAATGATTATGCATGGCAAATTGTCTTCTGCAGTGAGGCAGACTAGGAAATTCTCCCATGCTCACTGCCTGCCATCAGGTGCAATTAAAGGAATTACAGGAATCAAGTCCTCCAGTGAGACTTCAACCCGGAGTTTCTGGCCCAGAAATAGGGATGCTACCAACTGTGCCATGAAGCACAGAGTTGGTGCAGACTCGATGGGCCGAATGGCCTCCTTCTGCACTGTAGGGATTCTATGAATCCATGATTCTAAGGCGCCCAACTTTCACCCATTGGATTATCTGGTCATTATTACATTGCTCCTTGTGAGGTCTTGCTCTGTGCACCTTAGCTGCCAGGTTTCTCACATTACACCAGTGACCACACTTCAGAAGGTGCTCTCTTGGTTGTAAAGGGGTTGTAAAGGCATTGTATAAAAATGTGACTCATTGCAATTTTGCCAGGCTTTTGTGTTTGTGAAGATACGCAATACAAGCAAATTAATTGGAGGGTGGTGGATGTTTGCAGCCTCACTCAGCCGTAACCTTGGCACCAATTCTCACTGGCACCGAACCCTATAATTTGGGACGGCGTGCCCTCTGAATGGGGTGTAGCACCATTCATAAAAAAGCCACCTCTCTTCTTACACCGCTCAGCACAGGCCAAGCGGGGATTGCTGCGGGTGTCTCCACACAACATCTGCTGAGGGAGATACCAAAGGAGCCAAAGGACACCTGGGACACAAGAGGCAGATGGCGCATGTGCCCGGCACCCTACCCCACCCCCGCAGGCTCGATCCCGCGGGGGTGGGGGGCGCTGGCTCATCGTGCACGGACGCTCCCTTTGTTATCCCAGAGCAACCTTCAAATAAAACCAGAGGCAGGAAAAACACACACACACCCCCAGCCAGCCAGCCAGGCTGAGGGAGGAGGAAAACAAGTGTCAGAGACTCACACCGCGCAAAAGCACAGATCACAGCCTGAAACGCATTTGACATTGGTAAGAAAATAGAAGAAAAAAACACCTTTATTTTACCATTAACCCCTTTTTTGGGCTGCAATTTAAAAGTTTTATCCAACAACTCGTTTCTTTATCCAGCAAGTCTCAACAAGTACCACAAGAAATCTTGTCATGTCTGATTTGTCTCGCGTGAGATTTTATACCACCCCCCCCCCCCAAAAAAAAATCTTTTTTTCCTCCCCTCTACTTGTTTTGACAGCAGCAAATGGGGATTGGCAAGAGATCATTCCCCCACCCGAAAATAATAAACTAAAAATAAACCCCACTTCAGTTCAGGACGTTTAACTTCGGCTGTTGAATTGAAACGAGTTACCTTTAACGCACAGGAGTGACATTTTTATACATATATATCGTGCGGGTTAAAGCTCCTTGCCCTTGGTTTGTGGACTCCTTGCTGGGGTTTCGTGTGCCAGTCAGTGAAGATTTGTTTTTGTTGCCTGAACGGTGTGGGCTGAGGAGAAACTTCAGGGCGAGCCGGCGAGGGGCGGGAGGGGGGAGGGAGGTTCGCTGATTGACGTCCAGGATAACCAATCAGGTTTCGCCATAGCCCTGCGGGGGCGGGGCAGTTTAGTCCACTCCGCCAATCATCTTCCCGAGGGGGCGGGATTTCTGCGTCTGGCTGTCCCGGAGAGGTTCTGGTTTCCCCAGTCTCATCTGGGGGAGCCACGATGATGCCTTTTTGGAGGCTGCGGTGAGGTGGTCTCTTCGAACCCGGCGCTATAACGTGGGAAGGAGATCACTTTGCCTTTCGGGGATCCTTTTCAAAGGAGGGAATGGACGTCTTACCATGTTTGGGCGTTTTGAATAGATGCAAGCCAAGGCAGAGGCGACATTCTTCCCCCCCCCCAAAAAAAAGGAATAGTATTTCTGCAGCCCCCTTTTCCCCACCCACTTTATGTGGGTGCAGTTCTTTAGCACACGAGGGATTCTGTTGAACGGCGCCAGCATATTTGCCTTTGCATGTGCGTGTGGCAAAGTATGATTCGAAAGACTAATTTGTAGTCAGACTGGTGTTATACCGTCATTCTGACAATCCCCAGCAGTCAGTCAAGCAGTGTATCGGTTTTCTGGAAACTGGCTGAGGTCTGTTTCCCCTCCTCCGTGTGATTGAAAATAAAAGTTGGCTGCTCACGCTGTGAACTTTTCACTTCTATCTTGTTTAACCTGAAGGCAACGTGGTGTCAGCCGCGCGGATGTCACCCCCCTGGATGCGCCACCTGTTGAAAATAATTCCGATGGGTCCCTCCTCCCTCAAGGGCCTGCATTTAAAGGTGGGATCAAGCCTGGGGATCAGGTGTAATGCAAATGCCAGCTTGGAACTTTGTATGTGTCCTTTGTGGGGATAATGTTATTGGATTCAATTTGAATTGGTTTTGGGAGAAAGCGAGGAGGAGATAGATGGATTGGGGGTTTGCCCCCGTCCACTCTGCGCATTGGCTTTGTACCACTTGGGAAAGGAATAAAAATGATAAAAGCATTATTGCCCAACGTGGTGCGGTGTGTCAACTTTGCAGTCCGCCTAAAACTGTGCTGAACATGAGGATTTGGTGTATCGTGGATGTCAAATGGGATTCCCGGTGCGTTAATTTTAAAACACCGATTTTATTTTGCTGACACCCTGATTACTTTTTCAGCACCGTGCCTTCCGAAATACACATTTAGTTAATTCACAACAAGGCTTGACAGCGATGAGCTCGAATATCCTGGGGATGCCGCCGCAGTGTTGTCCAGATCAGAGGAATTTGCTGAAGAAATTGCACACGCGGCCAAATAAATGCTTTTAAAACTGGACCGACTTTCGAGAAACAAAGTTTGCTGCAATTCTGCAACTGTGAATTTTATTCCGGTCTTTTGGGATCTCTGACCCCCCCCCCCCCCCCCCCCGTCTTTTACGACTAAATTGAAACAAGTTCCCGTCAACCTGGCTGCCTCGATGATAACCCGCACAATGAAAAGACTGCACACCCAGCACACTCTGTACATGCCTGAATCCTAGTTGATTAACCCTAAAATAATACATGTCTGTATCCTGCCGTTGATTGCTGGAAGTATTAGTTCTACGGAGCAGGGGAAGAATGTGCAACATTAACATTGTCACTGGCTGCACTCGCTGTAAACGGGAAGGTGACACTCCTGCCCTGCAACCGCATTACTCCACGAAATAAAGTGCAGATTGCCGATGGCTGCACTTGGGAAAGGAGTTTCCACCGATTGAAAAGACTCGAATGTTTCATAACAGCAAAATGCTGCAGATGCGGGAAATCTGAAATAAAAACAGGAAAGGAATGCTGGATGAAGTCAGTAGGTCTGGCAAAGCAGTGGAGAGAAAAATCGAGACCCTTCTGTAATCTGGAGATGGGTCACATGGACTCGAAACACTGGGCGGGATTCTTCGGCCGCGTCCGCCTGGCGACCAGAGAATCCCACCCGAGGTCAATGGACTTCTCCATTGTCCGTGGCTTGCCCGTGGCATTCTTGCGGCGGGCGGAAGAATCCAGCACACTATCACTTTCTCTCTCTCGCTCCACAGATGCTGCCAGACCTGATGAGTTTATCCAGCATTTTCTGTTTTTGTCTCCCATGTTTTATGTAAGTCTGTTTTTTATTAAATTGCAACTTTGACAAACTCAGGGGATTACAAGTATTGAGTCAATCACTTTCATACTTTAGTTCTGACTGAAAGGTCACCAATCTGAAACTTTAACTCCGTCTTTCTCTCCACAGAAGCTGCCAAATTGTTCCTTATTTTTTTTCAAGTATTAGTTCATAAGATTGTTCCTTCCACTCGCCATTCGGCATCTTAGTCAATAGTGATGACCAATTAGGAAGACGCCCATACAATTAGTAAAGAGCTGTATTAATGTGAATGTTAAAAAAGGCTATCATTAAGATGTCTGTGGGTGGAAATTCTTCAACTGACTCGGAGGTTTCACGTGGTGCCTCGGCAGGGAAGATGGCGGTGCCGGCTCCGGCAGCTGTGGCCATTCCGCCCCAGCAGATGTGCCAACTGGGGTATTGGTACTGAATTTGAAAAACATTTTGAGAGGCAATGGAGAGGGATGTTCGATACTCTCCATTATTCAATTGAGGAGACACTGGATCCTCTCCGCAAAAAGCTAGAGAGGACTTCGGAAGCTGTGAAGGAGCATGGTGAGATGTTGAAGGGGATGGAGGTGGCTTTATCGAGGCACAGTGACCAGATTGCCTCATTGAAGGCTGAGATCTTGATGGTGGCGGAGAAAAATAAGAATCTGAGGGTGAAGGTGGATGACCTGGAAAATCTGTCAAGGAGATAAAACCTCAGAGTCATGGGGTTGCCAGAGGGCGTGGAGGGCCCGAATCCAACTGCATACTTTTTGCAGATGTTTGGTAAGATGGTGCGGAGAGTGTACTGGCGTCCCCTCCAGAGTTGGGCAGGGCCCATTGAACACTGATGCAGGAGCCTCGGGCAACTGAGCCACCACTAGCGGTTATAGTCAGATTTCATAGCTTCCGGGAGAAGGAACGGGTCCTGAAGTAGGCAAAGGAGAACTGTGATTCGAAATGGGATGGAAGCCATGTTAGAATATACCAGGATGTTGCTGCGGAGTTTGTAAAGAAGCGGGCGGCTTTTAATAAGGCCAAAACAGTTTTGTACAAGAGTGGAGTGAGGTATGGAGTGGTGTACCCTGCGAGGCTGCGTATTACCTTCAGGTCAAGGGACCATTACTTCTATACGTCAGAGGTGGCTGCAACATTTGTTACAGGGTATGGACTTGTAATGAGTTAAACAAGCTCTGTGTTGACTTATTATGGTTGTTTATGGGAGGGGGTTTTGGGGTATTTTATTCGTGTTTGTTGTTATTTCTTTTTGGGTTAGGATGGGATTGTTTTGCATAAGTTGTATTGTGGGGGATGCGAGGGTAACTGTTTTGTGGGATATCATTTAAGGCAGTATTTCTCTTTCCTTTGGAAATATATGGCTCCCGCTGGGATGTTACTCTTGGTAGGGGTGTTGAATTTTGTTGTATTTTTGTAGCCAGGACGAGTAGGAGTGTTTCTTTCTCTTTTTACGGCATTTGGTAGGGACTACCTCATTAGCAGTAGATTTTTAGCTACCGAATGGGAGCAAGGTGTGGGTAGGGGCTACGGCTTGTTGGACCTGTTTTTGTGGTTCTGTGAGCCTAGTGTATTTGTTTGGTTGGGGGTTGGGTTGGTTTGGAGGGGGTATTGTTCTTTGGAATATAATCATTATGGATGTTTGTGTGGGGCTGGAATAGGGGCGGGGCGGGGGGGGGGGGGGGAGGTTTAGTTTTCTGATGGTGACCATTGAGTTTTCTTTGTTTCAATATATGGGTTGGTTTGGTGGCCATTTTGGGCAAGGTGGGCCTTGGGCATACATTCTCTGGGCAGAGACTTGATAATCTTTTACAGTGGAAATAGTTGGCTCCGGGTTGAGGAGAGGTGGGAGACCCCCGAATCGGTTGGCCGCCTGGAATGTCAGGGGATTGGGGAGCCAGGAGAAAGGTTGAGAGTTTCTCTCACTTAAAGACTCTAAGGGCTGGTGTGTTTTTGCAGGAGATTCATCTGCAGGTGAGAGACCGGACCAGACTGTGGAAGGGGTGGGTAAGTCAGGTATTTCACTTGGGCTTTGACGGTCGGGCTTGGGGGTGTGGGGAGTGGCAATTTTAATCAACAAACGGGCTCATTTTTCAGCAGACAGGTGTGGCGGAAACATGCGGAAGGCATGTAGTGGTTACATGGGGCGTCATTCTCCGACCCCCCGCCGGGTCGGAGAATGGCCGTTGGCCGCCGTGAATCCCGCCCCCGCCCCCGCCGAAGTCTCCGGTACCAGAGATTGGCCGGGGGCGGGAATCGGGCCACGCCGGTTGGCGGGACCCCCCGCTGGATTCTCCGGCCCGGATGGGCCGAAGTCCCGCTCAGAAATTGCCTGTCCCACCGGCGTAAATCAAACCGGCGGGACCAGGCGGCGTGGGTGGGCTCCGGGGTCCTGGGGGGGGGGGGGGGGCACGGGGCGATCTGACCCCGGGGGGTGCCCCCACGGTGGCCTGGCCCGCGATCGGGGCCCACCGATCCGCGGGCGGGCCTGTGCCATGGGGGCACTCTTTCCCTTCCGCCTCCGCTACGGCCTCCACCATGGCGGAGGCGGAAGAGACTCTCCCCACTGCGAATGTGCGGGAAACTGACAGCGGCCGTTGACGCTCCCGCGCATGCGCCGGGAAACTGACAGCGGTCGCTGACGCTCCCGCGCATGCGCCGGGAAACTGACAGCGGCCGCTGACGCTCCCGCGCATGCGCTGCATTTCCGCGCCAGCTGGTGGGGCAACAAACGCCATTTCCGCCAGCTGGCGGGGCGGAAATCCCTCCGGCGTCGGCCTAGCCCCTCAATGTTGGGGCTAGGCCGCCAAAGATGCGGAGCATTCCGCACCTTTGGGCCGGCGCGATGCCCATCTGATTGGCGCTGTCTTTGGCGCCAGTCGGCGTACATCGCGCCGTTGGGGGAGAATTTCGCCCCAGGTCTTTGGCAGGTAGGTTGGTGGTTTGGCACAGTAGGCTAAATAGCTGGCTTGTAATGCAGAACAATGCCAGCAGCGCGGGTTCAATTCCCGTAACAGCCTCCCTGAACAGGCGCCTGAATGTGGCGACTAGGGGCTTTTCACAGTAACTTCATTGAAGCCTACTCGTGACAATAAGCAATTACTATTATTATGGCTTTAGTTAAGGTATGTCCCCCGAACTGGGATGAATTAGCAGTTATTAGGAAGCTATTGGCTTCCATTCTGGATTTGGATACACTCCAATTGATTTTTGGTGTAATTTGAATTGCATGTTAGATCTGAAGCTGGACCGTTCCAGGCCAAAATTGTTGGCGCTTTCGGGGGTGGCAAAGACGTTGTTAGCATTTATGGAGTAGGTGGGGGGATGCAGATCTCTGGAGGTTTATGTACTGGGGATAATAATTCTCGTTCTTCTCCCCAGCACATAGATGTTTTCCAAGATTTACTTTTTTCTGATGGATAGGTCTCTTCTCCCTTGGGTGAGGAAGGCAGAATACTCGGCCATTGTCATCTCAGATCATGCCCCCCATCTGGTGGATTCGGTTCTGGAATCGGACCCTGCCCAGCTCCCACGGTAGGGTTATTGGTGGATTTGGGGTTCTGTGGGCGTATATTCAAGGCCATTGGTGAGTATGTAGAATTCAATAGGAATGATTCTGCCTCTAATTCCACGCTTTGGAAAGCCTTGAAAGCAGTGATTGGGGAGAGGTGTCGTATAGGGTGCATATGGAGAGGGTGGTACGGGTGGAATGGCAGAGGTTAGTGGATGATATCATGGAGGTGGATCACAGGTACTTGTGTGACCTACACGGGAGCTCCTGACAAGCAGGAAAAAGCAGCAGACACAGTTTGATCTGTTGTCTTCAAGGAAGACAGTGAGACAGTTGCGGCATTGAAGGGGGTGTTTTATGAGTATGGGGAGAAGGCAAGCCGTGTGTTAGCTCATCAGCTGAGCCGGCGGGCGGCCTCCCGGGAGAATATTCAGGTTAGGGATTCGAGCGGTAGTTTGGTTTCCGCCGCAGAAAAAGATAACGCTACATTTGAGGCTTTTTATAATAATCTTTATTGGTCGGACAACTTGGTGGAGGGGGAGACATGGACATATTGCAGTTTTAGATGAGTTGGAGTTTCCAGTGGCGGGGGATGGGAGACAGGAAGAGTTGGAGGCCCCGTTGGGTCCTGAGAAGATTTTGATCGGCATTGTACGGTTTCCAGTGGAATTCCACAAGATGTTTGCGGATCAGTTGGTCCCGTTGCTGGTAGACATGTTTAATGACTCTCTGTCCTGGGGATCTATGCCTGCTACACTCTCGCAGCCCTCTTTCAGTCCTGTTGAAGAAGGATACAGACCCAACAGAGTGTTGTTCATAACGGCCCATCTCGCTGTTAAATGTGAACGCCAAGATACTGGCTAAGGTGTTTGCGGAAAGGCTCGTATAATAATCCCTGAGTTGATTGCGGATGACCAGATAGGCTTTGTCAAGGGCCAGCAATTGTCAGCCAATATTTGGAGGCTGTTGAATGTTGTTCTTTCCCTGGCCAAGGAGCCCAAGCCAGAGGTGATTATGTCTTTAGATGCCAAGACAGCATTTGACAGGGTGGACTGGTGGTACCTTTTTGAAGTTCTGGAGAGGTTCTCATTTCATGGGTATCGTTGTTGTACAGGCCCCCCTTGGCTAATGTTTGCACCAATTCCTTGAGTTTGGCGTACTACCATTTGAATAATCTGCCCATGCCTTCCTTCCTATTTGCGTTTGAGATTGAGCCCTTGGCCATTGCTTTGAGGGCTTTGGGTAAGTGGAAGGGGATAAAGCGGGGAAGGGTGGAGCATAGGGTGCCCCTATCTGACAACCTGCTGCTTTATGTTACAGACCCGGTCCCCACCATGGGTGATGTAACGGAGTTAGTGAGGAGCTTCGGTTCATTTTTGGGTTGCAAGTTCGATCTGGAAAAGAGCAGATGTTTTCTGGTTAACCCCCCAGGTGTTGCCTTTTCTCTTGGCCTGGTCTGGCTTCAGGTATCTGGGAGTCTGGATGGTCCATGAATGGGCCCAGCTTCATAAATTGAACTTTGCAAGTCTGGCTGTCAAGGTTAAGTCAGATCTGCAAATGTTGGACAACCGTCCCCTGTCCCTGGCAGGCAGAGTCCAGTCTATTAAAATGAATATTCTTCCAAGGTTTTTGTTTTTGTTTCAATGTCTTCCTATCTTCCTTCCTAAATCTTTTTTGTGTGGGTTAATAGGTTGATTTCATCCTTTATATGAGTGGGCAAGACTCCGAGGATCGGTCGAGTAATTCTTCAAAGGGATAGGCAGTCGGGGAGCCTAGTATTGCCAAATTTGCTTTATTATTATTGGACAGTTAATGCTGAGAACATGCTGGGGTGATGCAGTGACTCAGGTTCCGTATGGGGAAAGATAGAGGCGCAGTCGTGAAGGGGATCTAGTCCAGGTGCATTGATGACAGCCTTGCTTACGTTTTCTCCAGCTAGGTACTCCTCGAACCCAGTGGTCGTGTCTACCTTAAGGAGTTGGAGGTAATTCAGGCAGCATTTTAAGCTTGGATCCATGTCAAGGTTGGCCCCTATCTGTGCCAATCACTTATTTGAGCCATCGAGATTGAACAGCACGTTTGGGCTGTGGAAGGGAAGTGGCTTGAGGGATTTGGGGATTTGTTTGTAGAGGGATGGTTCGCCTTGTAGAGGAATTGTCACCAAAGTTTGGGCTTGTGGGGGCGAACTTATTCAGGTACCTCCAGATAAGGAATTTTGTATGGGCGGCCTTCCCAACATTTCCCGAGGCATCGCGGATGTCTCTGTTGGAAACAATTCTTTCGCTGGTGGGGTTGGAGGAGGGTAGCGCATCTGGTATTTATGGGCAAATGCTATCTGAGGATTCGGCCTTGGCGGATGGGATGAAGGTAAAGTGGGAGAGGGAACTGGATACACCTGACCAAAACTAGGATGAGTGTTTTTTTTCCGGAGGTAGAAGACAGGTGTGAGCAGTGTTCTGGGTGGGGGCGGCCAATCACACACACATGTTCTGTTCTTGACCCAAGTTGGTAAGCTTTTAGGTCTCGTTCTTCAACACATGTAAGCGATTCTGAATATTAATCTGGAGCCTAGGCCTTTGGTGGCCATTTTTGGACTGTCAATCTCACCGGGGGTGCAGGTGAGAGTGAAGGCAGATGTCCTTGCCTTCGCCTCATTAATTGCCCCGAGGTGAGTTCTGCTGAGGTTGAGGTCTTCAACTTCGCCCAGCGCCTCAGTATGGTTGGGTGATCTTAATGGAATTCTTGTACCTGGAGGAAGTCAAGTACACGGTTAGGGGGTGGGTCAAAGTGTTCCACCGGAGATAGCAGCCATTCATCACCAACTTTAAGGAATTAGTCACCATCAGTTACGAGGGTGGAAGCGGGGGGCATGGGCGGGGTTTGTGCTTTGTTTTGTTTGTTTTTCGGCTGTTTTGTTTCTCGGTTGATGGGTATGGTTAGTTGGGGTTTTTGTTATGTTGGACCTGTGTATCGTCTGCTGTGGATAAAATGGGTTTTATTGTAAAATTTATATTGAAATGGAAAGTCCCTAATAAAAATATAAATTTTTTAATGAATGCCTGTAGACATACACAGAGATTCACAAAGGTGAATGCCAATCTCAGTTCAAAACTGCAATAAACTGGACTGGCAGAAAATGGAAATTGGGTTAGGAACAGATTACATAAAGCTCCTGTTCCATTTTCCACCCATTTGAATTTCTATACCATTTGGGGGTGGGCATTAATGCCCACATTGTGGTCCCATTCAAATCATGAAAGTATTTTGTACAAAACATTTAACATCATTTGTGTCCTCGCAATATCTGAGGAAATAATCTGCATGCCACTGTTGTCAGAAGCATTTCTAAGGTGCAGACACTATCTGTGAAACTCCTAAAATGGGCCAGCCACATTTAGTGGAAATATTGGCAGCTTTCTCAGTAAGTTCTCCATCCCGAATTTTTAAAAAAACATTAGTATTGCGAGTTTGTTATTCTTTATATTGTTTGTCTTATTTTCTCAGTATCAGCATATTCCCTGAAGTCTCTGCTTGTGCACAAAGAACTTAGCAGCATCTGCTTGAGTTCTTTTCTTTTCCCAGGGAGAACTAGTTGTTGATTCAGAGGGGAGTTTTATCCTGGAGACAGCGCCACGTGAGGCTCCCCACCAACACGAAAAGAAAATCTTACCATTTTCCAGACTGCAGTCAGCTCTGTACTCGTGTGCCAACTTTGTTTTGGTCGTTCATTAATTGTATGCTTGCATTGGATTTAGCTTCTTTGCACAAGTAAATCTGCTGAAAATTGATAGTCATGATTTAACTGGGAAACTGTGTACATTATATAGACAGGATTACATTTTTGTTTACGCAGGGTGGCGTTGAAGCATACCTGCGGAAGCAAGGAATACAAATTAATATTATTTTTTAAACGTGACCGCTAATCCTCGTTATGATTTACACTGGACAAACCTCAACCACATCAAAGCAATGGTTTGCTTAAACTTACGTTTCTTTTCCTCCCCATGTGATTTCAATTGGAATATTGAATGTGACCACTATTGTTTGTAGAGTTTCGTATTTTTTAAAAATCCATGTGCCCTTCTGAAGTCAAAGTTAAGACATAGCACTGGGAGGGACAATGTAGAGCATCTGGCCCATTCAATGCCTCTATCGGGACTCGCTAATTTTGACTGGCGGCTGAGAATGGAAAAGAAAGTGAGTGGATGATAGCAGGCAAGGAGGTTATATTTTTTGAAAAAATATTTAATTAAGGAGGACCTGATATTACTGCTTTGACAAAATGCACAGTTGGGATAAGAAATTATTACACCTATTTTAATTTCCTTATTCCTTGGAACTAGGTACCTTTTATAGGGCATAATGGTATGTGGTACTAAGTAACATTCAAAGGGCAGCACTGAAGTATATAATAATAGTAATCTTTATTGGTGTCACAAGTAGGCTTATATTAACACTTCAATGAAGTTACTGTGAAAATCCCCGAGTCGCCATACTCTGGCGACTGTTCGGGTACACTGAGGGAGAATTAAGAATATCCAATTCACCTAACAAGCACGTCTTTCGGGATTTGTGGGAGGAAACCGGAGCACCCAGAGGAAACCCACGCAGACACGGGGAGAATGTGCAAACTCCACACAGACAGTGACCCATCCACTGATTAACTCAGATAAGGGATTTTGCATATTGCATGTAAATATGTGCTTCACTGTGCCAACTTCAACACTCTATGCCTCATTGTATTCCACATATGCAGAAATGTATAAACAGATACTGTAGTCATTAACCTAGCTTCCAGTCCTTAATATTGAAGCGTGCAAAAGAAAAGCGTGCACTAAGACTTGAAACAAGGATTGGGAAAACAAAATTTAAAACTTGCTGAGAAAAATATGTAAAGGACACATTCCTACCTCATAACATCTCTAGAAGCACAACAAACATATTCACCTAACAGGCAGTCCTGCAAGCTGTTACGTGTTTACAGTCATTTGGGAAAAGAACTATGGGGACAGAAAAAAAGTGTATCATGGGAAATCGGAAATTAATGGCTGATATCATCGTGTGCATCCCAGGCTACAGCACATTCCCAGAATACAATCCTTTCTACTTTCAAATAACTGGGTTATGTTCTGAAGAAGTAAACGCATTCCAAAGTGTTGCCTTTTCGATTTCCAGAGCCAGTTCGACAAAAAATGGAATCCTGTTTTTTATCAATGCTCAATCATAGCTGGAAAAACAAGCATGGGGACCTGGTACTTCAGATAAAACAGCTGTTACTGGCACATAACATTAGACACAGATTGATGCCTGTGACATCATAAACAGGGAGCTGAATCATGCCAGAAGGGTACAAAGAACAAAGAACAAAGAAATGTACAGCACAGGAACAGGCCCTTCGGCCCTCCAATCCCGTGCCGACCATACTGCCCGACTAAACTACAATCTTCTACACTTCCTGGGTCCGTATCCTTCTATTCCCATCCTATTCATATATTTGTCAAGATGCCCCTTAAATGTCCCTATCGTCCCTGCTTCCACTACCTCCTCCGGTAGTGAGTTCCAGGCACCCACTACCCTCTGCGTAAAAAACTTGCCTCGTACATCTACTCTAAACTTTGCCCCTCTCACCTTAAACCTATGCCCCCTAGTAATTGACCCCTCTACCCTGGGGAAAAGCCTCTGACTATCCACTCTGTCTATGCCCCTCATAATTTTGTATACCTCTATCAGGTCGCCCCTCAACCTCCTTCGTTCCAGTGAGGGGCGACCTGAGGTAGATAGAAACTGAGAGAAGTTGCAATTTTTCATTGGTTTTAAAAAGCCTGGGTTCTTTTCAGAGTAAAATAGCTCTAATTTGTTGCTTTCTGGTGTGCATAGTGCAACTTAGATGGTATTTTACAAACACGTTTTTCCTCCTTTATGGGATGTGGGTGTTGCTGGCAAGACCAGCTTTTGCTGCCCATCTTTAATTGCCCTTGAACTGAGTGCCTTGCTAGGCCATTTAATTGTTAAGTGTCAGCCGCACTGCCATGGATCTGGAGTCACATGTAGGTCACACCAGGTAAGAATGGCAGATTTCCTTCCCTAACGGGCATTAGTGAATCAGATGGGTTCCAGACAACCGATAGTGGTTTCATCGTCAGCGGTACTGAGATCAGCTTTCAATTCCAGATCTTTTTTATTGAAATTAAATTCCACCGGATGTCACAGTGGTACTTGATCCCATGTCCCGGGAAGTAGCCTGGGCCTCTGGATTTACCTTTTTTAAATTTAGAGTACTCAATTGATTTTTTCCAATGAAGGGACAATTTAGCGTGGCCAATCCACCTACCCTGCACATCTTTGGGTTGTGGGGGCAAAACTCATGCGAACACGGGGAGAATGCGCAAGCTCCACATGGACAGTGACCCAGAGCTGGGATCGAACCTGGGACCTTGGCACTGTGAGGCACCAGTGCTACAACTGCATCACCATGCTGCCCTACTAGTCCCATGATGACATCACTGCACCATTGTCTCCCCCTCTTCAATGTAAACATAGTTGTTCCCTGGCAAAATGCTAATGCTAAATTAAAGCACAACAACTGTCAAGAAATACCTAAGCAAAAATAAGGCCTATGAACCCTGCGTGACTTGTCTAAGATATTGTAATATTTAAGTTGATGGAACAAAATATGTACAGAGCAAAACAAAAAATATGAGTTAATCTCTATTGGCACATAGCTAAGGAAGAAGTTAATCCAGTAAAGGAAACGAGGGGGAAAGAATTTGTACAGTTGAAACATTTCAACACTTCCTCCTGGAGCATGCCAAGCTCCATAAAATACAGAGCAAACTTTCTCCATTAGAACTGATCCTTGTGGGAGGTAGTGGCTTAGTGCTAGGGGGGGCAGTGGCATTGTGACAGGAGAGGCAGTGGCATTGTGACGGGAGAGGCAGTGGCATTGTGACGGGAGAGGCAGTGGCATTGTGACGGGAGAGGCAGTGGCATAGTGACGGGAGAGGCAGTGGCATAGTGACGGGAGAGGCAGTGGCATTGTGACGGGTGAGGCAATGGCATTGTGACGGGAGAGGCAGTGGCATTGTGACGGGAGAGGTAGTGGCATTGTGACAGGAGAGGTAGTGGCATAGTGACGGGAGAGGCAGCGGCATAGTGACGGGAGAGGCAGCGGCATAGTGATGAAGTAGGCCATTTTCCAAGATCATATTTTTATCTCATCTCATCAAACATTCTTCATTCCTTGGACTGTTTTATTGGACCGATTGGCACCGTTTATAATGTGCCCACAATGCAGAAGGGGACACCCGGATGGACATTCGTTTAAATCCCCTTCTGCACAGCTGAGAGACCTTTTAATTCGAAATTGATGGAAAACCCTTGTTCTGCCCAGCAACAGCACGAGGCTGCATCTTAAAACGGCTCCCTGGCCAGGAGATCGGGATATCTGCGAGTCAAGACCCTGGCAGTGGGATATATGGCACAACTGTATTGCAAAGACGTATGAAAGAATGAAATAATATATTAATAAAATGGCCAAGGCAGGCAAAGAAACCAGAATAGAAGGAATAAAAGAAATGTATAAATTAGATTAGCGTCCCCCACACACACAGCAGGACAAAGATGACATTAACACCTCGTCTAGCAAACACAGAAATAAACGCATAGCACAGCCACAGACATCGGAGGTCGATTTAGCTAAGGATTAACCTGGGATTACCCCATCTCTGGATCTGTAAAGATTTAATCACCTGCTAATGCTCGCATTCCTAGCATTGTTTGGCATCTTTGAATTTGTCTATATATGTGTTTCTGGATCAGACCTCTTCATTCACCTGAGGAAGGAGCAGCGCTCCGAAAGCTAGTGATTCGAAACAAACCTGTTGGACTTTAACCTGGTGTTGTAAGACTTCGTACTGTGCTCACCCCAGTCCAACGCCGGCATCTCCACATCATAGCTAAGGAGACACATCAGGGGGATAATGGGAAACACATTAAAGAGGGGAAGGACACTCAGAACAAGCACAGATAATCTCATCAACATGAACACACTCCATACAGATGCAAATTGACAAGGGAGGGACACTCGGAGCAAGCACAGATAATCTCATCAACACGGACACACACCATACAGATGCAAATTGACAAAGATGCATATTCTCAGTTTAAACCTGTCTGAGAGATCTAAATCAAAACTACCCTTTCACTATTATGTATGAGCAAATGTTCCCGCTTGAATTTGGATTCCTATAAAAATCCAGAGCGAATGTGTAATTGTTGAGATCAACGTGGGCCAAGCCACTTTTTGAGCTGGCTGCGTGGGACTCCCTGAAGGCTTCAGTAATTGTACAATAAAGAACAACGCTTTGAACCTTGCCTTGAGACTCGGCCTCTTGACTGCACTGGTACAAGGGATTTTTCCCTACAACAGTGACGGGAGAGGCAGTGGAATAGTGACGGGAGAGGCAGCGTGGTAGTGTCTGGGGAGGCAGTGGCATAGTGCTGGGGGAGGCAGTGTGGTAGTGTTGGGGGAGGCAGTGTGGTAGTATTGGGGGAGGCAGTGTGGTAGTATTGGGGGAGGCAGTGTGGTAGTATTGGGGGAGGCAGTGTGGTAGTATTGGGGGAGGCAGTGTGGTAGTGCTGGGGGAGGCAGTGTGGTAGTGCTGGGGGAGGCAGTGTGGCAGTGCTGGGGAGGCAGTGTGGCAGTGCTGGGGGAGACAGTGTGGTAATGCTGGGGGTGGCAGCGTGGTAGTGCTGAGGGAGGAAATCTGTCATAATTATCTGCCTTGGCCGACATGTGACTCCACATCCACAGTAATGCGGTTGACTCTTCAATGTCTTCAGGGATGGGTAATAAACGCTGTGTCAGGCACGATGCCCACATCTCATTTACAAACTTAAACCAAACTCTCACTGATAGCAGAAATTAACGGATGCAATGGGGAAACTGAATCCATTCCTGCCTGGCACAGCCCACAGGAACTTACACAACTTTCATTGTGTAAGTCATTGTGCGCTACAATTTATTAAGCAAGCTTAAAAGACTGTGGAGCTCCGGATCGCTCCGGAGTGCCTGCGGATCAGCCCCCATGCAGCAAACTCGGCGGCCATGTTTAAACACTGGCTAGCATGCTTCGAAGGCTACCTTCGAACAGCCCCCGGACGGACAACGGAAGAACAGAAAATGCAGGTCCTGCATTCCAGGGTGAGCCCGGAGATCTACACGCTTATCGAAGACACGGAGGATTTCCCGACGGTGATCGCGTTGCTGAAAGGCATTTACATTCGGCCTGTAAACCAGGTCTACGCACGCCACCAACTCGCGACGAGATGGCAAATTCCCGGAGAATCGCTCGACGAATTCTACGGTGCGCTGCTGATTTTGGGACGAAACTGCAACTGCCCGTCGTTGAGCGCGATCGAGCACACGGACATGCTAATCCGAGTCGCATTCGTGGCAGGTATGAATTCTACCCAAATTCGCCAGAGACTTTTAGAAAGAGGACTTTGAGAAAGAGGACTCTCCGAGGCACGGGCCCTTGCGGCCTCCCTTGATGTGGCCTCTCAAAACGCCCGCGCCTATGGCCCCGACCGCGCGGCAGCCCCTTGGCTCCGTGGACCCCCGTTGCGACCGACTCCCGGCACCCCCCACCCCCCCCGCAAGCTTGCGCGGCTAGAGCGTCAGATCATCCCGGGGGGGCCCGCTGCTACTTTTGCGGGCAGGCGAAACACCCCCGGCAGCGCTGCCCGGCCCGTGCAGCTGTTTGTAAAAGCTGCGGCAAAAAGGGCCATTACGCGGCAGTGTGCCGGTCGCCGCAATCCCCGGGGGGTCGCCGCAATCCCCGTGGAAGAATGGGAACAGCAGATTCCAAACCCCCCCCCCCCCCAACGATCCATGCGCGACCCACGGGCGCTGCCATTTTGGGTCCCGGACACCACGAGGGCAGGATGGGCGCCGCCATCTTGTGACCTCCCGGCCACGTGCGATTCATGGGGGCGGCCATTTTGTCCACCCCCGACCGCGTGCAATCCATGGACGCCGCCATCTTGGCTGACAACAAAGGACCCCAGCATAGACGGCTCCACGGGGTCCGAAGAAAACGCCGTGACACTACTACCACGACTGGCTTCGGTGACTCTGGATCAATCGCGGCCCCCCACGCTCCAAACGACGACAACAACGGTGCTGGTCAATGGATACGAGACGCCTTGCTTGATCGACTCCGGGAGCACGGAAAGTTTTATTCACCCAGATACGGTAAGACGCTGTTTTCTGTCCATTCATCCAAGCGCTCAAAAGATTTCCCTAGCTGCAGGATCCCATTCCATAGAGATCAAAGGGTTCTGCATCGCAAACCTAACGGTGCAAGGGAGGGAATTTAAGAACTACAGGCTCTACGTCCTTCCCCAACTCTGCGCGCCCCCATTACTGGGATTAGATTTCCAGTGTAACCTCCAGAGGCTAACATTCCAATTCGGCGGCCCAATACCCACACTCACTATCTGCGGCCTCGCAACCCTCAAGGTCGAACCGCCTTCCTTGTTTGCGAACCTCACCCCGGATTGCAAACCCGTCGCCACTAGGAGCAGACGGTACAACGCCCAGGACCGGACGTTTATCCGGTCTGAAGTCCAGCGGTTGCTGAAGAAAGGCATAATCCAGGCCAGCAATAGTCCCTGGAGAGCCCAGGTGAAGACCGGGGAGAAGCAGAGGATGGTCGTGGACTATAGTCAGACCATCAATAGGTACACGCAGCTAGATGCGTACCCTCTCCCCCGCATATCCGACATGGTCAATCGGATTGCCCAGTGCAAAGTCTTTTCCACCGTGGACCTCAAGTCCGCATACCACCAGCTCCCCATCCGCCCAGGTGACCGCAAGTACACAGCCTTCGAGGCAGACGGGCGGCTATACCATTTCCTAAGGGTACCATTTGGCGTCACGAACGGAGTTTCGGTCTTCCAACGGGAGATGGACCGAATGGTTGACCAGCACGGGTTGCAGGCCACGTTCCCGTATCTCGACAACGTAACCATCTGCGGCCACGATCAGCAGGACCACGATGCCAACCTCTAAAAATTCCTGCAGACCGCTAACGCCCTGAACCTCACATTTAACGAGGAAAAATGCGTTTTTAGCACAACCGTCTGGCCATCCTGGGATACGTAGTGCGCAATGGAGTCATAGACCCCGAACGCATGCGCCCCCTTATGGAATTTCCCCTCCCCCACTGCTCCAAAGCCCTGAAACGCTGCCTGGGCTTCTTTTCATATTACGCCCGGTGGGTTCCCCAGTACGCAGACAAGGCCCGCCCGTTAATACAGTCCACTACCTTCCCTCTGTCGACAGAGGCCCGCCAGGCCTTCAGCCGCATCAAAGCGGATATCGCAAAGGCCACGATGCACGCGATCGACGAGTCCCTCCCCTTCCAGGTCGAGAGCGACGCATCCGATGGAGCTCTGGCGGCCACCCTCAACCAAGCGGGCAGACCCGTGGCCTTTTTCTCCCGGACTCTCCACGCCTCAGAAATCCGCCACTCCTCAGTGGAAAAGGAAGCCCAAGCCATAGTGGAAGCTGTGCGACATTGGAGGCATTACCTGGCCGGCAGGAGATTCACTCTCCTCTCTGACCAACGGTCGGTAGCCTTTATGTTCGATAATGCACAGCGGGGCAAAATTAAGAATGACAAGATTTTGAGGTGGAGGATCGAGCTCTCCACCTATAACTATGAGATCTTGTATTGTCCCGGAAAGCTGAACGAGCCGTCCGATGCCCTATCCCGCGGCACATGTGCCAACGCACAAATAGACTGCCTCCAAGCCCTCCACGAGGACCTCTGCCACCCGGGGGTCACTCGATTCTACCATTTCGTAAAGTCCCGTAACCTCCCCTACTCTGTGGAGGAGGTCCGTACAGTCACCAGGAACTGCCACATCTGCGCAGAGTGCAAACCGCACTTTTTCAGGCCAGATAGAGTGCACCTGATAAAGGCTTCCCGTCCCTTTGAACGCCTCAGTTTGGATTTCAAAGGCCCCCTCTCTTCCACCAACCGCAACGCATACTTCCTGAACGTGGTGGACGAGTACTCCCTTTTCCCCTTCGCCATCCCCTGCCCCGACATGACAGCGGCCATGGTCATTGAAGACCTTGGCACCATCTTTACACTGTTCGGTTTCCCCACGTACATCCATAGCGACAGGGGGTCCTCCTTCATGAGTGACGAGCTGCGTCAGTTCCTGCTCTGCAAGGGCATTCCCTCGGGCAGGACGACCAGCTACAACCCCCGGGGAACGGACAGGTAGAGAGGGAGAACGGTACGGTCTGGAAGACTGTCCTACTGGCCCTACGGTCCAGAGATCTCCCAGTTTCCCGGTGGCAGGAAGTCCTCCCGGATGCTCTCCTCTCCATCCGGTCGCTGCTGTGTACCACCACTAACCAAACGCCTCACGAGCACCTCCTTGTCTTCCCTAGGAAGTCCTCCTCCGGAACGTCGCTGCCGACCTGGCTGGCAGCCCCAGGACCCATCTTGCTCCGGAAACATGTGCGGGCGCACAAATCGGACCCGTTGGTCGAGAGGGTTCACCTTCTCCACGCAAACCCTCAGTACGCCTACGACGCGTACCCCGACGGCCAACAGGACACGGTCTCCCTGCAGGACCTGGCGCCCGCTGGCAACACACACACACCCCCAACACCGATCACCCCCTCCCTGCCACCGGCGCACCCCACGACCGCCCCCTTCCCGGGTGGATCGGTCCTCCTCCCGTGCCCGCCCAGGAGTAAAGAAACAGGAACGAACAGCGCAACGCTCCCAGAGACAACAGTGCCCGAGCCAGCACCTGCACCACCACCGGGGCTGAGGCGATCGACGAGGACGACCAGGCCACCCGCTCGACTCGTGGAATCCGCGTGACACCAAGAAAGCAAGAATTCTGTTGTAAATAATTTTGTTGTAAATAATTCGGACACAAACTTGTACATAGCTAAATGTTGGCTAAAAATGCATAGCCACGGTTCGAAATTTGTTCCAGGACCAGCCTTGTAAACCCCTACCACAATGCGAACCACCACCCCGCCGGGTTCTTTTTTAACAAGGGGTGAATGTGGTGGTATGTATTAGGGGTAATATGGTACCTGTGAAGCCGAGAGGCTATTGGCTGACACGTCCCGGGGTCCTGGTTGGATCTGCCGACTTCTGGCTCCGCCCTGAAGGCGGAGTATAAGAGCTCGAGTTCTCCCAGCAGCCGCATTCTGTAACTGAGCTGCTGGGGAACAAGTCTTGCTTAATAAAGCCTCGATAGACTTCATCACTCCTCGACTTGTGTAAGTCATTGTGCGCTACAGTGTGGTAGTGCCGGGGGAGGCAGTGTGGTAGTGCCAGGGGAGGCAGTGTGGAAGTGCTGGGGGGGGGCAGTGTGGCAGTGCTGGGGGAGGCAGTGTGGTAGTGCTGGGGGAGGCAGTGTGGCAGTGCTGGGGGAGGCAGTGTGGTAGTGCGGGGGGAGACAGTGTGGTAGTGCTGGGGGAGGCAGTGTGGTAGTGCTGGGGGAGGCTGTGTGGTAGTGCTGGGGGAGGCAGTGTGTTAGTGCCAGTGGGGGCTGTGTGGTAGTGTTGGGGGAGGCAGTGTGGTAGTGCTGGGGGAGGCAGTGTGGTAGTGCTGGGGGAGGCAGTGTGGTAGTGCTGGGGGAGACAGTGTGGTAGTGCTGGGGGAGGCAGCGTGGTAGTGCTGGGGGAGGCAGTGTGGTAGTGCTGGGGGAGGCAGTGTGGTAGTGCTGGGGGAGGCAGTGTGGTAGTGCTGGGGGAGGCAGTGTGGTAGTGCTGGGGGAGGCAGTGTGGTAGTGCTGGGGGAGGCAGTGTGGCAGTGCTGGGGGAGGCAGTGTGGTAGTGCTGGGGGAGGCAGTGTGGTAGTGCTGGGGGGGCAGTGTGGCAGTGCTGGGGGAGGCAGTATGGCAGTGCTGGGGGAGGCAGTGTGGTAGTGCTGGGGGAGGCAGTGTGGTAGTGCTGGGGGAGGCAGTGTGGTAGTGCTGGGGGAGGCAGTGTGGTAGTGCTGGGGGAGGCAGTGTGGTAGTGCTGGGGGAGGCAGTGTGGTAGTGCTGGGGGAGACAGTGTCGTAGTGCTGGGGGAGGAAGTGTGGTAATGCTGGGGGAGGCAGTGTGTTAGTGCCAGTGGGGGCAGTGTGGTAGTGTTGGGGGAGGCAGTGTGGTAGTGCTGGGGGAGGCTGTGTGGTAGTGCTGGGGGAGGCAGTGTGGTAGTGCTGGGGGAGGCAGTGTGGCAGTGCTGGGGGAGGCAGTGTGGCAGTGTTGGGGGAGGCAGTGTGGTAGTGCCAGTGGGGGCAGTGTGGTAGTGCTGGGGGAGGCAGTGTGGCAGTGCTGGGGGGGGGCAGTGTGGTAGTGCTGGGGGAGGATGTGTTGTAGTGCTGGGGGAGGCAGCGTGGCAGTGCTGGGGGAGACAGTGTGGTAATGCTGGGGGAGACAGTGTGGTAATGCTGGGGGTGGCAGCGTGGCAGTGCTGGGGGAGACAGTGTGGCAGTGCTGGGGGAGACAGTGTGGTAATGCTGTGGGAGGAAATCTGTCATAATTATCTGCCTTGGCCGACATGTGACTCCACATCCACAGGAATGCGGTTGACTCTTCAATGCCTTCAGGGATGGGTAATAAACGCTATGTCAGGCACGATGCCCACATCTCATGTACAAACTTAAACCAAACTCTCACTGATAGCAGAAATTAATGGATGCAATGGGGAAATTGAATCCATTCCTGCCTGGCCCAGCCCGCAGGAACTTACACAACTTTCCACCATGTTACTTCAGGTTAACTGTGTTGTACTTTATTGGTAACTTATGAACATTTCTAAAGCTATTAGCATGTTTATTCTCGTCTCCCCCACCAGACTTTCCATAGGCATGGCATCATTACTAGCTGACTGAACTGTATTATTGATGTGGGAGACAATGCTTAATTTGGCAGCTGATGCAGATTCATTTTTAACGAAATGTATTCAACGTAGCAGTGCTAACATCCCCGATAATCTGCATCCACAAAGGCACCGTTTATGGGCGGGATTCTCCCCTACCCGACGGGGCGGGCGGTCCCGGCGCTGAGGAGTGGAAGGGGCTTGGCGCCGTGCCAACCGGCGGCGAAGGGCCTCCGCCGACCGGCGCGAGTTGCGTCATCCCAGCGCATGCGCAGGGGGGTACGTCTCCGCACCGGCCATGGCGGAGGTCCACAGCAACCGGTGCAGAGGGAAAGAGTGCCCCCACGGCACAGGCCCGCCCGCGGATCGGTGGGCCCCGATCGTGGGCCAGGCAACCGTGGGGGCACCCCCGGGGCCAGATCGCCTGCCGCCCCCCCCCCCACCCACCGAGAACCCAAGGCCGCCCGCAGAGCCAGGTCCCGCCGGTAAGTACCAGGTCTAATTTACGTTCGCGGGACCGGCCTAAAACGGGCGGCCGCTCGACCCATCGCGGGCCGGAGAATCGCCGGTGGGGCCGCTACCAGCAACCAGCGCGGCGCGATTCCTGTCCCTGCCAAATCCCCGGCGCGGAGAATTTGGCAGCCGGCGGGGGCGGGATTCACGCTGCCCCCCAGCAATTCTCCGACCCGACGGGAGGTCGGAGAATCCCACCCTATGTCTATCAGCCACGATTGAAATGCGGAGCAGACGCAAGGGCCGAGTGGCCTAATTCTGCTCCTATGTCTTATGGTCTTATGTAAATACAAAAGCAAAACTCTGAGTACGCAGGAAATGTGAAATAAAATAACAGGAAAAGCTGGAAACACTCAGCAGATTTGGGAACTGCTGTGGTGAAACAAACGGTGTTAATGTATCAAGTCAAATTACCTTTCAGCAAGGCCATTGACCTGAAATGTTGAGCTGTATTTTACTGAGGACCTCAGAACTCCAACGTCGGGACTGAAAGCGGGTCCTGAGCATGGACCTGCCGGCAGTAGGACTGGACCAGCCATTTTACCACAGGTGCTAACATCAAGAACAGACAGACAGGTTCCAGGCCCAACCAGAGGTCCAGTACCTCAGACAGGCAAATACATTTTAAAAATCAGGGGCTGAGGATCGGAAGGAAAACCCCTCTGGAGAGATCAGTGGTCTCCCGTAGCTTGTCTTCCCTGCTAATGCCTCCTTTTCATAGAATCAGAGAATCCCTGCAGTGCAGTTTGGCCCATCGAGTCTGCACCGACCCTCTGAAAGAGCACCCTTCCTAGGCCCACTCCCCCGCAATCCCGTAACCCCACCTATCCTTTGAACATAGAACATAGAACATTACAGTGCAGTACAGGCCCTTCGGCCCTCGATGTTGCGCCGACCTGTGAAACCACTCTAAAGCCCATCTACACTATCCCCTTATCGTCCATATGTCTATCGAATGACCATTTGAATGCCCTTAGCGAATGCCCTTAGCGAGTCCACTACTGTTGCAGGCAGGGCATTCCATGCCATGACTACTCTCTGAGTAAAGAACCTACCTCTGACATCTGTCTTATATCTATCTCCCCTCAATTTAAAGCTATGTCCCCTCGTGCTAGACATCACCATCTGAGGAAAAAGGCTCTCACTGTCCACCCTATCCAATCCTCTGATCATCTTGTATGCCTCAATTAAGTCACCTCTTAACCTTCTTCTCTCTAACGAAAACAGCCTCATGGCCCTCAGCCTTTCCTCATAAGATCTTCCCTCCATACCAGGCAACATTCTGGTAAATCTCCTCTGCATCCTTTCCAATGCTTCCACATCCTTCCTATAATGCGGCGACCAGAACTGCACGCAATACTCCAAATGCGGTCACACCAGAGTTTTGTACAGCTGCAACATGACCTCATGGCTCCGAAACTCAATCCCTCTACCAATAAAAGCTAACACACCGTACGCCTTCTTAACAACCCTCTCAACCTGGGTGGCAACTTTCAGGGATCTATGTACATGGACACCGAGATCTCTCTGCTCAACCACACTGCCAATAATCTTACCATTAGCCCAGTACTCTGTCTTCCTGTTATTCCTTCCAAAATGAATCACCAAGGGACAATTTAGCATGACCAGTCCACCTAACGTACACATCTTTGAACTGTGGGAGGAAACTAGATCACCTGGAGGAAACCCACGCGGACATGGGGAGAATGTTCAAACTCCACAAAGTTGCCCAAGGCCGGAATTGAACCCGGGTCCCTGCCGCTGTGAGGCAGCAGTGCTAACCACTGTGGCACCGTGCCTTTTTGGGCTGTAGAGATTCAAGCCCCAATGGCCTCTGTCCAGGCTGCTGCAGGGGGGGAGGGCATCGTCCATTGAGCTGGCATGCAATGGCAGGACAAGAGGGGTCACCCCAATTTCAATGAAATGCTGACATAAAACAGGGCCTTAATGTATGCAAATCAGTTGCCTGCCTCCTTGAATTTCTCAGTGGTGGGAACCAGTTCAAGATGGCTCCTCACTATTTTACTGCACCCCGCCACCTGGGAGCTACACAAGAGGAAAATACAGTTTGGACTAGTATTCTTACTTCCCCATTTTTACTTCTGTTCCATTTTGAGGTGTGATGAATGTAGGAATTTCAAATATGTTGTATTATAAGTATTTGGTGCAGTAAGAGTTAGAAGCACGAGTTCGTATGTGACTGCTGCAGTCAGGAATTTTGCAGAAAAGCAGGTCAGTTTAGTTCTAGGTGAAACTGTGAGCAAAAGTCAAGCATTTCGATCACACTGCAGTTCAGTTAAAGATATGTATGTTGACAGGTTAGCAGTTTTTCCATACAGTTCAGACTTGTCTGATTAGAAGGTGAGCTGAAACAGGCCGGAAAGCATCCCCTGGAGAAATACAGCCAGATTTTCTGCATGGTTCTGACAGGATTCAGCAGCGGGATTCTCCATTTCTGAGACTAAGGGCTGGATTCTCTGATTTTGAGGCTACGTCCGGAGGATCCCTGGTGTTTTACATGGGAAAAATCGGCGCCACCCTAGCACCGATTCTCCAATCGGTGACGGGCTAGGAGCCGCGCCACATAAAACGCCCGGCTTCCTCAAACTAAACGGACATAAATTGGTAGGTCCGTGGACGCGCATGCGCACAGCGACGGCCTGCAACGGTCGCGCCGTGTAACATGGCACCGGCCGTGCGCGGACTGACCTGCTAGATAGTGCCCCCTGTACACCCCCCACCCCCCCCCGCCATCCCCTGGCCTCCCCCACCAGTCCCCCCAGCCCTCGCTGAAGCCCCCCCAGCTAGCAGTATGGCTCCCGTCCAACTGTGGTGGCGCTGGACACAGTCTGCAGCCGCCATGCCGGGTTCCCGACGTTGCGACCACACGCCAACTGCGTGGTCAGGAACTTGGCCCATCGGGGGCAGAGCAGTGGGGGAGGGCCTTCAGGTGTCGTCCTGCGGCCGTCCCAAGGTGAAGGCTGCACACAACCGCTGGAAGTGGGAGAAGACTGGAGGGGAACTGCCGGACCTGCGGCCCCTCTCTGTGGCTGAGCAGAGGGCCCTGGATGTGGTCCGTGGCCTGGAGGAAAGGGAGGTCACCGAGGTGGAGCTCTCCCGCGGGTGAGGAAGTGAGACCCCGCTGAGTTGCATTTCCCCATGATATATGTGCCATCCCCCCCCCAACACACCCATACCACCCTCACCCCCACACTACCCTCACCCTACACCGCCCTCACTCGTGCCCCACCCTCACCCCAACATCATCCTCATCCCCACATCATCCTCACCCTGCACCGCCCTCACTCCCACACCACCCCCCCACACATATGCCCCCCCCCCCCACCCACCCTCCCCCTCCCCCCCAGCCCGCGGTCTAATTGTGCATCTTGTCTTGTGTTTTGCAGGACTTGCAGGGGATGGGGCGAGTCCATCTGGTGTCCCCCACCCCCAATCAGTGCCACAGCCGGAGCCCCCTCGTGAGTCACGCGCCAATGCTGAAAACAGCTTGGACACCAACCCTTCAGCCGAGACTCGGGAGGATGGCAGTAACTTTCCATCACAGCTATCTCCAAAACTTTCCACATCCCAGAGACACTCACCTCACTTGGGCATGTTAGTGAATAGGCTCCTTGGACACTATCTGATGCGCAGCACACACAGTTGACCTGGTACAGCGGGTGGAGGTAGGAACTCCCGAGGAGGCGGACGGTCGGAGGGCAGGCCAACCCGAGGAACTAGCTGCCGTCCAGACGGGCCTTGGCCTTCTGGAACAGATAGTCCCATCTATAGTGGAGATCTATAGTATAGTCAGAGAGCCAGGGACTACATGAGGGGTCTAATTTTTAATAATCTTTATTGTCATAAGTAGGCTTACGTTAACACTGCAATGAAGTTACTGTGAAAAGTTACTGTGTTCAAGTACATAGAGGGAGAATTTGGAATGTCCAAATTACCTAACAAGCACGTCTTTTGGGACTTGTGGGAGGAAACTAGAGCACCCGGTGGAAACCCACGCTGACACGGGGAGAATATGCACAGTCCACACAGACAGTGACCCAAGCCGGGAATCGAACCTGGGACCTTGGAGCTGGGAAGCAGCAGTGCTACCCACTGTTCTACCGTGCCATCCCATTATCAGCATGCACCCAGAACCTGCAGGTGCAGTTGGTAGAGTCCAACCGCGTGCAGCAGCAGGAGGTGGTGCCGACAACACGTGCCACCCATGTCAACACTGCATGGGTGCCGTCCGCGGTGGAGGCATTGAGGGCAATGGCTTTGTCTATGGATCAGCATGCCCAAGGCCTGGGGCATTCTGTGCGGGCGCTGGCCGAGGCCCAGGACAGGGTTGCCGCCACACAGGCGACCATATCCCAGAGCCACCTAGAAATTGCAGCGGCACTCCTGAGCGTGGCCCAGTCACAGCAGGCCATGGCAGGGAACGTCAGCAGCATTGCCCAGGCATTGGCCGACATGGCGCAGACACAGAGGGCGGTGGCCCAGCCCCAGAGTGAGATGGCGCAGTCACTGACTGATGTGACACAAACCCAGAAGGTGGTGGTCCCAGAGGGAGATGGTCCACTCCCTGTGCTCCATGGCCGCGAGCGTGCAGACCCTGGTTGAGACCAGAGCGAGTCTCCAGGATTGGCAGCGCGAGGTGGCGGAGGTCCTCAGGGGATAGTTCCCCTCGCACCTCCACCCTGTGGAGTAGCACGGGGGCCATCAGACACCTCAAGGGAGGAGGAGGTGATGGGGTCCA
Organism: Scyliorhinus torazame; assembly: GCF_047496885.1. Taxonomy (NCBI): domain Eukaryota; kingdom Metazoa; phylum Chordata; class Chondrichthyes; order Carcharhiniformes; family Scyliorhinidae; genus Scyliorhinus; species Scyliorhinus torazame. The sequence continues at coordinate 44,386,282 of NC_092718.1, forward strand.
TGCCGGTGCCTCCCACAGGGGAGGTGCCAGAATACCACAGCACCTCAGTTCCCCCCTCCTGCCCCTGGTGCATCTAGTGGGCAGCAGACAGAACGAGACGCCACCACACTACCTGGGACACCCGAGCAGCCCGGTTGCCCCAGAAGATGCCCGCCAACCTGTCGCAGGGCTGTAACATCTGGTGATCCGCTTAGGTGTAGCGTTAGGGCCTGTAAGGCCAGAACAGTAGACACCAGTTAAGTTGGCACGGGTGCAGGGTACAGTTTATATATAGAGGCTAGAGCACAAACCTGTATCTGTTCACAATAAACACAATAACCGGTGAGGGATGGGCTAGTCTGGGCTGGCCGGGGGGGGGGGGGAGAGAAAATGGGCGGACGTTGGTGGGGGGGGATGTGGGACCCTGTGGGGGGCCCATGTTACCCACCGCCATCCCCACCACTGCCACCCCTGGGATCCGATGGCACCGTATGGTGGAATGGCCAGCTCACATGCAGGGATCACCTAGGTGGACGGTGCTACCATGGGCAGGAGTCAGACAGCGTTGTACGATGCCGAGCATAAGAGCTCATCGCAGAGCGGGTTGTCATCATCCTCCATCCCACGGACCAGACCCGAAGTTACTGCCAACCCAGGGCCCCTACCCCGTAGTGTGGCAGATATGTATCACGGAGGGGGTTGCAGGTGGTTGGGGGCGGGGCGTGATGGGGGTGTGGTCCACGGAATCTGCGTTGGCCTCAAACGTAGTCTCAGACATGGAGAATCCCACCCAACATCTCTGTAAGGTAGGTATTCCTGAATGCTAAATATATTGAACAGTGGATTGAGAGCTGAGATGGGGTTTTTTTGTTTGAAGGAGAATAAATATAGCAGTTAAGGGTTACTCTGCCCCTGCATTGATTAGCATTGTTTAACAGGTAATTGTAAGTATTTTCTGGTGTGATGTTAAAGATATTTTAATACTGTTAGTAATAAAGTTTGGTTTAATATACCATATCTACCGTATCCCTATTTTTTCCATGAAATCACTCCTTGTGCAAGGTATACTTTCCTCACAGTCTTACAAAATTAAATTGAAATATTGAGGTTTCCATCCAGTATCCTATCCACTGTGGGGGTCTAATCCGGGATCATACCGTATCCAACACCAGATCAGACCAGTATTCTTCTTTTAATAAATTTAAAGTACCCAATTCAATTTTGTTTTCCAATTAAGGGACAATTAAGCGTGGCCAATTCACCTACAGCATGGTAGCACAGTGGCTAGCACTGTTGCTTCACAACGCCATGGTCCCAGGTTCGATTCCTGGCTTGGGTCACTGTCTGCGTGGAATCTGCACGTTCTCCCCGTGTCTGCGTGGGTGTCCTCCGGGTTTCCTCCCACAAGTCCCGATAGACGTGCTGTTAGGCAATTTGGACATTCTAAATTTTCCCTCCGTGTACCCAAACAGGCGCCGGAATGTGGCAACTAGGGGCTTTTCACAGTAACTTCATTGCAGTGTTAATGTAAGTCTACTTGCGACAATAAAAATTATTATTATACAATGCACATCTTTGGGTTGTGGGAGAGAGGTCCACATAGACACAGGGGGTGGGATTCTCTGATCGTTTCTTGACGGCGTCAACATGGCCTCAGGAGCAACGATTCTGATCCCTAGAGGTGGCCAGCACGGCACTGGAGCGACCCACGCCGCTCCAGCTGCCGATCCCCGGCATCAGATGGGCACCGCCGGTCTGCGCATGTGCAGTGGGTCCGGCGGCAATGCGTGCATGCGCAGTGGCTCCCTTCTCCGCGCCGGCCCCGACGCAACATGGCGTAGGGCTACAGGGGCTGGCGCGGAACAAAAGGGGCCCCCAGCCCAAGAGGCCGGCCCGCCGATCGGTAGGCCCCGATTGCAGGCCTGGCCACAGTGGAGGCCCCCATCCCCCCACACCAGGCTGCCCCTGGATGCATCCACGCCGAGGTCCCGCCGGGCAAGACCAGATGTGAACGGCGCCGGCGGGACTCAGGTTTTTTTGCGTGGCTGCTCGGCCCACCTCAGGCCGAAGGGCTCTCCGGGGAATCGGTGGACCGGCGTCGGGGCGGCGTCACGCGATTCGCACCTGTCCCAACGACACTCCGGCCCGGCTGGGCTGAGAGAATCCCGCCCCCTGGGAGAATGTGCAAACTCCACACGGACAGTGTCCCGGGCCGGGATTGAACCCGGGTCCTCAGCACTATGTCCTGTTTGTAGACTATTTTTCAAACTACCCGGAGGTGGTATGTTTACACATCACATCGTCTGCAGTCATCCGTGCCTGTAAGGACACCTTTGCTCGACACGGCATCACTCACTGTGATGTCGGACAATGGTCCCTGCTTCGCAAGCCAAGAATGGTCCAACTTTGCCAGGAGGTACAACTTTGTGCATGTGACATCCAGTCCCCTGCACCCCCAATCCAACGGCAAAGCGGAGAAGGGCGTCCACATAGTCAAATGGCTCCTCTGCAAGGCTGCCGATGCTGGGTCTGATTTCTACCTCGCCCTGCTGGCCTATCGCTCGGCCCCACTGTCCACTGGCCTGTCGCCAGCCCAGCTGCTCATGGGTCGCACCCTGAGGACGACGGTGCCATCCATTCATGTCCCAGACCTCGACCATGTTCCAGTCCTTCAACGAATGCAGCTATCTCGTGCACAGCACAAGGCGGCTCATGACTCCCGTGCAGCTGATCTCCCTGCTCTGGCTCCAGATGACAATGTCCGCATCCATCTTCCGGATGGTGGCTGGTCTGCAACCGCTGTGGTTCTTCGGCAGGTGGCTCCCCGCTCGTTCCTGGTTCGTCTACCGGATGGCTCCATTCTGCGCCGCAATCGACATGCCCTTCATCTCGTTCCACGCTCGCTACGTGATCCTCCACCATTGCCACGCCCTCCTGTTGACCCTGACCTGGACTATGCAGAGATTCCAGTCACTCTGCATCCTCCTCGCTCTGACGCAGTCCAGCCCGCTCCTCAGCCGGCGGCTCCCGACCCACCCTTGAGGCGGTCAACCAGAATTCGTCGCCCACCTCAGAGACTTAATTTGTGAACTTTGTGGACTTATGGACTTTCTGATTTGTTCTGTTCTTCCGTTTAATCGTTCAAGTGGTTTTTTTTTTAAATAAATTTTTTTATTCTCCTCCTTTTTCACATTTTCTCCCACATTTACATCCATCAACAATAAACAATAATCAGCAAGATATGTCAATCCCCATAATAACAACGATCCCAGCCGCCCACCAACCCCCAAACCTCAACCCGCATGTTTACATAAACAAATGACAAAAAGGAATCAGGGATTACCCGTAGTCACCCTTAATCTTTCACACATACGTAGTCATTCACCATACACTATTCATTGCCACGCAGGTACATTTTTTATAAAAGGGGGATGTCATAATATACACCAGTATATCATGGTGCAGACACACACTGATGGACACACAGTGGGACCAATCAACACACACAACACCGCAGCCAATCACCAGTGAGAGCGCAGGGGGCATCAGAGTTCCCGCTCATTCGAGTTGCAGCTAGCTAGGAGGACAGAGCTCACAGCTTGCAACGCAGACATTCACCATGTGCGGAGTGCATCGACTGGTTAGGACAAGGCAAAGGTCTTTAGTTAAAGCTAGTATCGTATTAACCCACAGTCTAAGTAAGTTTAAACAGTTAATGATTCAATAAAATAGTGTTGCACTATTTCAAGTGTTGGTGACCTGTATGTGATCCAGAACACCCAACACATCAGATTCCTGCCTGCTGGCTCTGCCCAGTAGGTGGAGTATAAATGTGTGTGCTCTCTGAACTGCAGCCATTTCGGCAGCAGCTGTAGGAGGGCACACATCTCTGTGTAATAAAGCCTCGATTACGCTCTACTCTCGTCTCGTCGTAATTGATAGTGCATCAATTAATAAGGGGATAAGGGGTTATTGGGAGAAGGCAGGAGAATGGGGATGAGAAAAATATCAGCCAATATTGAATGGCGGAGCAGACTCGTTGGGTCAAGTGGCCTCATTCTGCTCCTATGTCTTATGGTCCTTTGGTGTGGTGTTGCCTCCCACAGTGTTCAAGCACAGTGTCCAGGCATCAAGGTGTGATTGGGATGCTAGGCAATGACTCCCAGCCACTTTGGTTATGCAAAGTGCTCACTTAGCCACGATTGCCAATTTCTTATTAGCAATAGCCTTCAGTCGTACAGCCAGAGACTTCAGAAATCGGTGGAGATTACGGGTCGTCCTTGGGGCAGATGGGCAGGGACAGGGATTGCCCCCGGAATGGGTACATACGGGGGTTGGCATGGGGGTGCCATGAGCAGTTCCCCCCCCCCTCGGGTTGCTCCCCCAGCGCACCCCCTCCCACCCACCCATGGCTGCCTACCCCTGCAGAGGTACCCCCACCCTCAGCTGAGGGTCCCCACCGCCCACCGAGCACTGGGATGGCAAGCCCAGCACCCCTGAGCTCTTTGCCTGTGAGCAAAGATGGCTACTCATCTCCTCAGCTCCCCACAAAAGCCCTTCCATCAGGTTCACATTTTTCAAAAGGAGTACTAATCGGCGCCAGTTTGAGCACTTGCTGGGGAAACTGCTGAATGACAGGAGGCCATTGAATATGGGGTGGCTCTCGTTAATTGGATGGAAATAGGGCTTAAGTGGTGATAATTGGTTTCTCGCACACTACGGCGAGATCCCAATTCCGCCTACGGGTGCTGGCCGGTTGCATCGCAAACTGTTTGGCGCCTGGTGCAGATCTCGTTTTTGGCCTCTCCTGCTATTCACCGGCCTCGTTACGCTTGAGCGAGAGCTTAACAAGGCCGGAGAATTGCTTCCTAAGGTTTTGTATCCCACAAGCATTGTGGCCAGTGAATGCTAGTTCCACTTAAACAAGGAAATCATCCACTCTGTTGAAAGGTGATAGACCTGAAACATTAACTCTGTATCTCTCTCCAAGGGCATGTTTTTTTTTTAATTCACTTATTAATCCTGACATAAAAGTACGCGAAGCATTACACCCAAGATATTTTTTTTAAAGAGTGAACATTTGAGGGAGAATTGATATTTGCATGCACATTAGAGTAATGAGTGCCACAGTTAGTTGGGGAAATAATTCCAATTATTTGCGTGTAAGGCACAAGGGATTAAAAACTGAATTTGTGTGTGGAGGCACATATCATTATACGCCTAAAGGTATCCATGATACTGCAGACAAGAAAATTAATCCCAAGGTACATTTCAAAGTTGCTTTAGAACATAGAACATAGAACGATACAGCGCAGTACAGGCCCTTTGGCCCACGATGTTGCACCGACATGGGAAGTCAAAAAACAAAAGCCATCTCACCTACACTATGCCATTATCATCCATATGCTTATCCAATAAACTTTTAAATGCCCTCAATGTTGGCGAGTTCACTACTGTAGCAGGTAGGGCATTCCACGGCCTCACCAATCTTTGTGTAAAGAACCTACCTCTGACCTCTGTCCTATATCTATTACCCCTCAGTTTAAGGCTATGTCCCCTCGTGCTAGCCATTTCCATCCGCGGGAGAAGGCTCTCACTGTCCACCCTATCTAACCCTCTGATCATTTTGTATGCCTCTATTAAGTCTTCTCTTAACCTTCTTCTCTCTAACGAAAACAACCTCAAGTCCATCAGCCTTTCCTCATAAGATTTTCCCTCCATACCAGGCAACATCCTGGTAAATCTCCTCTGGAGCCGTTCCAAAGCTTCCACGTCCTTCCTATAATGAGGTGACCAGAACTGTACGCAATACTCCAAATGCGGCCGTACCAGAGTTTTGTACAGCTGCAACATGACCTCATGACTCCGGAACTCAATCCCTCTACCAATAAAGGCCAACACACCATAGGCCTTCTTCACAACCCTATCAACCTGGGTGGCAACTTTCAGGGATCTATGTACATGGACACCGAGATCCCTCTGCTCATCCACACTTCCAAGAATTTTACCATTAGCCAAATATTCCGCATTCCTGTTATTCCTTCCAAAGTGAATCACCTCACACTTCTCTACATTAAACTCCATTTGCCATCTCTCAGCCCAGCTCTGCAGCTTATCTATGTCCCTCTGTAACCTGCTACATCCTTCCGCACTGTCGACAACACCACCGACTTTAGTGTCGTCTGCAAATTTACTCACCCACCCTTCTGCGCCCTCCTATAGGTCATTTATAAAAATGACAAACAGCAACGGCCCCAGAACAGATCCTTGTGGTATGCCACTTGTAAGTGAACTCCATTCTGAACATTTCCCATCAACCACCACCCTCTGTCTTCTTTCAGCTAGCCAATTTCTGATCCACATCTCTAAATCACCCTCAATCCCCAGCCTCCGTATTTTCTGCAATAGCCTACCGTGGGGAACCTTATCAAACGCTTTACTGAAATCCATGTACACCACATCAACTGCTCTACCCTCGTCTACCTGTTCAGTCACCTTCTCAAAGAACTCGATAAGGTTTGTGAGGCATGACCTACCCTTCACAAAGCCATGCTGTCTATCCCTAATCATATTATTCCTATCTAGATGATTATAAATCTTGTCTCTTATAATCCCCTCCAAGATTTTACCCACAACAGACGTGAGGCTCACCGGTCTATAGTTGCCGGGGTTGTCTCTACTCCCCTTCTTGAACAAATGGACCACATTTGCTATCCTCCAGTCCTCTGGCACTATTCCTGTAGCCAATGATGACATAAAAATCAAAGCCAAAGGCTCAGCAACCTCTTCCCTGGCTTCCCAGAGAATCCTAGGATAAATCCCATCAGGCCCCGGGGACTTATCTATTTTCAGCCTGTCCAGAATTGCCAACACCTCTTCCCTACGTACCTCAATGCCATCTATTCTAATAGCCTGGGTCTCAGCATTCTCCTCCACATCATTCTCTTTTTCCTGAGTGAATACTGATGAAAAATATTCATTTAGTATCTCGCCTATCTCTTCAGACTCCACACACAACTTCCCATACCTGTCCTTGACTGGCCCTACTCTTACCCTAGTCATTCTTTTATTCCTGATATACCGATAGAAAGCTTTTGGATTTTCCTTGATCCTACCTGCCAAATACTTCTTATGTCCCCTCCTTGCTCGTCTTAGCTCTCTCTTTAGATACTTCCTCGCTACCTTGTAACTATCAAGCGCCCCAACTGAAACTTCACACCTCATCTTCACATAGGCCTCCTTCTTCTTCTTAACAAGAGATTCCACTTCTTTGGTAAACCACGGTTCCCTCGCTCAACGCCTTCCTCCCTGCCTGACCGGTACGTACTTCTCAAGAACACGCAGTCGCTGTTCCTTGAACAAGCTCCACATATCCAGTCTGCCCAACACTTGCAGCCTACTTCTCCAACCTACCTCTCCCAAGTCATGTCTAATGACATCATAATTGCCCTTCCCCCAGCTATAACTCTTGCCCTGCGGGGTATACTTATCCCTTTCCATCACTAACGTAAACATCACCGAATTGTGGTCACTGTCCCCAAATTGTCCCCAAATTGCTCACCTACCTCCAAATCTAACACCTGGCCTGGTCCATTCCCCAAAACCAAATGCAATGTGGCCTCGCCTCTTGTTGGCCTGTCAACATATTGTGTCAGGAAACCCTCCTGCACACATTGTACAAAAAACGACCCATTTAATGTATATCTTTTCCAGTCAATATTTGGAAAGTTAAAGGCTCCCATAATAACTACCCTGTTACTTTCGCTCTTATCCAGAATCATCTTCGCCATCCTTTCCTCTACATCCCTAGAACTATTAGGAGGCCTATAGAAAACTCCCAACAGGGTGACCTCTCTTTTCCTGTTTCTAACCTCAGCCCATACTACCTCGGAAGAAGAGTCCCCATCTAGCATCCTCTCCGCCACTGCGACCACGTCTGGCCTCGGTGACGCTGGACCAAGCACGGCCCCGGACGCTCCAGACGACGACAACAACGGTGCTGATCAACGGACACGAGACACCATGCCTGATCGACTCCGGGAGCACAGAAAGCTTCATCCACCCCGACACGGTTAGATGCTGTTTTTTGACCATCTGTCCCAGTACGCAAAAGATTTCCCTAGCTGCAGGATCCCACTCCGTACAGATCAAAGGGTTCTGCATAGTGACCCTAACGGTGCAAGGGAGGGAGTTTAAAAACTACAGGCTCTACGTCCTTCCCCAACTCTGCGCGCCCACATTACTGGGATTAGACTTCCAGTGCAACCTGCAGAGCCTAACATTCCAATTCGGAGGCCCAACACCCCCACTCACTATCTGCGGCCTCGCAACCCTCAAAGTTGAACCCCCATCCTTGTTTGCAAACCTCACCCCGGATTGCAAACCCGTCGCCACTAGGAGCAGACGGTACAGCGCCCAGGACCGGACATTTATTCGGTCCGAAGTCCAGCGGCTGCTGAAGGAAGGCATAATCCAGGCCAGCAATAGTCCCTGGAGAGCACAGGTGGTAGTAGTAAAGACAGGGGAGAAGCAAAGGATTGTCATAGACTATAGCCAGACCATCAACAGGTACACACAGCTAGATGCGTACCCTCTCCCCCGCATATCCGACATGGTCAATCGGATTGCCCAATATAAGGTCTTCTCCACTGTGGACCTCAAGTCCGCCTACCATCAGCTCCCCATCCGCCCAAGTGACCGTAGGTATACAGCCTTCGAGGCAGACGGGCGACTATACCACTTCCTAAGGGTCCCATTTGGCGTCACAAACGGGGTCTCGGTCTTCCAACGGGAGATGGACCAAATGGTTGATCAACACGGGTTGCAGGCCACGTTCCCGTATCTCGACAACGTAACCATCTGCGGCCACGATCAGCAGGACCACGACGCCAACCTCCAAAAATTCCTCCAGACCGCTAAAGCCTTGAACCTCACATACAACGAGGACAAGCGCGTGTTTAGCACAAACCGGCTAGCCATCTTGGGATATGTAGTGCGCAATGGGATAATAGGCCCCGACCCCGAACGTATGCGCCCCCTCATGGAATTTCCCCTCCCCCACTGCTCCAAAGCCCTGAAACGCTGCCTGGGGTTCTTTTCATATTACGGCCAGTGGGTCCCCCAGTACGCAGACAAGGCCCGCCCCCTAATACAGACCACTACCTTCCCCCTGTCGACAGAGGCTCGCCAGGCCTTCAGCCGCATCAAAGCAGATATCGCAAAGGCCACGATGCGCGCCATCGACGAGTCCCTCCCCTTCCAGGTCGCGAGCGACTCCTCCGATGTAGCTCTAGCGGCCACCCTTAACCAAGCGGGCAGACCCGTGGCCTTTTTCTCCCGAACCCTCCACGCCTCAGAAATCCGCCACTCCTCAATGGAAAAGGAAGCCCAAGCCATAGTGGAAGCTGTGTGACATTGGAGGCATTACCTGGCCGGGAGGAGATTCACTCTCCTCACTGACCAACGGTCGGTAGCTTTCATGTTCGATAATGCACAGCGGGGCAAAATTAAAAATGACAAGATCTTAAGGTGGAGGATCGAGCTCTCCACCTTCAACTACGAGATCTTGTACCGTCCCGGAAAGCTGAACGAGCCGTCCGATGCCCTATCCCGCGGCACATGTGCCAACACACAAATAAACCGTCTCCAAACCCTCCACGAGGACCTCAGCCACCCGGGGGTCACTCGGTTCTACCATTTTATAAAGTCCCGCAACCTCCCCTACTCCGTGGAGGAGGTCTGTACAGTCACCAGGAACTGCCACATCTGCGCAGAGTGCCAACCGCACTTTTTCAGGCCGGATAGAGCGCACCTGATCAAGGCTTCCCGTCCCTTTGAACGCCTCAGTCTGGATTTCAAAGGGGCCCTCCCCTCCACCGACCGCAACACATACTTCCTGAACGTGGTGGACGAGTACTCTCGTTTCCCTTTCGCCATCCCCTGCCCCGACATGACAGCGGCCACAGATATTAAAGCCCTTAGCACCATATTCACACTGTTCGGTTGCCCCGCATATATCCATAACGACAGGGGGTCCTCCTTCATGAGTGACGAGCTGCGCCAGTTCCTGCTCAGCAAGGGTATAGCCTCGAGCAGGACGACCAGCTACAACCCCCGGGGGAACGGGCAAGTTGAGAGGGAGAACGGCACGATCTGGAAGACCGTCCTACTGGCCCTACGGTCCAGGGATCTCCCAGTTTCACGGTGGCAGGAGGTCCTCCCGGACGCTCTCCACTCCATCCGGTCGCTGCTGTGTACCACCACTAATCAAACGCCTCATGAGCGCCTCCTTGTCTTCCCCAGGAAGTCCTCCTCTGGAACGTCGCTGCCGACCTGGCTGGCGGCCCCAGGACCCATCTTGCTCCGGAAACATGTGCGGGCGCACAAGTTGGACCCGTTGGTCGAGAGGGTTCACCTCCTCCACGCAAACCCGCAGTACGCCTACGTGGCGTACCCCAACGGGCGACAGGACACGGTCTCCCTGCGAGACCTGGCACCCGCCAGCAACACGCACACCTCCCCGACACCAATCACCCCTCCCTGCCACCGGCGCACCCTGCGACCGCCCCCTTCCCGGGAGGATCGGTCCTCCTCCCATGTCCGACCAGGAGTGAAGCAGGAGCAGAAACCGTAAAGCTCCCGGAGACGACAACGCTGGAACAAGCACCTGCACCACCACCGGGGCTGAGGCGATCGACAAGGAAGACCAGACCGCCCGCTCGACTCGTGGCATCGGTGTAACACAAGAATGTTGTGAACTTTAACGAGAATGTTCTTTTTCTTCTTACGAATATTGTACATAGTTCACAAACCCTGTACATAGCCCAGTGTAGGGCAAAGTGTAGGGCACTGTAATGACGTGCAAAAAGTTTTTTTTCCTCCCAGGACCAGCCTTGTAAACCCCTACCACCATGCGAAGCACCACCCCGCCGGGTTCATTTTTAACAAGGGGTGAATGTGGTAGTATGCATTAGGGGTCATGTGGGACTGTGAAGCCGTGATGCCATTGGCTGACAGATCCCGGGTCCTGGTTGGCTGTTGATCTCTAGCTCCACCCTGAAAGCGGAGTATAAGAACCAGGAGTTCTCCCCGCAGCTCCAGTCTGTTGCTGAACTGCGGGGAACAAGTCACGCTTAATAAAGCCTCATCGACTTCATCTCTGTTCGTCTCTCGTAAGTCATTGTGCGCTACACTGAACTGCTGGGGACAAGTCTCGCTTAATAAAGCCTCATCGACTTGATCACTACTCGTCTCTCTCGTAAGTCATTGTGCGCTACACCCCCCCCGCTCGATTCTCCGGCCCGGATGGGCCGAAGTCCCGCCAATAAATTGCCTGTCCCGCCGGCGTAAATTAAATCACCTACCTTACCGGCGGGACAAGGCGGCGTGGGCGGGCTCCGGGGTACTGGGGGGGTGCGGGGCGATCTGACCCCGGGGGGTGCCCCCACGGTGGCCTGGCCCGCGATCGGGGCCCACCAATCCGCGGGCGGGCCTGTGCCGTGGGGGCACTCTTTCCCTTCCGCCTCCGCCACGGTCTCCACCATGGCGGAGGTGGAAGAGGCTCTCTCCCACTGCGCATGCATGGGAAACTGTCAGCGGCCGCTGACGCTCCCGCGCATGCGCCGCCCAGAGATGTCATTTCCGCGCCAGCTGGCGGGGCAACAAAGGCCGCTTCCGCCAGCTGGCGGGGCGGAAATTCCTCCGGCGTCGGCCTAGCCCCTCAATGTTGGGGCTCGGCCCCCAAAGATGCGGAGCATTCCGCAGCTTTGGGGCGGCGCGATGCTAATTTGATTGGCGCCGTTTTGGCCGCCAGTCGGCGGACATCGCGCCATTTCCGGAGAATTTCGCCCCTGTTCTTGACTAGCAGCGCCACACCTCCCCCTCTTTTGCCTCTTTCTCTGAGCTTACTAAAACACCTAAACCCCGGAACCTGCAACAACCATTCCTGTCCCTGCTCTCTCCATGTCTCCGAAATGGCCACAACATCGAAGTCCCAGGTACCAACCCATGCTGCCAGTTCCCCTACCTTATTTCGTATACTCCTGGCATTGAAGTAGACACACTTCAAACCACCTACCTGAACACTGGCCCCCTCCTGCGAAGTCAAATCTGTGCTCCTGACCTCTATACTCTCAATCTCCTGTCCCCTAAAACTACAATCCAGGTTCCCATGCCCCTGCTGCATTAGTTTAACCCCCCCCAAAGAGCACTAACAAATCTCCCCCCCCAGGATATTTGTGCCCGTCAGGTTCAGATGTAGACCATCCTGTCTGTAGAGGTCCCACCTTCCCCAGAAAGAGCCCCAGTTATCCAGAAATCTGAATCCCTCCCGCCTGCACCATCCCTGTAGCCACGTGTTTAATTGCTCTCTCTCCCTATTCCTCATCTCATTATCACGTGGCACGGGCAACAACCCAGAGATAACAACTCTGTTTGTTCTCGTTCTGAGCTTCCATCCTAGCTCCCTGAAAGCCTGCCTGACATCCTTGTCCCCTTTCCTACCTATGTCGTTCGTGCCAATGTGGACCACGACTTGTGGATGCTCCCTCTCCCCCTTAAGGACCCGGAAAACACAATCTGAGACATCACGTACCCTTGCACCTGGGAGGCAACATACCAAACGTGAGTCTCTCTCGCTCCCACAAAATCTCCTATCTGTGCCCCTGACTATCGAGTCCCCAATTACTAATGCTCTGCTCCTCTCCCCCTTCCCTTCTGAGCAACAGGGACAGACTCCGTGCCAGAGGCCCGTACCCCATGGCTTACCCCCTGGTAAGTCCCCCCCACACAAGTATCCAAAGCGGTATACTTGTTACTCAGGGGAACGACCGCAGGGGATCCCTGCACTGACTGCTTCTTCCCAGTCCCTCTTACAGGTACCCATCTATCTCCAATCTTTGGTGTAACTAATTCCCTGAAGCTGCTATCTATGACCCCCTCTGCCTCCCGAATGATCCGAAGTTCATCCAACTCCAGCTCCAGTTCCCTAACTCGGTCTTGGAGGAGCTGGAGATGGCTGCACTTCCTGCAGGTAAAATCAGCAGGGACACTAACGGCATCCCTCACCTCAAACATCCTGCAGGAGGAACATTGCACTACCTTCCCTGCCATCCGTCTAACTTCCAACCAAGTTCTGGTTAATAAATAAATTAAAAAATAATCATATAATATCGCACTTACCTCACATCAATGGGTCTTATTATTAGGTTAGAGGAGGAGGGCGGGTGGGAGACACTACACGTGTAGTGTCTCGGGTTTCCTCTCCACCAGAATTTATTGGTGGGGGGGGTGGGGTGGGGGGGACCTTCCCAGAAGTCCGCGGGTCGAACTTCCGTTTCCCGCCTTATATTAAAAAAATAAAACAGAAAAGAAGAACAGAATCGGGACCAGGTAAGTGTTTTTTAAATCAAAACCTTACCTCCCGACAGGCCCCTGCACTCTGCTCCCGCCGAAATTCTGAGGACTGCTCCTGTAAGGTAAGTGTTTTTAAATCAAAAACTCACCTCCCGACAGGCCCCTGCACTCTGCTCCCGCCGAAATTCTGAGCCAACAATGATATTTGCTCAGATTATGTGGTCGTAATGACAGGAAGATTGTTAGCAGTCACCATCATCACCACTGAAACTGACAGCAACTTCGGAAATTCGCACATGCACAGAACAAAGGAATCTAGAAATTGCAGTAATGATTCTAATTTTGAGGCAATCACTCTTCACTCCACCCCCATGCCTCCCTACAGACTACATGGAAATTGATTGACTTGTTGAGAGCTTGCACTCTTAAACTATTTGTGTCACTGTAAAAACCCCTGAAAAAGTTACACCTTGTTGAATGAGGCAAAGCTGAATTTTTAACAGAGGGCTAACTTCAAGAAGCAGGAACTACTTATCGCAGAGGGTGGTGAATTTGTGGAACTCGCTGCCCCCACAGTACAAGTGGAATCTGAGTCACTAAATGTTTTCAAGAAAGAAATAGGTATATTTTTGATTTAAGAAAACAAGTTAAAGGGATATGGGCAACAGGAGCTGGATTTGAGACAGGAAGAGATCGGCCATGATCTGATGGAATGGCGGAGCAGGCTCGAAGGGCTAAATTGCCTACTTCTGTTCCTAATTCCTATGTTCAAAATTATTGTTAAACGCCATCAATGCCCCCGAAAGCTAATTTTCTCTTTGTGTGATGTGAAATTTCTCCAAAATAATTTTTTTAACTGTTTTTTTTTAAGAAGTGTTTTTCTCTTTAATCTAGATCCTATTGCAATCTAATCATAACCACATATTTCACTACCTGAAAAATGTAATTGTAAGTGAGGGACTTTAAGTGTTTTTAACTTTCTGGCTTTCTATATGTGAATACTTCAATGTTGCCTAGCTGCTTGCTGACATCACTGCTGCAACATGCCAAGATATCTCCCTGACTTGGCACTGATTTAAACTTCCATAAGGAAAACGGAAAACCATGGCACACACATTGCTAGATCTTTGCGGGCAGCTTTCTTCACCATCAGTGGCGAGGGTCCTTGCTTCACTTTTCACTGACATCAGGGTATTGATTTAAAAAATGCTGATTAACATTTCATAATTGAAATAAATATCAAACTATATATATATATATATATATGGTTTGTCAGATACATACTGGGGCTGCCAGTCAGAGCTTTTACATCAGTACGAATGATAGTTATTTTATGTTGAGTGCATTCGCCACTGATGTCTGTGACTATTAATGTTACATGTTCATTTTTCAAGTAACATGGATGAATATAAGTGGAGAGAGTGGGCAGGCTGCTTAGTGCCCCTATTCAAAGGGAAATATCTGAATATAAAGTATTCAAGTGAATGCTGGTAATAGAGGTATTGCATAGCAAACAGATCAATGAGACAAAATATTGGCCTAAACCGAATCTTCCAAGAATCTCAAACAAATAGTTCCATTCTACTGTGTCAAATGCTTTCTCGGCATCAAAAGATACTGTCACCTCTGGCTCGGGTGCAGAAGAGGAAGAAAGTATGACAATAGGCAACATATATTAGCTGATCTGATAGCCTGTTTGGACCTCTGAAATTATGCTTGAAAGGCAAGGTTCCAACCGAAGTCTGTAGGAACCGCACTCAGTCAGGTTCATGTCTTTCTTAAGGAGCAAGGAAATAGAGGCTTGAATAAGGGTTGGAGGCAATGAACTGCGGGATAGGAGTCGTTGAACATATCTAACAGCAAATGTGTAAGTTGTTCCAAGAATATCTTACAAAACCTGATCGGAAAGCCATCCAGGCCAGAGGCCTTATATGCCTGCATAAGCCCACTGCATTTTAAAATCTCATTCGGGCATAATGGGGAGTCCAACTCACAAGTCTTGACTCTTTCAACAGATGGGATGAGCAGGCTGACCAGAAAAACAGCCATGATCAACTTGTCTATGGGAGGCTCAGATTTATGCAGGTCACAGTCGTCGGATGTAGAAACATAGAAAATAGGTGCAGGTGTAGGCCATTCTGCCCTTCAAGCCTGCACCACCATTCAATATGATCATGGTTGATCATGCAAATTCAGTATCCCACTCCCGCTTTCTCTCCATACCCCTTGATCCTTTTAGCCGCAAGGCCCACGTCCAGCTCCCTCTTGAATATATCCAACCAACTGGCCCCAACAGCTTTCTGTAGTAGCGAATTCCACAACTTCACAACTCTCTGAGAGAAGACGTTCTTCCTCATCTCAGTCCTGAATGGCTTACCTCTTATTCTTAGGCTGTGAGCCATTGTTCTGGACGTCCCCAACATCGGGAACATTCTTCTCGCATCTAGCCTGTCCAGTCCCATCAGGATTTTATATGTTTCTGTGAGATCCCCTCTCATTCATCTAAACTCCAGTGACTACAAGCCCACTCGATCCACTCTTTCTTCATATGTCAGTCCTGCCATCCTGGGAATTAGTCTGGTAAACACCCTCAATATCAAGAATGCCCTTCCTCAAACTAAGAGACCAGAACTGCACCCATACTCAAGGTGTGGCCTCGCCAAGGCCCTGTATAACTGCAGCAAGACATCCTCTCACTCTGAAGGCCAGTATGCCATTAGTTTCCCTTACTGCCTGCTGTACCTGCGTGCCAACCTTCAGCGGCTGTTGCACCATGACATCCAGGTGTCTGTAAAAGCCGCATTAACTTGGAGAGGGGAGGAACCAAGGTTGCCGCCTGGGTTGAATATCTGGGGGATCTCACAGGAGGCCGATTGGTATTTAAGTTGGTGTGCTAAAAGACGACTGGCCATCTCTCAATATTCATAGAAAGCACCCCTGGAGCACTGTAGCAGACATACAGTCTTATGTGGTGGTCAGTAGCTCAAACTAATCCACCAGCCTCTGTTGTTCTAATTTCTTCATTTTTAGCACATGTGAACTACAAGAAATAAATCCCCCCCCCCCCCCCCCCCCCCCCCCCCCCCCCCGGCCAAGCCGTAAGAGCCATCCACCACCACCGATGGGAGACGAGCCCTAACCAAAATGAAAAAAATCAATGCGAGACTACACATGGTGAAATGAGAGAAAGAGGAGAAATCCCTGTCATTTGGATGCAAAAAACACCAAGGTCTACCCCTCCCATCTGAGACATGGAGGAGGGCAAAACCCTGGCCATCCCCGATGGGACAAATGATTTGGGTTTTGATCAATACAATTTTTGGTCCAGAACACAGTTCAGGTCACCTCCTAAAATAAGGTGGTGCGTGTCGAGGCTAGGAAGGGAAGATAACAAAGGATGGATGCAATTCATATCATCCCAATTAGGGGTATAGACCTTGCCACGATTCTATATCGACAGTTTGGGTCAGTCACAATCTGGGATGAGGAGAATTGGACCCTTTATTGATTAAAATTGGTCTGCCCCTGGCCCTGCCTTTAAAACAAGAATGAAAATCTTGCTCAAACCATCTTTTGTGCAGGCTGGTCTGATCTTTAATGCGTCAAATTGTTTCTAAATCAGCATTTAGGCTCTTAAGATGTGCGAATGCTCTAGATCATTTTACAGGGCCACTCAAACCCCTAACGTTCCAGGTAATCAGTGGGATTGGAGGTCTCCACAAACTGGAATCAGCAATTGCCAAGGAGGAATGTTAAACAAGGGGCAATGAGAAAACAAAGCAAGAAGATTAACCCAAGATGGCCACCAAGCCAAGTCAGGTGACTCGACAAAGAGAGGCCAGCAAATATTGTCAGCAAGCTAAAACTAAAATGCACCCTGTTGCACTAACAATTACGACGAGACGAGAGTAGAGAGTAATCGCGGCTTTATTACACAGAGATTTGTGGCCTCCCACAGCTGCTGCCAAAATGGCTGCAGTTCGGAGAGCACACACATTTATACTCTGCCTACTGGGCGGAGCCAGCAGACAGGGATCTACCACCGTACCTGTAGTACAGGGGCCTTACCGTAATAACCTCGTATGCAGTGCAGTATATACAATACAATACAACAGTAGTGACTACCACATTCACCCCCTGTTAAAATGAGTCCAGTGGGAGTGGTGGAAAACTCTTTACGTACAGGCTGTCATTAAAATTTCAGAGAAGGTTACAAATTTAGACGGTCAGGCGCCTTGATCCGTCGTTGAGAGCGCCGCAGTGCTGGTGCAAGTCAGGCGTCGGCTCGGTTGTCGGTGACTCCGGAGGCGTGTCGACATCCTCTTCATCCCCGGGTGGGACCAAGGGGAGGACAGATTGTCCTGGAGTGGGGGCTGTGGTGGGGTGCACTGGGGAAGGGAGGG
The DNA here is from genome assembly GCF_047496885.1 of Scyliorhinus torazame. Classification (NCBI taxonomy): domain Eukaryota; kingdom Metazoa; phylum Chordata; class Chondrichthyes; order Carcharhiniformes; family Scyliorhinidae; genus Scyliorhinus; species Scyliorhinus torazame. The sequence continues at coordinate 44,404,017 of NC_092718.1, forward strand.
CGGCGCTGGGGCAGAGTGGGTGGGGTATGGGGACCCAGCTGGTGCCAGGTCCCTGAGGGAGACTGTGTCTTGGTGGCCGTCGGGGTACGCTACGTAGGCGTACTGCGGATTGCAATGGAGTAGCTGTACCCTCTCAACCAACGGGTCCACCTTGTGGAGCCGCACGTGCTTGCAAAGGAGAATGGGTCCTGGCGCTGCCAGCCACGTTGGGAGCGAAACCCCGGAGATGGACTTCCTGAGGAAGGCAAAGAGACGTTCATGGGAGGTTTTGTTAGTTGCCGTGCACAGGAGCGACCGAATGGAGTGAAGGGCATCGGGGGCGGACCTCCTGCCAGCGGGAGGCTGGGAGGTTTTTGGACCATAGGGTCAGCTGGACGGCCTTCCAGACCGTCCCATTCTCCCGCTCCACCTGCCCGTTTCTCCGGGGGTTGTAGCTGGTCTTCCTGCTCGAGGCAATGCCCCTGTTGAGCAGGTACTCGCGCAGCAGCCGCTGGACCTCAGACCTGATGAAGGTCCTGTCCTGGGCGCTGTACCGTCTGCTCCTGGTGGCGACGGGTTTGCAATCCGTGGTGAGGTTTGCAAACAGAGAAGGCGGGTCGACCTTAAGGGTCGTGAGGCCACATACAGTAAGGGGTGGTAGGGGCACACAAATTTCAGTGTTAGGCTCTGGAAGTTGCACTGGAAGTCCAGGCCGAGTAGCAAGGCAGCACAGAGGTTGGGGAGGACGTAGAGCCGGAAGCCGCTGAACTCTATGCCCTGGATGGTGAGAGTGGCGATGCAGTACCACCGGATGGCCACGGAGTGGGATCCGGAGGCCAGGGAGATTCTTTGGTTAATGGGGTGGCTGGGGGCGGTCGCTGATGGAGTCCACGATAGGGTGGCCACTGGCGGGGTCCACGAAGCCCAGGAGGGGTGAGCCGTGTGGTCGGGGCATACGCCTGTACGTTGCATGAGGCGACTGTGAGCGAGAGCGATAGTTTCCTGGTCGCCGTAAGGTCAAGCGTAGCCCCTTCAAAGAGGCGCTGGCGGATGTAGGCCGACCCTATGCCCGTAATGAACGCGTCTCTCATTAGCAGGTTCGAATGTTCAGCGGCCGAAACGGCCTGGCAAGCACAACCTCTCACCAGGACGAGCAGGGCACGCCAGAAATCTTCCACAGACTCACCGGGAACAAAGAACAAAGAACAAAGAAATGTACAGCACAGGAACAGGCCCTTCGGCCCTCCAAGCCCGTGCCGACCATACTGCCCGACTAAACTACAATCTTCTACACTTCCTGGGTCCGTATCCTTCTATTCCCATCCTATTCATATATTTGTCAAGATGCCCTTAAATGTCCCTATCGTCCCTGCCTCCACTACCTCCTCCGGTAGTGAGTTCCAGGCACCCACTACCCTCTGCGTAAAAAACTTGCCTCGTACATCTACTCTAAACTTTGCCCCTCTCACCTTAAACCTATGCCCCCTAGTAATTGACCCCTCTACCCTGGGGAAAAGCCTCTGACTATCCACTCTGTCTATGCCCCTCATAATTTTGTATACCTCTATCAGGTCGCCCCTCAACCTCCTTCGTTCCAGTGAGAACAAACCGAATTTATTCAATCGCTCCTCATAGCTTATGCCCTCCATACCAGGCAACATTCTGGTAAATCTCTTCTGCACCCTCTCTAAAGCCTCCACATCCTTCTGGTAGTGTGGCGACCAGAATTGAACACTATACTCCAAGTGTGGCCTAACTAAGGTTCTATACAGCTGCAACATGACTTGCCAATTCTTATACTCAATGCCCCGGCCAATGAAGGCAAGCATGCCGTATGCCTTCTTGACTACCTTCTCCACCTGTGTAGCCCCTTTCAGTGATCTGTGGACCTGTACTCCTAGATCTCTTTGACTTTCAATACTCTTGAGGGTTCTACCATTCACTGTATATTCCCTACCTGCATTAGCCCTTCCAAAATGCATTACCTCACATTTGTCCAGGTTAAACTCCATCTGCCATCTCTCCGCCCAAGTCTCCAGACAATCTAAATCCTGCTGTATCCTCAGACAGTCCTCATCGCTATCCGCAATTCCACCAACCTTTGTGTCGTCTGCAAACTTACTAATCAGACCAGTTACATTTTCCTCCAAATCATTTATATATACTACAAAGAGCAAAGGTCCCAGCACTGATCCCTGTGGAACACCACTGGTCACAGCCCTCCAATTAGAAAAGCATCCCTCCATTGCTACCCTCTGCCTTCTATGGCCTAGCCAGTTCTGTATCCACCTTGCCAGTTCACCCCTGATCCCGTGTGACTTCACCTTTTGTACTAGTCTACCATGAGGGACCTTGTCAAAGGCCTTACTGAAGTCCATATAGACAACATCTACTGCCCTACCTGCATCAATCATCTTAGTGACCTCCTCGAAAAACTCGATCAAGTTAGTGAGACACGACCTCCCCTTCACAAAACCGTGCTGCCTCTCACTAATACGTCCATTTGCTTCCAAATGGGAGTAGATCCTGTCTCGAAGAATTCTCTCCAGTAATTTCCCTACCACTGAAGTAAGGGCTCACCGGCCTGTAGTTCCCGGGATTATCCCTGCCACCCTTCTTAAACAGAGGAACAACATTGGCTATTCTCCAGTCCTCCGGGACATCCCCTGAAGACAGCGAGGATCCAAAGATTTCTGTCAAGGCCTCAGCAATTTCCTCTCCAGCCTCCTTCAGTATTCTGGGGTAGATCCCATCCGGCCCTGGGGACTTATCTACCTTAATATTTTTTAAGACACCCAACACCTCGTCTTTTTGGATCACAATGTGACCCAGGCTATCTACACACCCTTCTCCAGACTCAACATCTACCAATTCCTTCTCTTTGGTGAATACTGATGCAAAGTATTCATTTAGTACCTCGCCCATTTCCTCTGGCTCCACACATAGATTCCCTTGCCTATCCTTCAGTGGGCCAACCCTTTCCCTGGCTACCCTCTTGCTTTTTATGTAAGTGTAAAAAGCCTTGGGATTTTCCTTAACCCTATTTGCCAATGACTTTTCATGACCCCCTTCTAGCCCTCCTGACTCCCTGCTTAAGTTCCTTCCTACTTTCCTTATATGCCACACAGGCTTCGTCTGTTCCCAGCCTTTTAGCCCTGACAAATGCCTCCTTTTTCTTTTTGACGAGGCCTACAATATCATTCGTCATCCAAGGTTCCCGAAAATTGCCGTATTTGTCTTTCTTCCTCACAGGAACATGCCTGTCCTGTATTCCTATCAACTGACACTTGAAAGCCTCCCACATGTCAGATGTTGATTTGCCCTCAACATCCGCCCCCAATCTATGCTCTTCAGTTCCCGCCTAATATTGTTATAATTAGCCTTCCCCCAATTTAGCACATTCATCCTCGGACCACTCTTATCCTTGTCCACCAGTACTTTAAAACTTACTGAATTGTGGTCACTGTTACCGAAATGCTCCCCTACTGAAACATCTACCACCTGGCCGGGCTCATTCCCCAATACCAGGTCCAGTACCGCCTCTTCCCTAGTTGGACTGTTTACATATTGTTTTAAGAAGCCCTCCTGGATGCTCCTTACAAACTCTGCCCCGTCTAAGCCCCTGGCACTAAGTGAGTCCCAGTCAATATTGGGGAAGTTGAAGTCTCCCATCACCACAACCCTGTTGTTTTTACTCTTTTCCAAAATCTGTCTACCTATCTGCTCCTCTATCTCCCGCTGGCTGTTGGGAGGCCTGTAGTATACCCCCAACATTGTGACTGCACCCCTTCTTATTCCTGATCTCTACCCATATAGCCTCACTGCCCTCTGAGGTGTCCTCTCGCTGTATAGCTGTGATACTCTCCTGAACAAGTAGCGCAACTCCGCCTCCCCTTTTACATCCCCCTCTATCCCGCCTGAAACATCTAAATCCTGGAACGTTGGTGCTGCGTGGACAGGAGGTGCCTGGCGTAGATCTTGTTGGTCTGCTGAGCGTAGTTCTCCTTCAGTAGCTCCATGGCCTCTGCGTAGGTAGGCATGTCCTGGATGAGGGGGAAAGACATCGGAGCTCAGCCGCGTGTACAGAATCTGGAGCTCCTGTGCTTCTGGGATTGGGTCTGTTGCAGATCCGATGTATGCTTCAAAGCAAGCTAGCCAATGTGCAAAGTCCTTTTTGGCGTTGTCTGCTTGAGGATGCAGCTGCAGGCGAACCGGCTTGATGCGGAGATCCATCTTTGTAAAACCTCTGTGTAATAAATTGATGCATTATCAATTAAGACGAGACGAGAGTAGAGAGTAATCGAGGCTTTATTACACAGAGATGTGTGGCCTCCTACAGCTGCTGCCGAAATGGCTGCAGTTCGGAGAGCACACACATTTATACTCCGCCTACTGGGCGGAGCCAGGAGGCAGGGATCTACCCCCGTACCTGTAGTACAGGGGCCTTACCGTAATACCATCATATGCAGTGCAGTATATACAATATTATACAACAGTATGGGGGGGATAGAGAGGGGGGGATAGAGAGGGGGGGATAGAGAGGGGGGGGGGGGGGATAGAGGGGGGGGGATAGAGGGGGGGATAGAGAGGGGGGGGGGATATAGAGGGGGGGATGGAGGGGAATGAGGGGGAGGGATGGAGGGGAATGAGGGGGAGGGATGGAGGGGAATGAGGGGGAGGGATGGAGGGGAATGAGGGGGAGGGATGGAGGGGAATGAGGGGGAGGGATGGAGGGGGAATGGGGGAGGGATGGAGGGGAATGGGGAGGGATGGAGGAGAATGAGGGGGAGGGGAATGAGGGGGAGGGATAGAGGGGGAGGATAGAGGGGAATGAGGGGGAGGGATAGAGGGGAATGAGGGGGAGGGATAGAGGGGAATGAAGGGGAGGGATAGAGGGGAATGAGGGGGAGGGATAGAGGGGAATGAAGGGGAGGGATAGAGGGGAATGAGGGGGAGGGATAGAGGGGAATGAGGGGGAGGGATAGAGGGGAATGAGGGGAGGGATAGAGGGGAATGAGGGGAGTGATAGAGGGGAATGATGGGAGGGATAGAGGGGAATGAGGGGAGGGATAGAGGGGAGGGATGGAGGGGTTAGAGGGGGAGGGATGGAGGGGATAGAGGGGGAGGGATGGAGGGGATAGAGGGGAATAAAAAAATAATAAATAAAATTAAAAAAATAAAAAAGATTATACAACAGTGGTGACTACCACACACCCTACCCCCATCCTCAACCCAAACACGCCATCACAGTCAAGCATAACCACACCCAAAAGCAAAAGAATCATTTAACCTGCATCCTACAAATAACAAAATACAATTTGACACAAACTCTTAGCTCAGTTTAAAACTATGATGAGCAGCAGAAAACCCTTGAATATCCCTCCCCTTAACTAACCCACCTTGTTAGCAGGGAGACCCCCAACTGGGGAGTAAAAACTATTTAACTTAGAGCGCCAAACAATAGACATGAAAGGTGCCCATACAATGAGCCATAAATCAGACTAAATGGAACTCAAATTGTGCTTCAGAACAAAGGAATCTACATCTTTTGACGAGTCACAAAAATAGTCCTTTTCACAGAATGTTACACAACGGCGGACTGGATAAATCACTACAAAGTTAACTCCATTCTTATACATGGAAGATTTAAAGGTGCCCTTTTCTTGCTAAGTCTGCATTCATGTCCTGATATAATCTGATGGCATGACCTTTCCATGTAAAATCGCGGTGCTCTTGCACATCGAAGCACCAATACCTTCTCCTTAAAGGTGTGGAACCTTGCGATTACAGCACAAGGAGGATCTCCCCCCCAATCTAATTCTGGGGGATGAAAGTACCTTCTCACCCACCATTTTGTTGAATGGGTCTGAGAAATACTGAGTAGAGATGTGGCCTTCGATCCCCTCCGTTAACCCCACCATGAACATTTTGTCTTCTGGATCTGTTCTCCAGGTCCAGAAGACATCAGAGCAGAATTAGGCCACTCGCCCATCGAGTCTGCTCCGCCATTCAATCATAGCTGATATTTTCTCATCCCCATTCCCATGCCTTCTCCCCTTAACCCCTGATCCCCTTATTAATCATGAACCTATCTATATAAAACATCAAAAGAAAGTCATCCAGCTTAGATATTAATGTCCTGTTATCCTTTTTTAAAAATATATATATTTATTAAAGTTTTTTAACACAATTTTTCTCCCTTACAAACAATAACCTCCCGCCCCCCTCGTAACAAAAAAAAATGAGAATCGCGCAGAGCAAGATATATACATGGCAAAATGATATATTTACACAGCTTTGTACACTGGCCCTCACCCGTACGTGCCAGTTTCCCCAACCCTTCATGTTATCTCTTGCTCATCCACCCTCCCAGGCAGTCCCCCCCTCCCCCCCCCCTCTCCCCCCTCCCAGGACGTCCCCCCCCCCCCCCCCCAAGGTTGCTGCTGCTGCTGACCGACCTACCTCTAACGCTCCGCGAGATAGTCTAGGAACGGTTGCCACCGCCTGTAGAACGCCTGCACAGACCCTCTCAAAGCGAACTTAATCCTCTCCAACTTTATGAACCCAGCCATATCATTTATCCAGGCCTCCAGGCTGGGGGCTTCGCCTCCTTCCACATTAGCAAGATCCTTCGCCGGGCTACTAGGGACGCAAAGGCCAGAATGCCGGCCTCTTTCGCCTCCTGCACTCCCGGCTCGTCCACTACTCCAAATATTGCTAGCCCTCACTTGGCTTGACCCGAACTTTCACCACCTGAGATATTGCTCCCGCCACTCCTCTCTAGAACCCCCTCCAGTGCCGGGCATGACCAAAACATATGGACATGGTTCGCCGGGCTCCCTGAGCACCTTCCACATCTGTCCTCTACCCCAAAGAACCTACTCAACCTCGCCCACCCGTCAAGTGCGCTCTGTGGACCACCTTAAATTGTATCCGGCTGAGCCTGGCACATGAGGAGGAGGAATTAACCCTACCTAGGGCATCAGCCCACAGACCTTCCTCGATCTCCTCCCCAGCTCCTCCTCCCATTTACCCTTCAACTCTTCTACCAGCGCTTCCCCTTCTTCTTTCAACTCCTGGTGTATTTCCGACACCTTGCCCTCCCCGACCCATACACCCGGGATCACCCTATCTTGAACTTCTTGTGCCGGGAGCAACGGGAATTCCCTCACCTGTCGCCTCACAAAAGCCCTCACCTGCATATATCTAAAGGCATTTCCCGGGGTAACTCAAACTTCTCCTCCAGTGCCCTAGGCTCGCAAACGTCCCGTCGACGAACAGGTCCCCCATTCTTCCATCCCCGCCCGATGCCAGCTCTGGAACCCCCCGTCCATCTTCCCCGGACAAACCGGTGGTTACCCCTGATCGGGGACCACACCGATGCTCCCATTGCACCCCGGTGCCGTCTCCACTGGCCCAAGATCCTTAGCGTTGCCGCCACCTACCGGGCTTGTGGTATACTTTGTCGGCGAGAGCGGCAGCGGTGCCATCACCAACGCCCCCAGGCTCGTTCCTTTACAGGACGCCATCTCCATCCTCTTCCATGCCGCTCCCTCTCCCTCCATAACCCACTTGCGGATCATCGCCACATTTGCTGCCCAGTAGTAACTCCCCAGGTTTGGCAGCGCCAACCCTCCTCGGTCCCTACTGCGTTCCAGGAACCCTCTCCTTACTCTCGGGGTCTCATTCGCCCACACAAACCCCATAATACTCCTGCCTACTCTCTTAAAAAAGGCCTTAGTGATCACGATGGGAAGGCACTGAAACACAAATGGAAACCTCGGAAGGACCACCATTTTGACCGACTGCACTCCACCCGCCAGCGAGAGCGGTAACATGTCCCATCTTTTGAAATCCTCCTCCATTTGCTCCACCAACCTCGTCAGATTCAGTTTATGTAGGGTCCCCCAACTCCTGGCTATCTGGGTCCCCAGATACCGAAAGCTCCCCTCCGCCCTCCTCAGCGGTAGGTCCCCTATCCCTCTTTCTTGGTCCCCCGCCTGTAATACAAAGAGCTCACTCTTCCCTACATTGAGCTTAAAGCCCGAAAACTCCCCAAACTCCCTTAGAGTCTGCATGACCTCCACCATCCCCTCCATTGGATCTGCCACGTACAGCAACAGGTCATCCGCATATAGCGACACCCGATGCTCTTCTCCCCCTCGGACCACCCCCCTCCATTTATTAGACTCCCTCAATGACATGGCCAATGGTTCGATCGCCAGTGCGAACAACAGGGGGGACAGGGGGCACCCCTGCCTCGTCCCTCGGTACAGTCGAAAGTACTCCGACCTCCGCCGGTTCGTCACTACACTCGCCATCGGGGCTCTGTAAAGGAGCTTAACCCAATTGATAAACCCTACCCCGAACCCAAACCTATGCAGCACCTCCCAGAGGTACTCCCACTCTACTCGGTCAAAGGCCTTCTCCGCGTCCATAGCTGCCACTATCTCCGCCTCTCCCTCCTCCGATGGCATCATTATCACGTTTAAGAGCCGCCGCACATTGGTGTTTAGTTGCCTGCCCTTTACAAATCCCGTCTGGTCCTCGTATGTCCTGTTATCCTTGATCATAACAGCAAGGTCGGACTTCAAGGAAGTGAACCTATCACTATAGTCAGACAATGAATTCTCTATGACATTGATTGTGGCTCCTTGCCTTCAACGGTCTGGCTGGTGATCTCAAGAATTGAATGAATAGGGACCGAGGCCTACTCGATTGATCTTTTACAATCCAAAGTCAACCTTTGTTGATATTTTACGAGCTCAATCACCAAAATTGTGCTGAGTATTTTGGCCATTAGTGGAATGGCTGGAGAAGAAGCTGCCATCACCACCTTACCTCCAGTTGAACCGTGGGAGTCTTCAGAGGCTGAGTCAGTCATTGAAATTCGGACCGATTTTCTTTCTGACTTTGCCTCTCCTGGGCATTACAAAGATGAGGGAACTCCATCCAGGTGAATTCAGGGTTTTTTCATTAAGTTAAAAACCCGTGGCGCTGGGAAAAAAAGGTAGAAATGTCAGGTTTCCAGCGGGAGACACCACGTACGCATCATCTCCTCATATCGCACCACCAGAAGTTATCACAGCTTCTCTTGTTAAATGAGAATCTATTTTTGGAGTGGAGGAAGTGGAACCTAATCGGGAGACGATCACAGTTGCGGGAGGAGGAGGAGGATTCGTTGTGGGTCCCAGGGGAGCACTCCTGCCTCATCTAAGCCACAAGAAAATATAACTTATCTGTGTCAATTTTGGCTACATTACGACTTGGCTCCAGGCTTCACTGGTGGGTCTGGCAATATGCATGACCTCCACAACCTAGGATTAAAATCACATTGAGTCCAAATTTCATCATCAGATTCTAACTTGTAAATGTTATTGGTGCCAATGGCCATGGGCAGCCACCATCTCCACAACTGGGACTAGCAAACCAGAGGGTTGGATAAATAATCCAGATAATGTGAGTTCATATCTCCTCAATGACAGATGTAGGAATTAAAGCCAGTTTTGTTTTAAAAGAGAAATAATGGGCTGGATTCTCCTTTCTGAAGACTAAGTCCCCACGCCAACATGAAAATGGTGGTGTTTTACGACAGGAAAACTGGTGTAAAATGGCCACTGATTCCCACTTTTGCTGGGGACTAGCAGGGAGGCTGCGTAGAGCTTGCAGCTCTAGCAGCCGATACGGCCCTCAGCACTTCTGGTTCAGAGGCCGTGCATGCGCACAGTGGCGACCTGCAGCGGCCGCGCTGTGCTCCATGGCGGACTCAGCCAGCGGACCTGTACCACCAAAGTACTGCCCCCCCCCATCGGCCGCTCGCGCGCCCCGGTCCGCCGCAAGCCCCAAATGAAGCTCCCCCTGCCCGCCGATCGGCCTTCTCCCAATTGTGGCAGCCCCGGACTGAGTCCGCAGCCGCCATGCCGAGTTCACAAATGGTGTGAGTGCACGTAACCCACGCCATTGGGAACTCAGCCGGTCAGGGTCGGAGCGTCGTGGGGCGGGCCTCTGTCAAAGGCCTGAGGCGGTGGATAATCGGCGCAGCGCACTCCTAGAGAATGCCGCTTTTCAGGGGGCGGAGAATTCAAAAACCAGCGGCGCTCCCAATTTTGGCGGCAAAACGGATTCTCCGCCCCGGCGCCCAACGCTATTTCGCCGTTGGGGAGCGGAG